>NC_140583.1:952562355-953092355 GCF_964204655.1 Triturus cristatus | reverse complement strand
AGTGGCGGTCGCGCGAGTTATAGTTATCTGTCCACCTAACTATAACCTGTGTGAAACCTATGGTTTTTTAAGTGAATTTGCAAGGTTTTTTAAATGCTAATTCCTAACTATAACGTGTGTGAAACCTATGGTTTAAGTGAATTTGTACGGTTTTTTAAATGCCAAGTTATGTATTTATTAATATATATATATATATTTTTTAAGGTTTTTCACCGTGCGCGCACCGTGCGCGCTCTTTGGGCGCACCGTGCGCTTCGCACACCGTGCCCAAGCGTTGGGCACACGGTGCACTACGCGCACCGTGCGCGCACCTCGCGATTTTTGTAAAAAAAAAAAAAAATGTTTATTTCTCCCATGGGGGTCCTTTTGTGACCCCCTGACAAAGGCTAGGGGGTCAGGAACTCTCTTCCCTGCTCCCTTTTCCACCTTTTCCCCCTTTCCTTTTCAGTGCGAGAGACAAAATGGCGGCCGACACTTCCTGATTTCGACCGATTTAAATGTTGACTGACATCTAACAACCAATCAGAATTTCGCTCGCGCACGGTGCGTGCGTATAGATATTTATATGCTTTTAAATGCTATTTTCTCACGAAATACTGAACAACAAATTGACACCAGACATGCAAAAGCACTTCCCTGACCTGAGGACTACCTCTCTGCCAAATTTCAAGTAATTCTGTTCAGCCGTTCGGGCTGTACCTTCGACTAAAGGTCCTATGGAAAAATGCATGGGGAAAACGCGTTTTGGGACCCCCCTTTTTTCCTCGGCCCCTGCTTGACGAATCACCCCGAGACTTTCAGGGTAGGAGCTGAGCGGAGCGCCCCATTAGTTTTGAAAATTTCGCGAAGAATCGTCAACCGGCGCCAAAGTTATTCAAAATAGAATTTTGAGATTTCCTATGGAAACACGGTCCTAACTATAACTAGATAATTTTGTAAGTTTAAAAAAATATGTGTATGTATGTATATATATATGTATATATATGTATATATATGTATATATATGTATATATATGTGTATATATGTGTATATATGTGTATATATGTGTATATATATATATATATATATATATATATATATATATATATATATATATATATATATATATATATATATATATATATATATATATATATATATATTTTGAAATTCACCTTTTATACGTAACGGACCGAAGCATATCTTGCACCGCTGGGATGCCCTGCTTATGACATCACATATACATCACTGATACCTGAAATCTATGGAGATGCAAGTTATACTTAGGTCAGTAACGTATGACTGGTAAATTTGTGTTTTTTTGTTATTAACCTGTAGTTTTGTTTTATTATTAGAAGGCCAACGTATAACTCCACTTTAACCATTGGCTTTTTTCCAGATGGATAGAGAGAGATAGAGTCAGAGAGTTGTGGAGAGTGATGGAGAGATAGCTAGACCATACAAAAAGAGGAATAGTATTTCGTCTTATGCACAATGAAAAAGCAGGTATGTTGAAAACATCCTCCATCAACTCCATTAAAAAGTAGCAATTGATAATATATACTGAATAAAAAGATGCAAAAACCAATCCAACAACGCACAACTAAAATAATAAAATAGAAGAAACCCATCAACAGGCTTCTTTTCGTTTTTAAAACGTCACTATAGTTTTATATAACCAAGCAGGTCCTCTAACACACAGTATAACAGAGTTAAAATTATGTTGCGATATTGTTTGTTTCCCTTTAAAAAAAAAATGTAACTAAAAATGGCAACTGTCCCTGCTTGTGAAGATAGATATAATTGACTATGTTGCTAGAAATGCAATTGCTGGCACATTTAAAGCTTCTACCCAGTTTTGCCAGCTAGCCCTGGACCATACTTCTGCTAAGGTTGTGGAAAAGATGATTAACATTCTACTAATTACCTTGAATCTAACTCCTCTCTACTTCTCCCAATGTCGTTTCTGCGCTAACCATAGCACTGAAACCGCTCTGTTGGACTCCACAGACAGTCTCAGAAAGGTCATAGATCAGAATAACTTTGCCTTAATGGTCCTTCTGAACCAGTACGTGGCTTTGGTCACCGAGTCTCATTCCATTTTTGATCAGTCTTCTGAAAATAGAAAATCTGGAACCTGCCACTGAAATGTCAAGATTAATTTCTTTAAGGAAAAAACTCAAGTGGTCTGATCCTTTGCCTTCAGTTTCTCCGCTGTTCCTCTGAAACAGGAAGTTCCACAGGGATCCTCGCTGAGCCTTAATTTAACTTTTATATAGTCTACCACTGGCCAATTTAGTGCAGTCATTCAGTTTCGATATTCTTTTATATGCGAAGGACACTCAAATTTTGAGATCTTTGGAAATGGATATGACGGCCACTAAAATCCGTTTTCATGTCTACAGTCTCTTCTTGGATTTACTCTAACAACATGAAACGTAGGTCAAACAAGATAGAGGAGCTCTGTTTCAGCAAACAAGCCCACATCTGTTCTAGGGAATGGTGGCTGGCAGATCCAAGAAAAGCTCCCACCTGGGGTCCTTCTGTGAAAATGAGTCATCATCCTAGACAATGTACTGGCCATGAAGCAGGAAGCCAAACTGGTCGCTGCCACTTATTTGACTATTCTAGAAATACCCCATAATATTTTCAGTCCTCTTTCTCTGTATTGCCGTAAATCCATCATGCAAGTGGTTAATATCTCTAGGATGGATTACGGCACTTCGTTTGGTGTACTAGCTCAACTGCAAAGAGTATAGAACTTAGTTACCAGATTAATCTACAATCTACCCAGCCATGTTCACAAAACTGTTTCGTCAAGACCTTCAGTGGCTTAAATAGAACAGTAAAATAACATTAACAAGGGGCACAAAGCCATACCCTACTTTTCCCCCAATAATTACACCCATTTGACTTGTCATTTTCCCGAAATTAGATGACGGCTTTTCTAAGAAAGATCCTTATTTTAGCATTAAGATTGAGGTAAACTCAAACCCCAAAAGCATGTCAAATCAAAGTATTATCAACTTTTGAGTCTCTTCAATTTCTGCCCACTTCAGCACTTTACATGTTCAGACATTAAACATAACTCGCACTCATCCAAAGTGTCTGTTGAAATTGCCGACTTTACAGTTGAATTATGTAGCTTGGGTAGGAACTACAGCGAATGTATTAAAGATGCAATAACTCTATCATGCGCAAGAATGGTCACTAACAATAAGCTCTTCAATGAGCCTTAAACTTGGAGTGCAAAATTACAGTAGCACGTAAGCAAATGTTGCTCATGGTACCCTAAAATGCTACTTGCAAGGTGAGCCTAACATCTTTATTTTTTGTCAGTGTTACACTTATAAAGTATTACTTCCGTTTTAAATCAAAGGATTAAGATGCTGTACTGACTAATTATTCTCCTACCAGTTACTTTCCCACCACTAGTTTCCTGAAGGATTAACTGGAAAAAGCATAAAGATTTCAGGATCACAGGGTTTGCGGCATTAATGGCAGATAACCTTTAATGCCAGATTTCAATCTTCAAAAGAAAGCGGTACGCTTAAGCTCCCACTGGAAGCAAGAGAAGAACCAATTGGATGGTTGCCAATGAGCAGGGCAGCTTGGAAGAGTACGAGACAAAGAAAGAGAGAGACAGAATCGTTGCTCCTCCTTCCTTCCATGTTTTAGCACTGTGGTTGGTATGAAGCGTCTGGTCTTGCCAATGCAGATGCCTTCTTGGTTGTGACCAGACCAGGCAGGAAAATGCAGGGACGGATAAACACCTCAAAGTCTGAACCCAATGAATTGTCTTGGCTTCACCCTCCGAGTCACTGCCCAAGTCAGGCAATAACGGTGTGCTGTGCCAAAAAGAGTATTCTACAGTTTTGGAAAACAGCAAATTAAGCTGGCTGGGATATTAACGAAAACAGGGAAATTATGGAAACAGTAAAGTGTGCATACAGACAGATGGTGGTACTGTAAAAAAATGCAAAGTAAGTGGACAGCAAAAATACGTAAAATGTGAAGTAACAGTTGGGATACTTTAGAAAATAGCAAAATGTGCTACCTGGCATTGCCACAACTGTCAGTGTGCCTGCTGGAGCATTATGGAAAGTACAAGGTGTGCTAACTGGGGCATAGCGGGATCTGTTACCGGAGAAAGTGGGGTTGTTCAAGGTAAATGGATTTTTACTGTCTTTATTTATCCATTTTGCAACACTAGAATTTTGATATTCGATTTGGGTGTAGGTCTGCATAACAGAACTTTGGCACATGTACTCCTCTATTATATGGTGCCTTGGCTCGCTCAGTGCTGGCTAGCCTGACAGCTTTTTGGGATCTCAGGTTGACAGCAGGAAATAATTTAAAAACTTTAAGGCAACAGCGGAAGTGCAGTCTACCAGGGCTTTTACATTTTCCCCATAAAGGAAAGCACAGGTCATGCAGCTCACAAAGCTACACCTTACCCTGAAAACTCTTCCCAGAACTCAAAATGTGAAAGTTTTTACTTTTTAATTTAAACAGCAGAAATTAATAATCCTGCCAGCGAATTTCCCTACAGTGCCATTATAGAATTAGAAGAGTCTGCATTGAAAGGTCATTGTTACAGCTTGCTGAGCAGAGTGTGCTAGATGATGGTTTATGGAAACTTGTAAAGAATGGTAACTGGGGCATTATGGAAAACAACAAAGTGTGCCAAGACCCCAGTGTAAAATGGCTTTACATCCTTTAATTTGTCAAAGTTACTGGACTTTCGATGTTATACAATATACTATTTGTCACAGTACCTCCCAAAACGTGCCTGGGTAGCACACAAAATTCCAGAATTAGTCTTTAGATGTCACTGGACAGAAACGTTGCAGAGTAGTCTTTAAATAACTCCAGTATTTATCAGTTTTCCTGGCACAACGCTCTTTACAACTCAGAATGTGCCACTATTGTTCAAATATACCTTCAGAAGAACCCAGGTATTTGTAAATTGGTCTTTAAATCTAATCTAACTTTGGTCACCATCACTGGTTAATATGCAAGATTGGATACTGGGGTACCCTTGTCAGTCCCTAGTATATGGTACAGATGTACCCAGAGCATAGGTACCCCACAGCCCCCCCCCCCCCCCATGGGCTGCAGCATGTATTATGCCACCCATGAGAGACCAAGCAAAATGGAACTACAGGCCTGCCATTGCAGCCTGTGGAAGTTAGTGCATGCACAATGTTGTAATGTGCTTATTCTCATTGCATTCTCCCAACACTGGTTCTCTGCCTGCCTGCAGCCTATGATGAGGTCAGATAGAATGTTGATGGTGGTTTGGATTGAAGGGTGAATCAGTTGGTGAGAAGGGGCTGAGCAGCGAGGACGCTGCTCATGGTGGGGTATAAATAAGGACCAGAACATCTTCCTGTAACCTGTAACATGTGATTTGGATCTGAAGAATAAATCATCAATCGTTATATACAAGACTTGTCTGCGCACCATCATTCATTGTAACACTGGCGACGATTTAAAGAACCTGCGTGTATTTTGGACTTGTGAAACTTAAGAGCCAACCTTGGATGGACTTGGAACTGAAGAAGCGCATTAAAAAAAAAAAAAAAAAAAAAAAAAAAAAAGAAGTAATCTTGCACTCCACAAGCCCCACCAGTGACCAGAAGATCGGTCAGCCCTATCGTGGACGTGCCAGATGATGGACTTGGGTGAGTGTTTCCCCAAAGGACATTTCTGACTATCTGGAACGGTCAGCTCTAGCCTGGGCCTGCCGATTTCTGATGTTAAAGCCTGCTCCTGTCTTGGAGTATTTGGAGTTTGCCCTGTAGAAAGAAGCTGTGGGGATTTTACACTGGCAGCGTGTGTTTTTGTATCCTGGGAGGATCTTTTGCGCACTAAATAGGACTGTTGTGGTGTTGGGTGCGACCTGTATCAAGCATTGCTGTGGAGAGACTGACTAACTTTAATGCGAGCTTACCTACTGACACTCCTTTGTCGGGGGCATAAGTCGAGCCCCAAGGAGTGTTTGCCTGAACTTTGTGCTCGCATGGAGCATTTGTGCAAGGCAGCTGTGGGAGTACATTAACGACTTAAGATGGCGGCGATAACGATTGTATTTGTTTGCCAGCCTCTGCATGAGGTTTAAACACTTACCGGTATTCTGTAGTAAGCGCGTGGTTCTCTTTGAAAGTGGGTTTCCACGCGCTGAGCCATCCTGCAAGTTTCTCTCCGATGCGCGTCATAGCGGGACGCGTATTGACAACGTGCATGTTTCCTTAGTAACCTCAGCGTTGTTGTCATCCTACGGCGTTACGTAGTTCAATGTGGAAGGTCGCCGGACGTTGCCTTGGTAACCACTGTACTGCGTGGTTCATGATGGTGGATTTACCATTGCCGATTGTGATGGAACTGGTTCAGAGCCCTTTTGGAGTAGCGGTAATTATCCACAGTACCTGGGGACAGAGACACTTGGAAGATTTTCTTTTCTTTTCCGTGTCATAAAAAGGACTGGTGAGCCTCGCATTAAGGAGTTTATCACCGGTTATTTGGACTTTTGTGCCAATTGTATCGAGTGTGACATCCGTGTTTTGTTATAATGTCTATTTGCCTTATGTGACCATGGTTATTGTTTTCATGCCTTTGTAGCATTTGGGCTTGGGTGAGGTTTTGTTTACAGAAACTAATTTCATCATTTGTCATTTTACATTTTTGCTATTGCTGTTATTTTAATTTGTGTTGTGCCATTTTCAAGAGGGTGTAACGGTTCGCTGAGGTTCCAATCTAATGTCTGGTGATGTGTTTCTGTCAAGTCAGTGGGATGTCCACATGGTGGGTTGTATGGGTTAGTCATGACTACTGTTTATTCTTGAGGTTTGTGTTACCCTTAATGTTTCATTTGTCTATGTCTGTGTGCATTTGTGCCGGAAGTTTGCTGAATTTCCATGTTGGCCAGTATGTTTTGAGTTTAACATTACCCTGTGTTTGCTTGGGGTTTAAGGTTACCCTGTGTTTGGATAGGGTTAAAGGATACCCTAAATGGTTTTGGGTTATGGAATACCCATAGTTTGCGCGAGAGTGTCTTGAGATTAAGATTGCCTTGCATTTGTCTTGCGTTATGAATACCCGTAGTGTGTTGCGTGAATGTTTGGGGTTAAATATGCCCTGGATTTGTTTAGAGTTTTAAAGTAAGCCTGGACTTGCTTAGTTTTAGTCTTAGGTCTGTCTTAGGGGTAGATCTGTCTTGCCATAGTTGGTGCAGTTTAGGGTTGTAGATCCCTGTTCTGCCACAGTCCTGTGCCTTAGTATGAGGCACAGTGGGTACGCTGTGGGGTGTTGTGTTTTGTACCCTTAGTTGTAGTATGAGTTTTCATGCTAGCTTTGCAATTTGTTTATGATCATTATTAGGGGGAAGGAGGGTGTTTAATGTTTTGGTTATGCATCCTCCTTTTCTACCAAATGTGTGTTTTATCATCATAACACATCAAACATTGTTTTCAATCATTATAAGGGGGGAGATGTGTTGTAATGTGCTTATTCTCATTGCATTCTCCCTACACTGGTTCTGTGCCTGCCTGCAGCCTATGATGAGGTCAGATAGAATGTTGATGGTGGTTTGGATTGAAGGGTGAATCAGTTGGTGAGAAGGGGCTGAGCAGCGAGGACGCTGCTCCTGGTGGGGTATAAATAAGGACCAGAACATCTTCCTGTAACCTGTAACATGTGATTTGGATCTGAATAATAAATCATCAATCGTTATATACAAGACTTGTCTGCGCACCATCATTCATTGTAGCACACAACTTACTAAAGATATAGGTTTACTATATCTAAAGGTCACTGCACCTAAAACCTATAAGTCACCCTTATAGCAGGCCTTTACAATCGTGAGGGCAGGGTACTTGGTTCTAAGTGAGAGGGTGCCTCTGCAGGGGCAGGACACCCCTGCAGCCTTCAGAGTCCACTCTCCCAGGTTATCAGTAATGCAGCCATAGACTAAAATAGAGGGGCATTATGCGACCGCATGATGACCAACTCTAAACCGGCTGAAACAAACCCTATTGCATTTGTTTTCAAACATGTTGGAATCATACCTCCCACACCGGTAGCACAAAATGGTTGCTGTCGACCAGAGACCCATTTCTGCCCTCCTTCTGGTGAGCCAAGCTCAAGCCGAGGAAGGCAGGAAAAATGGCATATTGTCACAGGGAGGTGTGACCACCTCCCAGACAGTATTTAGTGTATTAGGGGTGGGTGGGTGTGATTGCCGGCGACTGAAAGTCTGCATGAGGTGCACATTTGGTGTCCCTGTGCATAGGTCAGTTCAAACCAGTTCTGGGAGCCGTTGGCTCTCGCTCTGGCACGAAACTGGAAAAAGGACATGGGCGTAACCTCCCCACTGTCCAGACCCTCCCCTGGGAGGGTCCTCTGAATCTTTCCAACCCTCTCCCGTGGGTTCTTAAAGGCTTACCTGGCTGTAGGACCTTAGATTTGACGTGGACAAGATACTGAACAAGAAACCACTGCACTTCGACTGTCTGGACACTCTGGACATCGCATGGGCCTGACTTCGTCTCCCACTCAGTCTGCTGCATTGTCTGTGCCCGGGCACCATAAAATAACCGTGTAGCACCTGTGGAGTATCAAGGACAACCGAAGATAATCTACCTTGGAGTGAAGGAGTCACTCCCCTGCTCTCGCAGGCACCTCAACACTGCTGAGCGGTCTGCTGATCCAGAGCTCCTACGGAACCCGAAGGGTCCAGCAACACAGGAGGTAGGTCTCTAAGTCCCTTGAGGCCCGAGCTGTCCTCTTACAGAGTTTGAGGCCAGTATCCCTCGTGGGGGCCGCAATACCCGAACCCCTGTGCACCACGTGTATTTACAAGTGCATGTGCTTGTTGGCATTTCCTGAACAAGTGCATTGGGCTCAGAGTAGCCCCAACCTCTGGCACCATTTCCTTCCAAGAACTTCGACCTCCTCGCACAGAGTTCTCTGTGGACTGTTTGGTGAAGTCGCTTGAGGTCCTCTTGCGACTCCTGTGCCTCTGGCCTGTGGGTCAAATTGAGGGTCAACTTTGCTTTTCTTGGGCTCCCCTGGTTGCTCCAGGCTCCCCTTGACTCCTCTGTCCGTGGTGAGTCTCCTGGGCCTTGCTGGTCCGAATCGTACACATCCTTGACCTTCTGCATGGGGTGCCGTTGCCAAGGCTTGTTGGTGCTTCTGCCGGACACCGACCCCTCAGCACTAGTCATCCTTCATGGGACAGCTCACATCCAGCTCCTGGTCATCCTCGACGTCACCTAGTCGCCGCAGCTGCAGAGTCAAGGACTCCATCAACCAACCTGAAGCACCCATCAGTGAGCATTCATCTACCGAGCCCCTGGTCACACCCAAGTGATTCAGACTCTGTCCCCTCTGCTTTCAGGTACTCCTTGACAAGAATCCACGTGTGGATTCCAACTGACACTTTTCTACCTTCCAGCAGTGGCTCTGCTTCGATGTCCTCCATTGGGTTCGACTGCGGTTTCCGACATCTCTTCAGACACCTCTTCAGACCTATGCACCTGGCTTGGGTACCTCAGTAGCCACGGGTGGGATGGCTCTCCAACCTTCTGTCTTCCACAGGGTTTCTTCAAAGTCCACTGAGAAGGGTCCTTAAACTCTAAAACTTCAACTGCGACTTTCCCATAGACTTGTACAGAGTACTCAGTCGTGTTCCCAGACTGCACACGCACTTTGTGAGGTCCCTATAAACTGACCTTGGGTGGTTCCTTGGGGTCCCAGCAATTAGACTTCCTCTCGACACTGTCTTGGTTCTTATACCACTTACTTCGTATATGGTTTAGTCCCTCCCTGGGGCCCAATGTGTATTAGTGCTATTTACCGTCATTTCTTTGCTTACGTATTGTGTGCTTTGTGATTATCTCGGGAGTACGAGATACTGTGTCGTACAAGATAGTCTTATATTCATAACTACATATTTTTAAACTAATGTGTCGTTCTCCTTTCATTTAACCAATACTGTAAGGTTGCATTCTGGTTAAACAAGCTGCTTAACATTCCTTCAAGACTAAGCCTGAAGGCTGCTCTCCACAGCTACCACTTGGATAGCTTTCAAAGGTTATCTTTGACCTCTTAAATCACCATAAGGGTTGTTTGGACTGGTGCAAGGTGCCCACTTTAATTAGTGGACAGCATATACCAGACCAACGTCTCACACGTACTATTTCATGTTTCAATCCTTTACCAACACATCAGTAGAGATAAGTTACATTGTCAATTCAGAGCATAAGTTCTAAATAAAATAGTGGGGGTAAGGTTAGCATAAGCAATCTTAAGCGACATCATGTTGTATGATGTCATAGGAAGTGTTGTCACAAAGCAAACAAACCTCATTTAGAAGGGAACTGGCTTACTGTACAATCAAATCCGAGCTACCGTCTTTATATATGAACATAAACATGCATATACAATTTATTGTCGCTGTAAACTAAATGTAAAGGTAGGTTCCTGATCTGTGAATGCAAAGCAGTGAATGTTTCAGACAATAAGAAAGACTACATTTAAAACATAATCCTTGTGCTATTAAACATTTGATCATATCCGTAGTATTAAGTAACAGATATTTACGTACCTTATGTGCAAATAAATAAAATAAAGAACTGACATATTGTTTTATATTTGGAACTCATGAAGTTGGCGTCAGGGATATTTTGGTTATTTTTTTTATTTATAGTGCTACCTGGGTAGTGCTAGGTGACAGAGTACTTTACAGACTCTACGTTAAATGAATAGAAAAATGAGGATTAGCTGAACCAAGTAAAGTATGTAGACAAGAGACGACTGAAGTAATCAGATGGTTTAAAGATACAGTAGGGATTAATTGAATACACTGAATTTTATAGGTCACTACACTGTGTGCCCAATAAATAAAGCGTTGTCACATATATATATATATATATTACCTACTGGCGGTCGCCAGTAGGTAGTTATAGTTAGGACCACGTTTCCATAGGAAATCCGCAACATTCTATTTTGAATAACTTTGGCGCCGGTCGACGAATCCTCGCGAATTTTTCAAAATAGGTGGGGCGCTACGCTCCGCTCCTTCCCTGAAAGTCTCGGGGGGATTCGTCAAGCGGGGGCTGAGATAAAAGGGGGGTCCCAAAACGCGTTTTTCCCATGCATTTTTCCATAGGACCTTTAGACAGGGCTACAGCCCGAACGGCTGAACAAAATTACTAGAAATTTGGCAGAGAGGTAGTCCTCAGGTCAAGGAAGTGCCTTTTGTAGGTTTGGTGTAAATCTGTTCAAGAGATTCTGAGAAAATAGCCTTTAAATCAATATATATATATATCTGAGCCAGCTTACGGTGCGCTTACGGTACGCTTACCGTACGCGTACGGTGGCGTGCGCGAGCGCGATTCTGATTGGCTCTTAGATCTTAGTAAACATTCGAATCGGCCGAAACCAGGAAGCTGCGGCCGCCATTTTCTCTCTCGCACTGAGAGTGATGTTTAAAATCTAAAGCACAAAAACATGTAAAGGGGCTGTTTAGACAGCTCCCACACACATAGCAATGTTGAGGGAGTCCCCAAAGATCCCCCAAGGCCAAAAACGGAATTTTTATTTTTTCGCTAATTTTGCCGATTACGCTTACCGTACGCGTACGGTAAAAAATTATTTAAAAAAAAAAATTATCCACACTCTCCCTACCCAGTGTGCAATTGGTGCCCGAAGGGCACCAATTGTACATGGCTTATTAAAGAGGAGTTCAACTAAAATATTTTTAAAAAAAATAATAAAAAAAAAAATTATCCACACTCTCTCCACCCCGTGTGCAAATGGTGCCCGAAGGGCACCATTTGTGCATGGCTTATAACATATACGAAAAATTAAAATATTACCTTTCAAAACGAAGTGCATCATATGTCCTCCATGTGCGCACGGTGCGCGAAGCGCATCGTGCGTACATGGCCCATCTAGCGTAACGTGGACACGCGGTGCGCATAGCGCACCGCGTGCCCACCGTGCGTGCACGGCACTAACTGCGTAAAGTGGGCGCGCGGTGCGCAAAGCGCACCGCGTGCTCACCGTGCGCGCACGGAACGAACTGCGTTAAGTGGGCGCGCACGCCACAAATGGCGTAAAGTAACTTAGCATTTAAAAAACCGTACAAATTCACTGAAAAAACCATAGGTTTCACACACGTTATAGTTAGGAATTAGCATTTAAAAAACCTTGCAAATTCACTGAAAAAACCATAGGTTTCACACATGTTATAGTTAGCGGAAATTTTACTGATAAAAAACCAATGAAATTCCCCCGTTATAGTTAGTGCAGGCAACTATAACTCATGCGACCGCAATCTTCTGCTGATGACATATGTGTCTTTATGAAAAAAAAATATTTGTAATATATGTATAGCTAAAAATGTATGGAAGAAGACATGGGCAAATAAGTGTCTAAATACAGTATTAGCATCAGCAGAGGATTGCGGTCGCGTGAGTTATAGTTGCCTGCACTAACTATAACGGGGGAATTTCATTGGTTTTTTATCAGTAAATTTTCCGCTAACTATAACGTGTGAAACCTATGGTTTTTTCAGTGAATATATATATATATATATATATTATCTACTGGCAGTCGCCAGTAGATAGTTATAGTTAGGACCATGTTTCCATAGGAAATCCGCAACATTCTATTTGGAATAACTTTGGCGCCGGTCGACAAATCCTCGCGAAATTTTCAAAATAGGTGGGGCGCTACGCTCCGCTCCTACCCTGAAAGTCTCGGGGGGATTAGTCAAGCGGGGGCTGAGAAAAAAGGGGGGTCCCAAAACGCGTTTTTCCCATGCATTTTTCCATAGGACCTTTAGACACAGCTACAGCCCGAACGGCTGAACAGAGTTACTTGAAATTTGGCAGAGAGGTAGTCTACAGGTCAAGGAAGTGCCTTTTGTAGGTCTGGTGTAAATCTGTTCAGTAGTTCCTGAGAAAATAGCATTTAAATCAATATATATATCTGTGGCAGCGCTCCGTGCGCTTACCGTGCGCTTACGGTAAGCTTACCGTACGCGTACGGTGCCGTGCGCGAGCGCGATTCTGATTGGCTGTTAGATCTTAGTAAACATTCGAATCGGTCGAAACCAGGAAGTGTCGGCCGCCATTTTCTCTCTCGCACTCTGAGGGGGGGAGGAAAAACAAAGTTGGATAACATGAAAAGGGGCAGGCTAGACAGCTCCTAACCACCTAGCCTTGGTTAGGGTGTCCCAAAAGAACCCCCAAGGCCAAAAATTCAATTTTTTTTTTAAAAACGCCGAATGCGCTTACCGTACGCGTACGGCCACAAATAAATGAAAAAAAAAAATATCCAAATTCCACCCCCCCCGGTGTGCAAAAGGTGCCCGTTGGAGTACCTTTTGGGCATGGCATATAAATAAATCGAACATTTAATAGATAACCTTTCACAACGAAGCGCATAATATGTCCTCCGTGTGCGGACGGTGCGCGAAGCGCTTCGTGCGTACATGGCCCATCCAGCGTAACGTGGGCACGCGGTGCGCGTAGCGCACCGCGTGCCCACCGTGCATGCACGGAACGAAATGCGTGAAGTGGGCGCGCACGCCACGAACGGCGTAAAGTAACTTAGCATTTAAAACAACGTACGAATTCACTGAAAAAAACCATAGGTTTCACACACGTTATAGTTAGGAATTCGAATTTAAAAAACCTTGCAAATTCACTGAAAAAACCATAGGTTTCACACAAGTTATAGTTAGCTGTACATTTCACTCGTAAAAAACCAATGAAATTCCACGTTATAGTTAGTGCAGGCAACTATAACTCACGCGACCGCAATCCTCTGCTGATGCTAATACTGTATTTAGACACTTATTTGCCCATGTCTTCTTCCATTAAATTTTAGCTATACATATATTACAAATATTTTTTTTTCATAAAGACACAATGTCATCAGCAGAGGATTGCGGTCGCGTGAGTTATAGTTGCCTGTACTAACTATAACGTGGAATTTCATTGGTTTTTTACGAGTGAAATGTACAGCTAACTATAACTTGTGTGAAACCTATGGTTTTTTCAGTGAATATATATATATATATATATATATATATATATGATAAAGAAGCTATTATGGCTGAAGATTGATAACATGAGGCATGAAGGCAAAAGCATTTATTTGTGATACATTGAAATAAGTGACGGAACGTCATTGTTTTGATCATGTTTTAATTTTATCAGGCTACTCAAAAGGAGCCCGATAAGCGTGTTGCAAAAATAACAAAAATGGAATCACACTGAAATGTCAACAGAACGTTTCTAATTTCGGTTTTATTTTTATTAACCACCTCGGTATTCTACAAATCAATACATAATGGCGCAAAGTGACAACCTTTTTAAACAGATGTGTGGCCCTTTGTAATCAAAGATAACCCCCTCCTGTGTCATTCACTTTAAAATAGATTAAGCTGTTGTTAGGTGTAAGAAGTGTTAAAACACCCCGAGGGCACATTACTTTGAATGCGATGTTGTAAACAAAGGCATTTACTGGGGCACAATGTGACACTACCAACACCTCCGAGCCTCCTTCGGACTTGGTCAAAGGGGAACGGAGTCCCCTCTCTAAAAATAGTGTTGGGGGGGGCTAGGTCTCCCTCGACTTGTACCCCGGTTGTAATTGACATTTACTCACCATTTGGACCAGCAAATAAATAAATGCACAACAAGTTATCGAACAGGGCTAACGCGAGGCAGAATACAATAGTGAGACACTACTTACTGTCCAGTGATGGTTCATGTAGTGGTGAGGTTACTGCCGAACAAGCAATGGCTTGGCAGATTTGTGCACTGTGTGCCTGAAATAAATCAGCTACACCGGCTAGCTGTAGTAGGGTGACCAAACGTCCCCGTTTTCCCAGGACGGTCCCTGTTTTTAGGTCGAGGACCGTCCGGTCTGCCGAAGGCAGAACCGGAAGTCGGAGATTTAATGTTTCTGAGAGTGGCTCTTTAGCCCGCCTCTCTTTTTGCCTCTCCTCCATTGGCTGGCTTCCTAAACGGAGGCCAGCCGTTGGAGGAGAGAGCCATCCCTCCAAATAGGCTCAGTCTTTTTCAGATCCGGGGGCGTGTTCCGTGCTGTTCTTTCCACTTTTTAGCCACGCCCTCTCGAACAGCAGGAACACGCCCCCGAATCCGAAAAAGTTTCGAAGCTTCCACCCGCCATTTTTTTGCTGTCGTCTGGCCGTGAGGATCCATCCGTCCGGCGCCGTCAGGGCTTAGGCTGGAGGGGGTGGGGGCCGGTTTTGTGACAGGGGGCCGGTTCTATTGCTGGGGCCGATTTGGCCGTGTGGAACCGACCCCTGCGTGTGTCAGAGAGAGACAGTCATTACGAACAGCCAGGCATTACCTTTTCTTTGCTCCTTTCGTTTTTTTGTTTCTCTGTGAAATTGATCCAAAAACAGGAAAAACAGTCCTGGCAAGTATCACGCATCAGGCGAATGCGTATTTCACCACGCATGCGCACTTGCAAGTTGCAAAAAAATAAACCTTTTGCAATCGCATGTCTTTCTGAGCTCCCCGGCACAGTCTTGGCGTTGTAACAGATTTACCCGACGAGGGCACCAGCGTGATTAATCATGGCTGTTGGTTCCTGATGCTGCAGCACAAGTGGTGAACAGACTGACTGCAATCACAATAAACTAGTGCCAGGCTACAGGGGTGGTAATGGGAGCGGCGCCGCGACAGAGTTCTGTGCCGTGGGTATTTTATTATCTCCGTCAAACACTTGAGGGTCCTGACCGGCGGCGGCCTCTGGAGTTGCTCCTCAGCAGCCTAGAAGCACACCAGCCCCTCCTGTGCAGCTGCTTCGAGCCACACAATGATGCCGATGTTTATTGCAGAGGTAGTCATTGCGGCGAGGTCCGGCCCGTACAATTACCGCTCCTCGAGTCAACTCACATAGTAAGTTGCGCCTCAGTGAGGTATCAGTTTTCTACAAAGTATACTTTACATTTTATTAATAGTGCTAGCGCGCTGCCAGTGCTTCCGGTTCTAATAATTTCAGTGCCAGTTTGTGACCTGAGTTTTTTGGACTAAATAGTAAAGGTTGTGCTGCTTATTCACAGCGAAACCCTCTGCTGTGCAGTCCCAGCTATGTTTTTGCTTACTGGAGTGGCATCGTTCAATCAGAATGCAAAATGTCTTCAATTTGTAGCATTCCTTAAAAAGTAAAAATTTCTTTAATTGCAAATTGTCCTTGATTTATGTGTGGTAGGACGTTCCCGTCGTGCGCTCTCTATCAACATGTAACTAGCGTGTGTGGCAGAGTTGTTTTTTTTTTTTTTTACAAGACATGCGAATACAGTGTAGGTGTCTTATTCCATTGTTGTAAAGACAGAGGCCTAATTTGTCACAATTGTCTACTCTAAGCTATTAACCTAAGTTGTGCCAATGAAGCTTTGTTTTTAGACTGAATTAATCTATTTAGTAAACAGGTCCTCTTGGTTTCTTCTAGCGAACTTAATTCAGCACAGCTCACGTGTTCAGTATCTATATAGTAGCTCTCCGTGACAGCAAATTCTGAAAACAAATGTGTGCGGGGCCCTTCTGTTCATCTGGGCAGTGTGCGGGCTCTGCATTCACCTTATAATGTTATGCAATTATTTCATAACCTGTTGCAGAGGCCTGCTTGGGAATTGTTTAGCAGTGACACAGTGTATTTTAAACCGAACCCCTCTTGTTTTGCACATACTCCGGTTCTTATCTACATGACTGTGTTTTTGTCTTAACGATTGCATTTTATTTCCCATGGGCTGTTTCTTTAGTACATTGTGGCGTCTTGAGGTCACCTAAAAGCGATCTTGGGAGTTCTGTGCTTCGTTTTCATGTTACACCTGACCTAGTGCTGTCATCCGTACCGGAGTGTGCACGTGCCCTGCTCTCCACATGTGGCCTAAGCAGAATATTGCTTGTAGGACCTGAACCCTTCTGTTTTTATAAATGACAAACCAAAAACCTTTTTTTGAAAAGCAGTATGAAGACGGAAAAGGGAGAAATGGTCCCTTAAAAATAAAAACATGCTTGGACTAGTTACAGTTCACATTTAATGGTTCTAAAAATAATTTCTTAATTACCATGATTGATCATCTGTGTGCAATTTATATCCCATGAAGTTTTAAAACACAAGCCTTTTGCTAGCAGGTCCCCTTCCTGTAACATTCATCTTAGAAAGGGGCAGTAGGTTAGTAAGTTTGCAATTCAGGGGCTCTGCAGCAGCTTGAAAGTCTTTCCAAAGCTTATTACTGTTTTTCAGGGCGTAAATTCTGATATTTAGCTTTTTCCATGGACGTATGTGTTTGGTTTTATTTCAGGGGAAAATGTCTCTGTCACTGAGAAGTGCAGTCATGCAGCCTGTCTCCGGTTAGTGCCCTTCCATTTCTGGTGCTTTGCTGCAGTTTTAAGACTTTGTTAGAGTTTCTTGTTGCTAAAATGGGTGTAATTTCTGATATTTATCTGTTTCCCTAATCTTCATTACTTGATTTTGCCGCCACGAAACAGTGTCACTCATTGTCATTGAAATGTCACTCATAATTTCACTGAAATTATGAAAATGTCACACATAGCAATCTGAAACCTTGGCAGCTATCAAAACATGTTTGCTGGAAACGTCTCTTTTTCTGATATTTTTCAATTTCTAAGTGTGCAGCCTCGGGGTGGAGAGAAATAAAACATTCAGAATACAGTGTATGCCAGTGAAGCGCTACTTTTGTTTTCTCATCTCTCAACATTGCTTACCCTGGGTGGGAAAGTGCACAATTTCTGGAGGTACCAAAATACCTGCTTGAACGGTGAATTGGAATACAAAATATGTACAGCGGCTTTGTGTTCACAAACGTGGTCTTTTTAAACCATACTGCTTATGTTTTGTAAGGATATAAGCATGGGCACCGAAACGGGTCCCTTCCGGCCCTGTAGTCTGGCCTTAACTTTTCAGGCAAAATCACTCACTAATATCTGAATGAGTGTAAAAAAAAAAAAAAGGTAACCATGTTGTTCCTAGTTACATTTCACATACTTTACCAAATCTTGCATTCCCTATGAGAGTTTGCTTTTTCTAGGATGTTGTCTAGTGCGTGATTTGAATTGAGTCACATCCAGGTGTTTATAGCGGGTCAGTGCAGTGCAAGTTTCTCTCAGTGGGGCAGTATGGTGTTCAGTGGGGGAGAGGAGGGGGCACTATGGTCAGAGCTGCGGAATTTGGAACTGGAGAACCAGGTTCACTCTCTCACTACCTCACTCTCTATTTCAATACCTCACTCTCTCTATCTCACTACCTCACGCTCTCTCTGCTAATGCAATAGGTATCACATATGCAAAAAAAAAGCTAATGCCAATAGAAATGACAATTCCATTTATTTAGGGATACAAAAAAAATAAAAAAATAATGAGCAATACCAATAGCTCTACCTATAATATTGCCGAGACCATTGCATTGTAAATGCTTGTTGGAGAAGTGTCCACGTGTCCCGACACTTTTCTCCAAGTGACTCAAATGTCCCTGTTTTCAAACAGTGTCCAGGTTAAACACAGAAATGTCCCTGTTTTTAGGTCTCGGCTAGCGATGGCTGCGCTTGCGCAGTCTCGCTCGCGAGAGATAATGACTTGGGAGAAGAGGGGCTTGAACCCGCCCCTCTTCTCCCCTGTTCTCCATTGGCTGGCCTAGTAAATGCTGGCCAGCCATTGGAGAAGAGGTCCCGTCACTCCAATCATGCCCCGTCCTTTTCGGATCGGGGGCGTGTTTTTTGCGAAAAGTCTCAGGGAGGAGACAACAGCAAAACACGCCCCCGAATCCGAAAAGGACGCTCCCTTTCTCCGAGGCATTTCTGCTGTGCCTCGGAGAAAGGCGGTGGTGTGCCTTTTGCTGTGCCTTGTTATTTATTGCTCATCTTGCCAACGCAGTATGCCTTCCACCTCTTTCTTTGAATATGTGCCTGTAACCCCGCAATGGCGAATTATAAATACTACAGTACTATAACGGAGAGCGCCTTATATACAATACATCACTGCTGGGCAACGATAATGGAATCGCCGCGCTGCACTTGGTGATCCCGTGACGAGATTGTGATGACGTTGTATCCGGCGAGATCTTACACTGTTAACACGTCACGAACTACAGAGGCAATGGAACAGATGCCCAGGAGATGGGAATACCCAGTACTAGTGACACCACCAGCTGAACTCACAGTGGACACACATAGTAAAAGTTTCACAGATGTGACCTCTGACCTCTGGTAGGAGACTGCCTGCAGCGAGACCTCCCCCTGGCCCTCGTGCTATTGCCAGGCGGGGTTACCTTAATATAAATATATATATATTATAGGCTTCAACACGATTACAGCGGCTGCGGTGTCCACGTAACACCAGTCGGCTTGTGGCTCTACATCTTGACCGCATTTTGTTTGGGAGCAGCATGGAAATGCTAAAGATAGAGCCCCCAGAGTTCGTGCCAGCAGGAGAATTGGGGATGACAGCAGCTGGGAGATGAGGATCTCGTAGGGGGGCGGTTTTGCCAACTGCCAGCATGGGGTCTGTTGTTTCCCCAGTCTAGAAAAGCCCTACTTGGAATACTGCTATCCTCTGGTGACTGGGCACTGCGGACGCCTATGCGGAAGCGGTGAGGAGCGTTCGGCATCAGTATTTTTTTCATTCTCGGATCTCCTTCGGCCCCGTGTTTATGTCTATTCTTCAAATATTCATTTAGTGCTGCTAGTTTCCACCAACAGCGAGACAGTTCTCATATAAATGACTTTGCCTGCTGCTATTTAAATATACTGACGTGTCCTGATCTCGTTATGGTGAAGGCGGTTTGCGGATGTTTGGAAGGATGCCCTAATATATGTGACTTTTTACTAAACTGCCAAGTAGCATTATGGGAGATGTAGTGCTTTCGGGGATAACGATGTTCACCGGGAAGCGGCCATTTAAGCTGTCACTGTACACACGTGTTAATTGGCTCAGCGGTGTTAAGACATTCCCCTCAATCTCAAGGCCGTTTTGTGTTGGAAAGGAGATATCGAAGCGATCGCATCCGGGCACCCAGCAGTATTATTTACGCTTTTTCAGCGCTCAGGTCAAAGAGCAAAGGGACCTATTATTAACAGAACTAATATTGCGGGCTTGAAGAGGTCTCGGCTCTAAAGTGTATGGGACAATTGCAGCATGACTTTTTACATTCGTATTTTATTATTGGTTATATGAAGGTCTTATATTTTTTTCAAGAGGCTGGCGCCATTCTTAAAATAGGTTAACTGTTCACCCATTAGGCTGTCATGCAGTATGTTTATTTTAGGAATTACACAATCTGGTGGTATATTATTAGGGTGACCAGATTCTCAAAAGAAAAAAACATTTACAATGCAACGGTCTCGGCATTGTTAAAGTTAGAGCTATTGCCATTGCTCATGACAATGCAGTTTCTTTAAATGTTTTCAAAACAAAAACATAAACAAAAATAATTTCATGAGCAATGCCAATAGCTCTAACTTTACCAATGCCGAGACCATTGCATTGTAAATGCTTGTTCATTGTTCCGGTTGAGCATGCTCTCTTTGCACTGTTTACGGCATGTGACGTCACTGAGGTGAGCGCTGTAGCAAGAAGGGAAATTGAAAAGCGACATTTTACACGCAGCGCCACCTACGTCATCGTGCCAGCCAAAGTTTCTACTTTGGATAAAACAATATTTCTTCGTCCTGTAGCTTGTATTCATAGCCATACAAACTTTTCAGTAGCCCTTATGCATACCGTGCAAGGATTAATGCATTGCTCATTGCATGTTTTATTCATAACCAATTGATGCATGCTCTGTGTTCTCCATATCAAAGCTATGACTTAACCTTTTGACTGACCTTTCAGATCATGGCAAACTGTTTAGCTGGAAAGGACTTAAAGGAGCAGTATTAACGCCTGTGGAAGAGGGGAGCAGCGCTGCTCGAGCTTTTTGCTCAGGTCTTCACACTATTGCACTATGAGATGATACCAATGGCTAGAGTGCACTATACATACCCCAGTAAGGTAACATGACATGCCAGAAGTGACCACGCAAATGTGGGAGGACTGTGTGGTCGGCCAGCCTTTACCACCCTTAAGACCCTAAGGCAGTAATACCTGGAGAGAAGTGTTTTTTTTTTTTACATTGGTCCATGGCTGCCATTTGGCAATTTAGCATTCCGCAGTTTACCTCCCATGCTTTTCTGTCATGAGCAACTAAGCAACATTGGTGAGTTGTACTTTACGTGGTGCTGACGCGCAGCTATAGAAACGAGCATTGATAAAGCTAGTAAATCTAGCGTTTGCTAGCCTGTGATGTTTTATTGATTTTCGGCAAATATATGCTATAGTCCTTAAAAGTGTAAATGTAATAAAAAGTACGAATGCTGCTGTGTAAAGGAGAGGAGTGCCAATAAAAGACCGCGGTTTGTTGTCTGTAATGCTTCATCTCGGTCTGTGGAGGGAGCTGTCATTGTAGTCCCTTTTCTATGTCTATGACAGCTGTCAAATAGTCCTACTTTTATGTCGATGGTTACTGCAAACCGTAGTCCTACTTCTAGGTCTATGACCTGTCCCCGTTTTTTGATTTGAGAATCTGGTCACCCTAAGCTGTAGGCACTGCTTTGATAAAGGGCCAAGATTTAAAGTTTTTCCGTGGGGATTGCAATTTCTTCAAACAACTGAAAAAGCACAATCGAAACGATGACGTGTCACCAAATTAGGTTAGTATAGAATTCAGCTTGGCAAACTTAACAAGTGGTGATTCTATTTTACGGAGTGAAAAACCATAGGATATTAGATATTAACTAGAGAAAGCAAAAAAAAAATGTTTGTTGAAGTAGAAACAAGCAGGATGTAATTTAGTAGTGTTTGTTCAGAGGTGTGTGTGTGTGTTTTATTGCGCAGGTAATCGCATTTAAAAATCTTGGCATTAACTGTTAGTACTCGCCCGCAGTTAGAGGGACGCCCAGGAAACTATCTATTGCAGATTGACTACTTTAATGGTTCTTGGTACAAGTGCTTAATGTTATTGAGCCCTTTGGGGTTTTTTTGTGAATCCGCTAAACAAGGAGTACTGATTTTCATGTGTTAGACCGGCCTCGAAAAATTGGACTTGGGAATTATTTGGGCTGTAGCCTTAAAACAAGACTGCTGGTGCTGTGCTTGACACAGTAGTGTAAAAAGAAGTTAGAGAATGGGAATGTCCGCCAAGTAATTGCGGTTTAAGATGCCAAATTCTGAATACATGTGGGTGTCCCTGCGGTAAGCACTGCGAAGAAACAGCGTTAGAAGTGGTGATTAGCTAGTGCTGTGGTCAGTAGGTACAGAATTCGGTCACGGAGTGGTGGATTGTAACTGCTACAGTTTTCCACCGTTGAAGACGAGACATGCAATGCAGTTATTAGAAGCACCTACAAACAGTGCATTCCATAGAGAAGGTGTAATCAGAACGAAAAATAAGCAGAATGTTGAAAAACATTTTCTTTTGCGTTTGGAGGGGTGGTAGTGGGGAGGACAAGCAGTGTTGTGGGAGGGGTGAAGGATGGCATGGGGCGATTAAGTAATTCCAATGTTCCGTAGAGGTATGTTGTGTAAAGAAATAAAAAGTCCTTAGGAAACCAGCAAGGTCCCAATATGTACTTTTGTGAGGACTTTTGCTATGTGAGTGTTTGTCTATTGAGGAAAAGCGAACGAAGGGCGGGGGGGAGGAGGGGAAAGCTCCCACGTCCTGCTGCTTGAATGGTAATTACTTGATACAGCTGTTGGGAGAGAAAATGGGGGATGGGAAGAGGAAACTGACCATGCCTAGCGCAGGCAGTCGCCTGCAAAGGAACTACAAGTGGTGAGCTAACTGTGCCAGCCTCCAGAGAGTTGGATCTGCCTGGAAGCAGCGACATACCAGTACCTCACATTGAAAGGCGAGCCGCGCACAACAAAAGAAAGGCGCACGGCCGTCATTGTTCCAGATAAAGCACGTGAGTCTCACTAAGAATGCCCTTAAAGCAGAGCGATGCAGCAAACGAAACAGAACATACAGCGGACAGCTCGCCAATTAGCAGCTGCTGCCCATCAGATGCTTGCAAAAGGGTTAACAGTTTACCAAGTGGTTGCCGTGCGTTGTGGTCCGTCTGCCTATCCCACGGCCTTGTGACAGAGCTGAGGCTGAGGTACCACTAAAACTGAGAATGCCTAGTGCAGGCAGCCACAAGGAACTGCGTGTGGTGTGCTCCTGACCTCCGCCAGCCTCCAGAGAGCTGGAGCTGCCTGGAAGCAGCGACGTACAAGTACCTTATATTGGAGAAGCATGTCAACCATTCTCTGTCTAACTTCCTGGAGTCTAATGGCACCTTCCATCCTACCCAGATGGGTTTTCGAGCCACATACAGTACTGAGTCAGCTCTACTGACACCCAACTAGTGGTGTCTTTTTCTAACGGTTCAGAATCTAGCAATATCCAACTACCCGCTTGTCTGGAGAAAGTGGTGAGTTGGATGTCCAACAGCTGTTTGAAGCTGAACGGTGGGAAAACGAAGCTCATGCTGGTTGCAGATCAGGGCATCCACTCACCCCTGATACATTGGCCTAAATGTATGGGAGTACCTCCTATCCCTAAACCAGGTATAACAAACCTTGGGATTTGTCCCAAACACTGGATTGGCAATCCAGAAAGCTCTCAGGGACATGTTTTGCCCTGCTTAAAATGTTAAGGGAAATCATTGATGTAATCGCTGAGCACCTGAGGAAAAAGGTGATACAATCTCTCCTTATCTCACGTCTGGACTAGGGAAACTCGCTTTATCTGGGTTCATCCAAGTATGTCAAAAGGAGGCTGCAAGTGGTACAGAATGCGGCTACCAGACTCCTGTTAAAAATCCCCAAACGCATCTCTGCTAAGGAAGCACTTAAACAGCTCCATTGGCTGCCTATCGAGGCTAGAGTTAAGTTTAAAACTCTCTGCATAGCTCATAAAGCTATCAATAACTCTGGGCCCAAAAAACTAAGGAACCGGATATCTAGGTACACCCAAACTAGAAACCTCAGATCTTACCAGCAACAGCTGCTTAAGACAACCAAACTTAAAAAAGAGCCAGATGGGGTGGTAGATCTTTCGCCAATCTGACACCCAAGCTGTGGAATGCCCTCCCACTGGAAATCCAAGCTGCGCCAAACGAAATTACTTTCAGGAATAATTTGAAAACCTGGCATTTCCCACAATAAATAGGCGTTGGCTCAGCTGGTCCCGGGAATGGACTAGGAAAAAGATATACTTGGGGAAGAGCAGCCACTTGAAGGAACAATTGATAGAGAGGCAAGAGGGGGAGGGGGGGGGGGGGAAGAGGTTGCTTTTTGGTACTGGGCTATTCAGGAGGAGGTGGATGGGGACTTCACTCTACCCGATGAACAGTGGGGAGGGCTCATGGGTATGCAGTGTGAAGATATATGGATAAGATCTTTCACTCTCCTGTATACAGTGGTTAAGCCGGCTTGGTTGAGGCGGAACCATCTGTTTACCCTCCATCGAGCCTATTTATCCCCTCAAAGGTTATCTAAATTCCAACCGGGAAAAGCATGTAATAAGTGTAATCTCCCTGCGGCCTCCGATGTCCATATGTTTATGGACTGTCCACTTATTAACACTTTTTGGGAGGAAGTAAAGATCACTTTGGATGCCATCCTTAAGAAACCCATATCTCTTACTTTGCCGTTAATTATATTTGGGGTGGATGATAATATCACGGGGCAGGCAATGAGTTTCCTGTTTTATGCAATTTTGTTGGCTAGGCGGCAGATTTGTAAATATTGGGTAGACCAGAAGGCACCTTCACACGCAGGCTGGTTAGAGTCCATATATGAAACATCTAGGGTGGATATGGCCAGATCATGTAGCCAACGTAACCTCTCTTTTTGGAACTTGCTGGTTCAGTGGAAATAAAAGGTTCTGTTGAGTTTCCGGGGTTTTTTTGTTTGTTTTTTCTCCCTGGGTCCTATGATTATGCCATCATACTCCAGGTGCCTTGGTGGTTCCCTCTAAAAGGCTTATTAAGTCTTGATTGAGTAGCGAAGGGTCGCTGTGCCCTCTCATCCCTCTCCTTCTTCCCACAATAACATCCCAGAGAGCGTCTTTTGCCAGTTTGTAAGTCTTTGGTGTCCAGCTCTGGGATAAAATCAGTACCTAGTTCCAGACGACATCTAAGGTGAATTGACGCTCCTTTCTCTTTTTTGGGATCGTGGGGCAGGCAAATGAGGACAAAAAAAGAAAGAAAAAAAAAAAAAAAACACATAGAATGTTGGCTTGCACATTAACCAACGTAAACCAATTAAAAACACAACTGCAATTACACGAACAACGTAAATCCAATTATACGAACAATGTGTCCAGGAAGTGTGTAGCTGTCGTGCCTGCAACACCAGCTACAAATAACTGATTAATAAAACAATGCTGACAAATTGTACATAAAACATACAGAGTAACGTTACATGAAGCAGGGGCAGTCCTCATGCGAGGTTACAACAGTAGAAAGGGAGGAACAAAGGAGAAAGCATTTATAAAAGAGAGTAAGGCGCCAATTAAAAACATTGGTGGGAAATATGTGGAACTTAAAGCCAATATTTTTAAATACAACACGTCTCGAAGAGACAGCACAAGTGCTGCCTAGGAGAGACCTAAAAAAGCAATAGGATGTGGCCTGTGCTTGTCAGATCATAGCGATATTTTTAATAACTTTGAGCTCTGCAGAACAGCAGATGTGCTGCTAGACAGCATGGTTCAAAGACATTGACAATAGCTCGGGCATTGTTGAGACCTACTGACTTTGCAAATGCTGGTTTTCTACTGTGTTAAACTGGGGGCAGAGAAGGTAGTTGCCAGCCTATACTGCTTTATCTTATGATCAATGGGTGTGTATCATGTTGCACCTTGCAGAGTGTGGGTCTCACGAGGTGCAAAAAGCATCCGACTTGTCAAATGTAGCGGAAGACAAAGATGGGAGGTGTGGTTTCACAAGGGCCCATACAAGAAAAAAAGTCAGTGCTCACGTTATCAATATTCCCACCAAACATTGGTTTCAGCTGTCTTTTGTGGTGGCAGCAAATGCCTATCACGGGATGGAAAACATGAGGAGCAATGACGAGCTATTTATTTATTGATACACTCAAGGCCATGACCTCAGCTTCTGGCACGGTTATGATTCGTAAATGTGCCCCAATATAGGCTTAGGTAGTAACCCAACCTTTCACCTACATTTCTCCGGCCATTCTACTACATAATGTTTTTTGGTACTGACCTTTTACCAGGTTAAGGTACTGCATAAATGTCATGTGGTTTTCCCCGAAAACTAGCCTCATTTATTATGCATGAGGATTTTCAGAATCACAGCAGGACTACCATATTCTGCATAATAACTATGTATAAGGGTCATCTGTTTCATCATCCTCGCGCGACATGACACAGCAAGGTAAAAGCCCTAAGGGTACCTTTTGGGGTATATAAACACCATATCTATGCTGAGGCAGGCAGAGGAGAAAGACTTCCATGCTGACACACTGTCGCGAGACGCTGAGGTTCCTGCACGCAGACACTCCAGATCGCAGTGATCTGACATCCCTTGCGGGGTGACCATCTTGAGACCAAGATGGGGTCCCATAGTCTGTCACTTCAGGTAATGGGGTTGGCTTCATCATAGGGGGATTATTGGCTCTACAACTACATACATGCTAGGTAGACTTAGGTACATCTAGTTAGGGCTGCATCGTAGGAGTACGCATTATTATTGTCATGTATTTTTATACCTGCCTGTATTCACTGTTTTAGCACTATGGTAGGAATCTACCATCCTTTTACTCTATTGGTGCTTATAATCATTTATATCGGTTTCTGTCTTATGGTTGTTTCAGCACACCTATTTTACACTGGAATGACGCTGGCTCACTAAACGCTTATTGAAAAGGTCCCCACTGGTTATTCTGTGAATCTCTCTGAGACAAAGTGAGCACGAGTGAATGAGCGAAAAGGACTGTACTGTTTCACGATCCCTGGTGGGACAGGGTTGTCATGTTCGATAGTTGCCAAGAACTATTCTCTCCTTGGTAAGAGGAGTCTACAGTGGCACTTTAAGCTAGCAGGTATACAGGTTAACATATCCAGTGGGGGTGTCTGGAAACAGTCTGGACACCAATCCCACTGTTTGTGTTGTTTAAACGTGCAGATCCTATTTAGATTTATATGAGCTACATGACGGCACTGCCGACTTCAGAGCAGGGGATTTCGGTTAGAGTCTCTGCGTCAGGTCAACATCATGTGATCCTGGGCAAATCACTTAATCTCCCCATATCTATGGACAGCATCTAGGAGACCCTTACAGGTGATTAGCCGTGCTATACAAATCCAAGTATTATTGAGGGCATAACAAAATATGAAGAGGCTTGTTTGAAGAGCCTCTGCCATACCAGCAGGCGATTCCTTCCATATTTGAGCTGGGGAATGTTTTCTTTGGAAGTCCATCAACATGCATCAAATTGGACACTTAGATAAAGAAGTAGGGTTAGCCTGGCAAAGAGCTAGAGTGAAGAGCTGATGATTCTGCACTATGCAGCCAAGAACATTATCTCCTTTTCCAAAGAGCTCTAACTGCAAGACGTTGCTTTCTCTTCCACTCCCATCCACCCCGAAAGAGAGCCACTTGAGACTGCATAACAAATTAGGAAGTTGTACAGACCGGTTCATCTAGGGGGAACATCACATTTGACCCCTGCCACTGATGAATGCCGCTTCTTTCAAATGTTAAAGCTCTCTATGCACCTCATACTGCGATGGGTGGCTTAACAGCCAAGGTCTGTGACAAAAGGAGACGTGTCAGTCAGGGAAGCCTCCTGATAAACCAAGCCACTCTTCAGACCTCTAAATATAGCCTAATGATTTCCCCTAAATTAACTGTTCCCATTGAATGTGCAGGATGACTCTATAGGGGCCAGAGGAGGCAGCGTAATAAATGCCAGTTTGCTCTCATCAACATGGGCTGAGAAAGGAGCTATAAAGATCAGCAATATGTGGTGAGGTTGGAGGTTATGGTCTTTTGGAAAAGCAATCTTAAGGCATTGCAACCAGGGGAGCCACTGAAACAGTGTATATTGAGATGAGCATGTTCAGGATTAGGATTAGATGTATTAACTATCTCAGAGACACGGGCAGCAATTGTGGATTTAGCCATTCTGTTATTCTTTCAAGGCATTCAATGCAATGACGTGCGAGTGCTTTGATGAGCATGCCAAAATTACTCAATGGAGCTAGAGGTTGAGAACATTTATGAATTCAGCTTTCTTGAAGGGACATTGGGATCAAAACCAACTTTTTGCAAGTAAACATCATGGAAACTGAAGCACAAGCCAATTAAAGTCAATTCACAATCCGAACAGGACTTCTTAGTTGGCAGGCAGGTAGAACCAGGTAGGAATGGTTATTCCAAGGCAAAGGCAGACCACACAGTGTGCCTGTATTGCACGCAGTAGAGACTCATGTAGTGAAGGGGTCATGGGCCACAAATTAACACCAAGCTTACAATGAATAAATCATCATCAGGTCAGACTGTTCTTGATGCTGGTTGTGCAATCAGTGGCCAGGAGTTGCTCATAAAGCAGCCAAATTCACATTCACCCAGAGTAGGACACACACCTATCTAATCCAGCCTATACCAAACCAGTCAACTATGACTTTCAATACCAACCATTTATGTAAGCAAGGTGGGCTTCTATTTATTTCCAACGTGATTTACTCTCACACGTTATCTGACACTGCATTCAGATAATTCCATGACAGAACCGTGAGGCGAGGATAATGCTTCCAATTTGTTTTTTCAATTTAGCAGCTCTTCATTACCATAACCAGCAAACTATATTTCCCAGGAACTTGGAACTTAGGAAACAGAAAAAACAAGGAAGGCACAAGACATTACACCAATCAAAAGTTTCAGTCCATCATTAAACAACCCAGGAACCCCCCCACCACTTTGTTTTTCTCCGTTGCTAGCCAGCCAGATAAGTGATTATGTTTTTCTCTCTTATTTCCCTCTTTTCCATGGAAGGGATTGAAATTACAGGACGGTGCCCCTTTTAGTGTATGTCTACTATGACACAACCAAATTGCTCACTTTGCGGTGAAAGTGACCTATTAAATAGTGTCTGCTGTGCACAGGCAGGGCAAGGTGGCCGCCATCGTCTGCAGACACAATCTGCGTCGCACCAATATGAGGAGCTCTCAGCCCAGAGTAGGAGGCCTCTTAAGCATTTCTGGACCAAACATCACAGCATGTAGCCTATGCAGAAACATTACTGTTTCTGGTTCGATGATGTCCTGTGTTTGTGGGTGGATGTTTGTTCTCTGCACCACATTAGAGTTGTGCTCTCACCAGAGCACTTCTCAAGGTCACTTTTTGACTTGAGCTGTGAGTGGGCCAGCCCAGTGCATCTTTACGGTGCAGCAGGTATAAAGGCAGCAGTGTGTATTGGACTGCAACTTCATTCTGTAACCCCCTTTTTTTGTAGTAGGGGACAAGAGGAGATAAGATGGAGAACAGGTAGCGTCTTGCCCATCAGGATATGGCGGATTTTGCAGCGGCATAACAAGCTGTTCTACTTAAACCAAGTGTCTTCATAAGATCTCGATTCCTCAGTGCCAATACCATGATCTGTAGCCCTGCTGTCCTTGAACAGATAATGGCTGCACCTGGTAGCTGCCCACCCGAACCATTCAGAACACGAAATGAAGTTGCCACTAAGGCCATGTGTATGAGTGACTCCCTCACACAGGGATTTGCACCATATAAAAACAGAAAGCCTGATATCAATCTCTGCATCCTCGCTTGGCAACACTGTGTGATGCTAGGCAAATATTTTATTTCAATATGCTTGTTTTTATATATTATAAAACAAGAGTGATTTCATATACATGACTTCAGGGTGTATGCTGTCAAAAAAGCCTCGGTCTAGTTTCAATTAAATAAATTATGTTGCAACATGTATAATCAGAATGTAGGCCACATTTACGGTACATATGATAACTGACTTGCCTTTCAGACTATTAATGGCAGCAGAAATTTTTCTAATTTCATGTTTAAAAACGATCTCTTTTTATAAATACTTCACAATGCCATGACACAATATGATGTACTAAGATGAAACACATGTTGAGGACTTGCACTTTGCTTTTTTCCAATTTTGAAGAGACTATCATATTTATACATGAGGTTTGTTGCACAATTCGCATGCCAAATATTTTTATTTTTCAGCAAGTGCACGAGTTCTTAGATGCAAACCAGCCCCTTGGCTCTGCACTGGTCAGCTTACTCCGTTAATTTGCTGGCTCACCCATCTCTAGTCGTGAATACTGAAGGTGCAAAAAGAGCATCAGCTTTCCAGTGTTACCACCATTTTTAGGTCTCGCCTAGGCAGAGGATGCGCGGTCTCGTCGAGAGATGCTGTATAAATTATAGTGGGGGAAGCTCCGCCCACTTTCCGCCTATCTTTTTCATTGGCCGAAATCCTAAATGCTGCATTCCAATTGGTTTTCAGCAAGTTAGTCCCACCTCCTGACAGCCATGTCGTCATTTTTGTCCTTCCATGGCTATCAGCCCCTTTACTTTAAAAATTGTTATGTTCCCCTGCCTCCCCCCGTTCCCTCCCGCACTCTGTGACTTCTCGTCCCACCACCACCCTCCCCTCTTCCCGTTTGTACCTTCTTTGACGCCTGCACTTCCGTTTGGAATTCAATAGGTCTCGTGTAAATACGAGTCCTATTGCATTTTTAAATGCTGGTTTCCTCCTGGGATTGGCTGGCTGAATTTGCACTCTATTTTGCCTGACCTGTTCAGAACACATGCGCAATACATACGGCTATCGTACGCCTGCGTCCAGCAGCCGCCATCTATTTCCTATCACTTTCGGACTAGAAGTCAGGGTTAGTGTGTATGAATGAGGAAGGCGCTTTTTGAGGCAGCAGAAGCCCTCTGCAGACAGGGGAGTTCTGCACACGCGGGCTGTTGAGACTGTGGTGTCGGGAGAATTTGGAGTGTGGTGCCCTGAATTGGCAGCATACGTAGTTGAGGGCTGTGTTTGGGGTGGTGCATTGGACTGTGTATTTTTGAGGTTTGGCTCGCGGGATGGTTGTGTGGATTGTGGCTCATTTGCATCTCCCGTGCTTCGGTGTGTACAGCCAACATTTCATAGTTGGCAGCGTGGGGTGCCGGGAGTCCACGCTGTTGTCTCTTGTTCTCGGGCCTGTGGTGATTGGCGAGCTTCGAGGCGGAAAGGGTCTGGATGACAGGCACGTGTTGTGCGAGGAGGCGGGCATCATGAGGGAGCCAGAATGAGCCTTTTTTGTGTAGGGCCAGGTGGCCCACTTTGCACCAGGGTTTTTCAAGTAGGTTGCTGGAAGGCGGTGTGACATTTTGGGGGTTTGTCTATGTACACAAGTGAGTGTGGTTTCGTGGCTGTGTCTGGCGGTGGGAGCTTGCCTGGACATTACGGTACAGGAAGCAACCAGTCAATCCTGAGCACTGCTGTTCTGTCCAAACAGTTTATGCCAAATATTTGCAAGCTTTGTTGCAGCACGGCTGCCAGAGAGCCTCCGAACAGTTGCTATCTTGCAGTTTACATGCGGAACACACATTTGTGGGAAGATATTGTGTCTTGCCAGACTGTTTTTGGGGGCAACATTGGGGGGCAGCTGTGTGCAGCCAGCGTGAGCTGCTGGCGGGTTGGATGGACAGGAGCTGCGCATGGAAGTCCGACCCTGTAAGAGGCCCTAGGCTAACCGCTGGTTGTAGACTGCTTTCTCTCCCGTGCTAGCACCTGCAGCCCCGCCTCTAACTAATGACAAACATCATTCATGTGAAGTGTGCATAAAGGTGTGGGATCGTTCTGTACTTCCAATGTTCGTTCTTCGGCATTTCGGTACTGAGAAATCCTGAACTAATGCACGAAATTTCCTTGGTGATCTAGTCATTTATATAGCTCTACGAGAATTATGCGGTAGGGAATGGCTAAATTATTCGGCAGGATTGAGTAAATTATACGGCAAGCAAACCCAAATTATGCGGTATAAGGCAATTACACAAGTTGAAAAACTTAAAACACCTAGGCTTCAACTAAATACATTGTTTCAACTACTTGGCCACCTTATTTTAGGCATTAGAATTAGCGGAAGTGAGGCAGGATACTGGCATACTTATGGTTCGTTTAGTTAAGCGCTGCCGCCCATGTCCAGTGTGACTATCTGTTCTCATACCTGGCGTGTCACGCACTTTGGTGCTTACTTTGCCTCCATGTTAAAGAACAGTATATGCTTCAGCACCCACGCTAATGTGCTGCATAGCTAAATACATATAAGATCCCGATTGGCATTGCCAATGCTTGTTCTGGCCTGGGCTCTGGAAATCACTGCAGAATGGGAGTTTAGGAGCAGGCCAGGTGAACAGTGTTCCCATAGCCACAATAGAGAGAGGCACAGGGACGTAGCTATCACTGGTGCAGTAGTTACAGTGGGAATGGGGCCCAGAAATACAGATAGAGGGGGGCCGAGCCTGCCCTATAATGCCTGCTGTTTGTTGGTAGACAGTCAGCTGGGAACGGTTTGGGTGCACCCGCCTGTGGCTCAGACCTGTGTTTCTACTCCCTTGTGAACGGGGGCGAGGGGTTGAGCTCATGGTCACTGAAAGTGAGACAGGGCCCTGTTACGCAAATCTCAGGGGCGTGAATTAGGAGAAAGAGGGTGTGTGCACGAGGTAGGCTTCCCAGCAGCTCATAGTTGTGGCACGTGCTGTTTAGTCGTTGTAGGAGTTCAGCAGCATACATACAAATATATATAGCAGCACAATTCAAACCTGTAGGAGCATTGAGGAACACTGCCAGTTCATACTGCAAGCAAGACTTCTTGGTGGTAGATGGTTGACTCCACTCTCATAGCAGCACCTCAGACACAGCAGTGATATTCTGAAAGCCTAAAGCCTATCCTCATTTGCCTGCCACAGACATTGAGCCAAGAGCTGCAGCGTAAGCTTCAACTAGGGAAGAGGTGAAATTGCATATTGCAGTAAATAGCAGGGCCATTGAACTCGAACAAACACATGCACCATGTCATGTGCCACAGTCCCCGACAACTTAATGCTTTTGGTTATTTCTCCTGGTCCAACCCATCACACCAGTCCTTTGTCGCTACTGTCCTGTCCTGATTCTGTTTTGGAGTACAAGATCTGTTAGGAAAGCACTACGACGTTGCTCTAATGTAAGAGCAAACCATTAAGCCATTTAATAAAAAAGGACTATTCATCTAAGATCTGTCTCTGAGCACCTGATAATTTTGATAAGTTGCAGATGCACTGCTGACAGTTTTAACACACTGCAGTGAACTTCGCTACCCAATCCATATATTGCTTCACAAAGGGTTGGCAAATGTCACTGGAGTGTGATAAACTATCAGTAGCAACACCAAGTTTTTTAGGGCATGAGGGTACACCACCTACACTGCAGGCTTCATTTGCATGTACAGTGTAAACAGAAGGATGATGGTACTTACCCTGTAAGCATCTGTTAGCATGTAGTGCTGTAGATTCCCATGCTTCGCATACTCCTGCCATCTAGTGCTGGGTCTGTATGTGTGCAAGTTGTTTTTCTTTGAAGAAGTCTTTCGAGTCAAGTGGTAAAGGGACTCCTCCTGGAGATAATGCGCATGGGCATCAACTCCATTCTTAGATTGTTTCCCCCAAGGCGGGTGAGAATGGAGTATATGTAAGTGTCAGTAAAGAGATGTTCATGTGTATGCAACGGTAAAGGAACTGCAACGGCCACAGGTGTCCGGGGAGGAGAGTGGGCGTATGTGAATCTACAGCACTACATGCCAAGAAAAGATGCTTAAATGGTCAGTAACATAATCCGAAGGAAGGCATGTGTGGCTGTAGATATACATGCTATGCATAGATTGTAAAGCAGTACCCTCCAAAAGTGGTGGCTAACCTGTGGGGGTATAGGTAGTCATTTTGGCTTCAACATAACTTGTCTGAATTCATTTAACTATCCACCTGGCAATGCCGGGCATTCTTTTATGAGGGGCGAAAAAGCATTAGAGCTGTTTGGTTTAATGAAAGTCTTTAATTCTGTCAATGTAGTACATAAGAGCTCTTTTAGCTCCTCAGGTATGGAGGGCCTTTCCTGCAACGGGGTCTGGTTGAGGAAAGAACACAGGTAACTCAACTGATTAAGGTGAAAATGAGAGGTCAACTTTGGAAGGAATTTTGGGTTGGTAAGAAGGACCACCCTACCTCTGTGGAGCTGGAAGAACAGGTCTTCTCAGGTAAGTGCGTGGAACTCACTAACCCGTCTTAGTGAAGTGATAGCAATTAGAATGGTGACCTTCCAAGATAGAAATTGAAGGGAGGAGTTGTATCGTTGTTCAAATTGTGGACCCACAAGTCTTGTGAGAACAATGTTAAAATTCCAGGTAGGTGTAGGGGGAACCCGGGGTGAAATCACTCTTAAGACCATCCATAAAGGTTTTGATGACTGGCACTTTGAACAAATACAGGAGTGGTCTAGTTTGCAGATATGCAGCCACTGAAGCTAGATGTAACCACATTGATGTGAAAGCAAGACCAGAGAGTTGCAGATGTAGAAGATAACTAACAATGCTTTGCAGCATTAGATGGATTGACACTCTTATTATGACAATAACAGATTAAACTTTTCCATTTAGCTGCATAGCATGCTCTAGTAACAGCCCTACAAGATTCTTTGAGAATGGTCAGATTCAGGTGGGAGACTGAGTTAACCTAATTCTATGATCTCAGGAGCCAAATCGCTAGGTTGAGTTCCCTGGTATTTGGTGCCTGATTTCTCCATGGTTCTGAGTGAGATGGTCTGGTTTGAGGGGAAGCTTATCGTGGGGAAGTACTGATAGTTCGAGTATTGCTGTGAGCCCGGACTATTGGGCCCATATGGGAGCCACTAGTAGGAGTGTGAGGGATGTTTGCTTGAGCTTCTAAACAAGAAACGTAAGAAGAGGAAGAGACGGAAAATCATAGGCAAACGTCCCTGACCAATTCATCCATAGAGCATTGCCCTTGGATACAGGGTGTCGTAACCTGGAGACAAAGTCAGGGCATTTTGCGTTGTCTGAGGTGGAAATCAGATCTATTTGTGGAAACCCTCACTTGTGGAAGTAAGGGAGGAGGACTTTGGGGTGGAGATCCCCTTCATAGACTTGTTGCCTCATCCTGTGAGGTCGGCAAAATCATGGCTCGTTACCGGGAGGTGTTCTGCTAACAGATGAATGTTGTGATGTAGAGCCCAACGCCAAATGGTAGGAGATAAACATAACTGTAGAGAATGTGTCCCCAACCCCCTGTTTATATACATAGTACATGGTTGTTATATTGTCCGTCCAGACCAAGACAACCTTGCCAATCAGGTGTGAGAGGAACGCTGTCAATTCAATTGAAGTTCTAGGTAGCTGATGTGGAGACCCTGGTGTTTGGTGTCCGAGACATGGAATTGTGAGATTGTGTAAGTGAGCACCTCAGCATGTCAGTGATGTGTCAGGATGATGTGGGGAACAGGGTCAATAAAAGGCTGCTCTTTAACAGGTTGTTTGTGTTCCACCACTGCAGCGAGCAAGGAGTGCAGTGTCTATCAACACTAGATTCAATTGACCATGCGACTAAAACCATTGTCGTGCTAGACATTCCTAAAACAGATGCATGTGGCACTATGGCGATGCACGATGTCATCATACCCAGTAGGCGCATGATAGTCAGCTGTTGATTGCATTGGAAACGTGGTAGCAGCGTTTGGAAATTTTGGATTCTTGCTGTATTGGGAATCGCTAATCTTAGCTGTGTGTTTAGGTTGGCCCTCAGATACAGTTGGACCTGTAAAGGCTGAAGAGGAGATTACTGGAAATTGATGGGGAAGCCTAGCTGATGGAGCAGGTTTATGGTATCTTGAGTGTTTTGTTGATACAGAGGAAGAGTGCTGGCTTTGATAAGCCACTCGCCAAGATATGGGAAGACATGGATGTTTTGTCTGTGTAAATATGCTGCTACCACTGCTAGGCATTTGGTGAATACTCGAGGAGCAGTAGTCACTCTGAATAGGAAGACTTTGAATTGGTAATGTGTGCCTATTACAAATCTTAGGTATTTGCGATGGAACAGATGTATTGGAATGTGAAAGTAGGCATCTTTTAAGTCTAGGGCTGATAGAAAGTCGCCTTGCCGGAGGAGTCACGACACGTCTTGGAGAGAGACCATATGGAAATGCTCTGACAGATTGTAATTATTTAAGGGTCGTAGATCTAAGATTGGCCCTTGTTGGGGATTTGGAAGTACACTGAGTATACTCCTGACCCCGGATGTTGTAGAAGGACGGGTTCTATAGCTCCCTTGAGTAAAAGAGATTGAACTTCCCGTTTGAGTAATGTTTGGTGTTCTAGAGAGAGCCTGGGAGTGCGAGATTGAACGTTTGGAGGTGTGGTGATTAGCTCCAGACAATTACCATGTTGGATAGTGTCCAACACCCACTGATCCGATGTTATGGATGGCCAAGTGGGAGAAACTGTTGCCCCCTCATCAGGTGTGGGATGTGAAATGATCGGGGGGCAAGGGGGGAGGGGGAGGCAGTCACTGCTTTGTGGCAGGTGCAGCACGATGTGGGGAAGCACCATTGACTCTACTCCGAGTTTTCGTCCCTGCATGTGCCCCTGCATTAGCCAATGGGAGAGTGGTGGTGTCTCTGGCTTCAGTGGTATGAGAAAGAGGCATCAGAAGATGTTTTTGTGCCAGCCCTAAAGGATGAGTGGCGAAAGGAGTCACAGGGACTCAGTGTTTGTAGTGCACCCATGGACTTGGCAACTTCGGTGTCCTTTTTCATTTTCTCAAGAGTCTGGTCAACCTGTGGACCAAAAAGGTGTTTCTTATCAAAGGGGACACTTAAGAGGCTCTGTTGGACCTCTGCTTACATCCAGATATGTACAGCCAGGCATGGTGGAGCAACAAAACACTGGTGTTACTATCCTTAGCAGCAGTGTCTGCGGAGTCTAGGGTGCACCGAATGGACGTGATAGAGATAAGCTTGCCCTCCGCCACAAGCTCCTGCCCTCTTTTGTTGCTCTTCTGAGAGGTGTTCGGGGAGTTTGTCCCAGTGGGCACGTTTTTATCTGGCCAATAACCTCATGGTATTAGCAGTATGCCAGTGATTGGCAGACTCAGACTGTGCTGCTTCTCTCTTGCCAGAACTATAAACCAAAACTGGGTTCTGGCTCGAAAAAACTCAGCTGGACTGAGCCCAATTAACAAAACCAACGAAACATATTGTCCATACTGAGAATTATTAGACACGATCCCTTTTATAACTCCTATCATGAGAGGTAAAACGTGAAAGGAGGGCTTTAAGAATTGCCTTTTACTCAGAAAAACATTTATTATTTATTGATCATTTTTCTCATTTGTGCTCTCAACAATTATTCATTGTGCATTTACATTTTACAAAATACAACACAATATACATACAAATACACTAAACAGAACAAAACAATAGTATTGATCCCCTAGAGGTTTTAAACTACATTCATTCATCAAACATTCTTGGCCTATCCATTCATACATACAATCGACATACACTAGACAAAGCGCTCCTAATGACACCTCTCCTTTTGAAATGAATTATTTTCCAAACTCTATATATGTTCTGACATTTTCTCTTTTTTTCTATATACAATGAAAGAACTAAAAGAACATTTTGAACAGAGCTTTTCAAATTGATGTAAAAAGGACCGAACTGGTCGACGCGTTTCGAACCTCTATCTTTATGAGGTTCTCTTCAGGACCAACCAATTTCTGTAACAAAAAACAAAACCCTCTTTAGATAGTTGGAACAGCTTAGGAACTCTAGCAAGCCACCGCCAGCGGCTGAGCAAACCCACCTTAGAAAAGTATGTCAATGTGGAACCTTAACCTTCCATAACCTTCAATAACTCAAACAGCTTGCACTGGGGCTGCAAAAAACAAACAAATAATTCCCACTCATATCATCCTTCTTTCTGTCAAAGACATTTAAAATGACAAACATAGAAACAACTTCGATGTCCATTTTGCTCACCCTTCGACGTGAATCTGTTGTCTTAATGGGACAGCCGAGTCCTATAAAAAGTTATAGAATTGCATCAGCCGAAATATAAATGGATCCCTACAGACTAACTTCTTAAATGCATCCAAAATTGGCTTACCCAATTGGGAGACGGCTGTCTCCTTAGCCGGCTCCCTCGGTGAACAAACCTCTTTTCTTCCTAAGGATGAAAGGGAACACTTTTTGATATCCTCTTATAGTCTGATAATACCGCGGGTAAATAAAGCCGTTGCATCCCGGACGCGGTCGCTTACCTATGTAAGTTGGCTGGGTGCGTAGTCGTGTCTCTTTGGAGTCCCGTGCCGGCAGCTGAAACCAAAGGCGTAAAATATCGCCATTAGTTATATTCGGCTTGTGATATCCATGGAGTTTGCGAAGATGTCAAAAAGAAATCATTGCCCGCTTACCGAGATTTCTCCACTGGTACAGCGTTCCGCTGGATGGTGTAACGGTTGATTCCTCCCGGGTCATAAAAACCCCATTGGCTCATGGGAATTGTAGTTTAATATGCCGATAGTTCAAAGCGAGATGGGAGATGTGGTTTCCTGCTGAAAGGCTAATTGCCTGGCTTTCTTTGTCAGTATCTCCATAGTAGGTCACCATCATTGGTTCATCAAAGGGTACACATGGTGGAGAAGAGCCGGTTATGCTTCTATGGTCTAATCACACAAATGTACGCGTTGCATATAAGGACGACCGCCACTAAGGGCATCATCATGTTGTGATTGGTCTAAAGATCTCTGCTATCTCATTAAGTCCATTGGTTGTCGTGGTAAATTTCATAATGAGAAATGCCTCACGTTGACTCAAGAGCCCCTCCAAATCACCCCCACGGGGGTCTCTCTCAATTTTGGACAGCACTGTCCATTTGAAGTCTTCCTCACTGTGTGTTTTTGTGACCCAGTGGCTAACTAGCGGAGCATTTTCCACTCGTCGTCGAATCCTCGACTTGTGCTGAGTGATGCGCTGCCGAACCTCGAGTGGTCTTTCCGATATAAAGTTTTGGACATGGGCAGGTTACTGCATAAACAACATTCCTGGTTCTGCAGTTTGTAAACATATTATGCTTCCAATGGATGTTGTTAAACATAAAGACATCTCCTTCAATGGTTTGCTCACAGCAAATACAAGTCCCACATTTGTGGTGCCCTACAATTGGTGGTAGGGCTAACATACTTCTCAGAGTCGGGGTCTGCTGTTTCGGTAAAGCTGCTCTAACGATATAGTTGGCTATGCTTTTTTCTTTTTTGAATGCAAAAAGGGGTGGAGTAGAAAATTCCTCATGGAGATCTTTGATCAAGTGCCAGTTGGTGAGGACCAGTTTTCGAAGTTGGTGCGTGTTAGGGCAAAACGTGGTAACGCAAACTGGCCTATTAGCCATTTTCTTTGTTTTTTGCTCCAGAAGTGTTTCCCTTGGTGTCCACCATGCTCTTTTGAGGGAGTGTTTGAGTAACTTTTTCGTATACCCCCTCTCCATTAAGCGATCTTTTTGTTTATTCGCATGAGCAAAGTATCTCTTTTTTTGAACAATTCCTGCGGATCCGCAGGAACTGGCCATACGGCAGATTCTGTCTCAGACTTCGAGGATGGTTGCTGGTATAATGGAGCGCCTTGTTCCTGTCGGTTGATTTCCTAAAAAGTGTGGTTTCTAGCTGCCCATCCGATGCCTCCACTTTTACATCCAAAAATGTGATTGATTGATTTGATGCCGAACAACTGAACTTGATGTCTTTAGACCGTTCATTAAGCCATCCTACAAACTCATCTAGTAGTTGTTGTGTGCCAGACCAAATTAGAAAGATGTCATCTATGTATCGCATATAGCTAGAAATGTTTGCCGAATACGGATTGTTGTTATATATGAAATTATTTTCATATAGGCCCATGAATAACACCGCTAATTCTGGGGCGAAAGGACACCCCATCGCCACGCCTCTTGTTTGGAAGAAGAACTGTGAATCGAATGTAAAATCGTTTTTAGACAATGAAAATTTGGCAAGTGCCAGGATGAATTCCATGGGTACTTGAACCGACTGTTCTCTTTTGCCTAAGAACCACGTTAATGTCTCCAATGCTTGATCCTGGGGTATTTGGGTATAAAGCGACACCACGTCCAGTGTGACCATCAGTTGCCTTGTGTTGTCAAACCGGACGGGTGCTATTCTGTTTAGAAAGGCCGTGGTATCTTTCAGGTGGGCCGGAATTTCACTGATGAAAGGTTTCAGGAAGAAGTCAATATATTGAACGACTGGCTCAATAAGTGATTCACACCCAGACACTATTGGTCGGCCAGGGGGGTCAAGTTCACTTTTGTGTAATTTGGGCAGAACATAAAAAACCGGTATTCTAGGGTTCTTATTCTGTAAAAAAATTCGTTCTTTGGGACCAACAAAGCCTTGTGTAAACCCTTCTTCGATGATTAGGAAAAGTTGGTTTTGTAATTCCTTTGTTGGGTCCTTGGAAATTTTACGATAACAATCAGCATCTTCTAACTGACGTAACACCTCTTTCTTATATTTATTCACATCCCAAATCACCACTGCACCCCCTTTATCCGCCTGTTTGACCACTACCGATCTGTCATTCTTGAGGTCCATCAAAGCATCTTTCTCTTGTTTGGCTAAGTTGTACTTAATGTAGCCTCTTTTACCTTCCATTGCCTGTATCCCAGATAGAATGGTTCTTTCAAAGGTACTTATTTCCTTGGGGATTTTGGGGCCCGATGGACAGAAAGAAGATTTTCTCCTCAATCCTGTTATCTCTGTTGTAGCAACTTCGGTGGAGTCCAGAAAGAACGTTTTAAGACGAATTTTACGACAAAACTCCATTGTTTCCAACTTCATTTTCACAAAGTCTGTTGGTCTAGATGGCACGAAACGTAATCCTTTCTCTAGTATCGACAATTCAGCTTCTGTTAGGATTTTTTCGGACAGGTTGAATACCGGCGAGGGAACTAACTCCTGTAGTACTGTCGGCGCGTTCTCATTTCCCATGGTTGGGAGTATCGTAGGCGTCCTCTGCCCTGCCGTTGGCCTCGCGCTAAAAAATGTGCCCCTTGGTTTGATATTTGCTGATCCTGATTTTGTTGATTTAACCTTGGATTTTGATTTGCCCCAGTATTGGCATCCGTTTCCCCACCTGAAGATGATGATGATTCCGAGAAGGTGATGAATTTCTTTCGTGACCGGCCTCGGTATTTCTGAAGATAGTTTCTCGAGTCGTTTTTAGTATAAAAATCTTTGTTTAAATAAGGATAAGTAGATTCCAATGAAAAATTCTTTTTATCTAACTCAAACTTATTACTTTTTTGAATGACTGTGTAGTCTTTAAATTCCGATATCTCCTTTTCAACCTTTTCCAATAGAGCTTTTGCGTCAGTTAGATGTTGATTATTTTTAATTTCTGCCTCCAAGTCCGCTATCTCTTGTAATTGTATCAGTGACAGCCTGTGAGCTGTTTCAACAGTCAGCACCATTAAATCCCGGCTGCATTTCGTCTCAATGCAGCTGTAACCTTTCTTGTATATCGGATCATCAATGAACACGGCCGGGATATTACGTATCTGTAGTCCCGATGGGATTGTCCCTTCCTTTAAATGTTGTAATAAGAAATGCCCATGTAGGTCCGTCCCAATTTGTTTTTTGCGTAGTCTGGTTAGTTTGTCCGATTCGTTCTGAGTTTTTGCAGTGACACTTAAGGTGGCTGATGCAAAGACTGGTGGTTCTCGCATTAAATTCTGAATATGTTCCTCACTATATGCGAAGGCATCTTTTTCTGCCATCGCACACTAACACTAGGGATGAAAATGACTCGCACATATAATAACGTATTTAGACAAATAACAACAAGTCAAACAAATTCATACAACCATCCGATACACACACAGCACATGTCTCTGACAACAGAAGTTGCTCAAATCTCGTGGTCCCTTTTGAATATAACCACTAGTGCAACCTCACGGGCCTCTGCCCGCTCCCAACACTATAAACCAAAACTGGGTTCTGGCTCGAAAAAACTCAGCTGGACTGAGCCCAATTAACAAAACCAACGAAACATATTGTCCATACTGAGAATTATTAGACACGATCCCTTTTATAACTCCTATCATGAGAGGTAAAACGTGAAAGGAGGGCTTTAAGAATTGCCTTTTACTCAGAAAAACATTTATTATTTATTGATCATTTTTCACATTTGTGCGCTCAACAATTATTCATTGCGCATTTACATTTTACAAAATACAACACAATATACATACAAATACACTAAACAGAACAAAACAATAGTATTGATCCCCTAGAGGTTTTAAACTACATTCATTCATCAAACATTCTTGGCCTATCCATTCATACATACAATCGACATACACTAGACAAAGCGGTCCTAATGACACCTCTCCTTTTGAAATGAATTATTTTCCAAACTCTATATATGTTCTGACATTTTCTCTTTTTTTCTATATACAATGAAAGAACTAAAAGAACATTTTGAACAGAGCTTTTCAAATGGATGTAAAAAGGACCGAACTGGTCGACGCGTTTCGAACCTCTATCTTTATGAGGTTCTCTTCAGGACCAACCAATTTCTGTAACGAAAAACAAAACCCTCTTTAGATAGTTGGAACAGCTTAGGAACTCTAGCAAGCCACCGCCAGCGGCTGAGCAAACCCACCTTAGAAAAGTATGTCAATGTGGAACCTTAACCTTCAATAACCTTCAATAACTGAAACCGCTTGCACTGGGGCTGCAAAAAACAAACAAATAATTCCCACTCATATCATCCTTCTTTCTGTCAAAGACATTTAAAATGACAAACATAGAAACAACTTAGAAGCATCAATATGCTTACTCTCCTTGTCAGGAGGTGGAGCATCACTCGCAGCCTTGGAATTAGCCCTGTTACGGGCGTTAGAGACAACCAGGGAGTCTGGTGAAAATCTGCCCTCTAATATAAATAGGGTCCAAGACTTTATATATTTATTGACCAAGGGAGTGATGATACGGGCTTGTGCAGGATCTTTAAAAATATCTTTGGTATGTTGTAGCATATCCTTGAGCATAGGAAGATATTGTGTAGCCCTATGTGTAGTGGAAAAGGTTTTGAAAAGGAAATCCTCCTCTATAGGCTAGTTATGAAGTGGTACCCGATGATAATTTGCAGCCCTGTCAATACGCTCCTGATAAGAGGTGGGGTCATCAAGAGGAGATGGCCTAGCAAGGTACAAGTCCGGACCAATGTCCCCTTGAGGGTAAATGTTGAATTCCGACCAAGGATCAAGGAGTTGTGGTGCATGAAAGCTATCATCCCCTGTCCCATGGCCACCCATGAATGAATATGGGGTTCCCCTGAGGAGTGATATCTAATGGATCACTCCAAGAGTGAAGGGGAGAGGGTGAAGGTGGTGGAATAAAGGGTGAAGGTGGAGGAGAAGATGGTGTAGGAGGGTGCAAGGGACTGGTGGCCTTGTCAGTCTTCCTCTTCTTGGTTGGCACTGGCAGATCAATAGCCTCTTCGAAGAAGAGTTGGCGCTCGGACAGAGGTGGCACAGAAATCACACAGTCTTGAACAGAATACGCCCAGTGTGAGACTATATTTGGATTTGCCTTTGACATGCACGGAATTTCTCCTGTGAAGAATCGGCTCCACTGGAGTACCAGGGTCAGATCTCGGTGCCGGTCTCGAAATATTCAGAACAGAGATGGATTTTATTTTCGTCGCCGAAGTGGTCGATTCTGAAGACGCAGCTGGGCACTAAAGTGGTCGATGCCGATGATGGAGCTGGGCGCCAAAGTGGTCACATTTGGCTGAAGTTCCGAGCCAGAGGGTGTGCCATCTGAATAGGATTTTCGGTATCGACCATGGCCTGCTGGCAGTGGTAGCCAGAGACCCTTATGTTCGGCCAGAGCAGAATATTTAAGGTTGTAGGACGGGGACTTCCGTACCCACAGTAAGCTGACCCAGTGGAACATTCAGCAACTTATGGTCCATTTCTAATTCAAAGCCTCTTCCTCCTCCTCGACATCCTGGTGTCTAAAGATGCCGGGCAGGTTGTCAACCTCTCTGTGGTGCATCATACTGCACTGTGCACTTCGGTCTTGAAGAGTCTTCTTCGACCGAAATGATCAGTAGGCCTCGTAGTCCTCTTTCCTGTGTTTCAGAGACAAACACAGGTTGCAGACCAGGTGAAGGTTGATCCGTGGGTACCTGGCATGGCACCTCAGGCAGAAACAGAAAGGAGTCTGTTCCATCAGCAGGGCATTCTATGGCAAAGCCAAAGGAGAGAGAAAAATAGTCCTGGATGGGCAAGGCCCAAGGACAGTTGTTCGAGCATGTCAATCTGACGGGTGATATTTTTCAGATTTCGAAATGCAAAGGTGGGAAAAGCATTTGATAACTATACCGGCGAGAGTAAGTGTGAATAGCAAACCGAAAGGAGTCCGAAACGGTCTTGACCCGGACGCAGGCACTCACGTCGGAACCCAATGGCAGAATGAAAACAATCATACAATGTAGTCGATGCCCATACGCATTATCACCAAGACAAGGAGTCACTTTACCTCGCGACAAGAAAGACTTCTAAGAAAAACATATTTTACTTCCTGCAATTTGCTCTAGCACCTAGTATTTCTGCCATTCAAGGTGGCGTTACACCTATATGGACCACCCTTTATAGCAATGCTGTGACATTAGCTGCTTGTACTGGCAATAAGTATAAACATAAGGAAAATCCAGTAACCCCTTGCAAGCTTCGGTATCTTAAGTAATCAGCAACAGTAAGGTGAATTCAACAAACAATATTTTGACAACACCTATTTTCGATTGAATTAACCATACATTAAAGAGTATTCAAAAGAAAAAACGTTCAAGAGAGGCATACATATAAGAAAAACAATTTACTTTTCATAGTCACGGGGTGGCAGACCGAGCCCAGTCCAGGCCGTTACTACTGGTCAGTTGCATGAAAAGGGCTCTTGTAGCTTGTTGTGTCCCTGTAGCTTTATCGAGAGGTCAGTCTTATGACCACTGGAGTCTATTTCTTTGTCCTGGTAAGAGGCAGAGAGCAGACCCAGTATCCTAGACCCTTCTCAGGTCACAGACAGCAGGTTACCTCCTCCTCTGATCTTCCACACGTCCAGATGTGTTATGTAGTTGGTGCCTGGAATGACACCTGGAAGCCCTAGTCAATAGTGTAGGGTTCCTGGGCTAACCGGATTCCCTTTAGGCATTTTCAAGATGGCCAAAGTCTTCGACTACACTAAACTTGGGCTCTGAGGGCTTGGAGTGCGTGTGGATAGCATACTATGTTATCCTAGAGCCCTCCCATATCAAACACTAAGATCCAGTAGAAGGCAGTCCCTGTTCCTCCAACAAACTCATGGACAGGCGTCTGGTCGACAAAGGTGAAATGTTAGCAACCAGAAAGCGGATACACACAGATTATTTTGGCATTCCGATTCCCTTCTTTGAAGTATGCCCTCAATGTCAAAGAACCGAGCAGATCTATCAAGCAGGTCTTGACACTCCAGTAGGATATGACACTATGATGTCTTCAAGAGAACCACTGAGATGAATGCCAGTGTGGCTGGAAGGACAAAATACGGGTGCAGGACAAAATAAGGGTGCAGGCCTGTGGGTTAGGAACATTAGCTTGTGACAGGGTAGACCTCTTTGAAATTACTCAAGTCCTTGAGCCCAGACCACGGGTCATCCTGTCAAGGGCACAACCAACCTCTCTTCTCTTCTCCCCCTCCCCCACCCCCCCCCACCAAACCCCCCTAATCCAATGCCTTCTATCACTGTCCTGGGCATTTTTCCACCTTATTCAAACCTATTGAAAGGCTAATTACTGGCTGGCAGAAACCGGAGAGCAAAATGCAGAGTTCGCGTCCAAGGATTTCAGACAGGGCAAAGGTAACTTTCTAAAAGTTACTTTTCTGTATTATCTAGAAAACATTTGACTTCCCCATTGAGCTGGATTTTTTACTAACTATTAAAAAAGTTCTTTAACTATTTTTATAGCTAGTCTCATTCCCTAGACACAGTATTTGTATGTAATATTGCATCCCATTGGGTTCTTATAGAACTTTGTTGGAAACTGGTCATGGACATTGAAGGAGGACTATCAAACTCTTATGGTTTTTCCCCCTAGTGTTCATGGGAAAAGTGTTTTTGGGCTTTAATGGTTGCTGTGTAGTTAAATATTTGATTAAAGCAAAGAAGAAAGCATAATCCTCTCCTTCGGTTCCGACATAGGATTTGACACAGCATGATGCGGGGACAGAAGTATGTTGGGAGCCAATTTCACCCCAGAATGTGCAGGCAATAGTCGGCCTGATTTTATGCATATGTTTAGAGGTAAAATATGCAATTTTAACAGATTCTTTTACCTTTAAAACTTGAGACTATGGAAATTAACATTGGAAATAATTAATCAAACCTCTGCAAATGCAATGTATTTGTCTGTTTTATTCTTTTACGACGGTTTAGGCTAGAAACTCGTCTAAGCTCTGAATACAAAACATAGATGTCCATTCTATATTATTTATGGCAAATAAATGCCGTTACCCCTTGCAGTGTGTTATATTTTCAATTTAATGCATTCAACTATATTAAAATGAACGCTTCCATTTTTTCATCCTGTGGATGGAAAAAGGAAAAACACCACACACTCATTAGAATGCTTGTTTTATAAATTATAAAGGATTAACTTTTGAACCATGAACAGTCTTTTTCTTACGGAATCGAAAAACGTACACAAAAAGGTATACTTACAACTGATAAAGAATAGTCGTTTTCCCTGCATTATCCAGGCCAACAATGATTACTTTGTGCTCTGAAACAAAAAAATTTACAATTCAATTACATCATACAAATAAAGTGGATGAAATTCGTTTTATGAATATATTTATATATATTTACGCCATCCTAGTGGAAATAAATATGGCCCAATAACACTTTGTTTAGAGCAATGATACTAATAAACACAGATTCACGTTTCCTACTACTATGCAATCGTCAAATTGAAGTTGAATACTACAGAATAGCAAAATGCACAGGGAAAACGCTTTTTAATGCCTCACATGTTCCACGTAAGAATGATTTCACCCAGGGGAACAACTCTCCTCAAAGTCACAATGTATTTTAAAAGTGATTTTGCCATACTGCACAATTTTAACCCCTTGCACCTTGGTTTTGGTTAAATACCTTTTATAAAACAATCATCTGTGACCAATTCCTAATATAAACCATGTACGCAGATGTGCAGATTATAAAATGCTATTTATTACCATCTTTGAGGGAGGGGCGTCATGACTGAAGGCTTAGTCTCTCATAAGTCATGGCCCCTCCACAAACAATTCTAATAAATAGCAATCTACATTTTGCACATCTGCTTATATGCTACATAATAGTTTGCAAAAGAAAACCTATAAAACACACACAATGTGTTTGATGAAAAAGGTGAAATAAAGCTTTAAAAACAAAAAAAAGCCCCACAAAAATCTATTTTCTATTTTGTTTTTCCTATGGTGTGTTTCAAAACAAATCTTTGCAAAATTACACTTTCTCTAAAAATCATTCCACAGAAACAAATGTGATTTAAAGAGATACAATTCTTTCCAGAAAAGTTAGACCAGCCACAAAGTATCAAGACGGCTAATTTAAAACATCACAGATATCAATATGTAGATTCAATGCATAGTCATCAGACCAATGAAATATATAAAATTGTTTTTTGCACTAAATACTGTAATGGAACGAGGGGTACAAATTAATCTCAGAGTTTTAAATAAGTTACAGTTTAATGCTACATGTACTAGTATTTTAATTGTTACACTACAAAAGTGGCATCTCCTAGCACTTCGCTTAAGCCCATTCCACCCTGCATTTATCTTTAACCGTGTTACACATCATAGCCGAACTCTCCTCAAAATTCGTTTTTTTGTTTGTAATTCTGGTGTAAGGTTCCTGAGTGCAACACAAATCCTGTTATATTTACCAGTTTAATACGTGTTCTATTAATCATTACTTTAAATGAATTAAAAACAGTTATCAAACAATAAACTGAGTCTCTCAGATTCATATGCTTATTGAAAAGAAGCAGTCGGTCTAATGCTTGAGCACATCTCAGTCCCTGATAAATTACTTGAGGCGCATTCAACTCAATCATTTATATTTTTAACCATTTTGGCCCTCCAGAGAGATCAGTCATTTGCAAATCAATCTCAGGAATGCTACACATTCCCTCTGGATGGTGGGCGGCATTTTTAGGTCACTCTTAGCGGCTGCACGCATGCGCTGCTCGCTCTGCGAGGCATGCAGTAGTCGAGTATGCTGTGGAAGCCTTGCATACTCTCCTCCCAGATTTTGCATTGGCTGGTGTCATTGTCCTTGGTAAATGCTGGCTTCCAATTGATAATGAGGCTTGTTAGTCCCTCCTTGTTACTGCCCTGTATTCCTTTGTGACCGCCCATGACGACTGGATCTTTTACTTGGCTCTCTAAACGGTCGGCTTTATCAATGGGGGGGGGAGGGGGGGGAAGTACTATTTTGTTTATGGGCACTTATGGGGACAATGGCGGCTGCTATTTTTTGGGGGTATTTGTATCCTGACCGTGGCGCCCGCTTTAGGGATACCCCGCTCAGTTTATTTATTTAATTAAATTTAATTCTGAGCGCGATGTCCACTTCTGGGACACCGCGCACGGTTTAATTTTTTATTTTTTTAAACTTTTATAGTGAACGCGGTGCCCGCTTCAGGGACAACGCGCTCAGTTTTTTTTTTTTTTTTTTACAGTAAAACTATGCATGGCACCCGCTTCAAGGAGACGGCACTCCGTATTAAAGTTACTTTTTTTTTTTTTTTTTTTTTTTAAATCAAGCGCATGTCCTTGAAATCGGTACTGCGCTCAGTTTTAAACAAGTATTTACAATGCAATAGGTCTCGCATTTACACGAGTTTAAGGTATTGTCATTGTAAATGGCAATGCCTTTTATTTAAGTTTAAAAAAAACAAAAATAAGCATTGTCATTTACAATGCCAACAGCTTAAACTTGTTTAAATGTGAGACCTATTGCAACGGGCTCCTTAATCGCATCCTTGCACCAAACCCTCTAGGACACTCAATACCACAGTTTGCAATTTGAGTGGTAGGCAGAACACAACTTACGAAATTCAGAAATGATATGTAAAAGTTAAGTAAAAAATACAATGGGTACATTGCAAAGAAAAGGTTGAGTTTTACTTTCATATCCTAGGATCAAATGGTAAATTCAGCTTTTCTGGATAAGGAAGCCTTACCGACCCGTCTGCTTCAATATCTGCTATCTTCCCATACCCTGGTAAGATACCACAACCACGGTGGACCAGTGGCGTAACGAAAGTTCAAGGGGCCCCCCTGCAATATACACAGAGGTGCCCCCCTCCGGATTTATTCCGGAGCGCTCAAGTGCAAGTACTGTGCCGAGGGGGGCCCCTGCAGCTCGGGGGCCCCCCGCACCGCAGGGGATGCGGGGGCCTGTGTTATACCCCTGCGGTGGACTCAAGCTTATACTGTAAGTGGGTTCATCATATATAAAAAATAAAAAAAGTTATGCCAGGATAAAGCTGGGATCCACATATTATTAATATGTTAGAGTTAATTTTAAAGAATTTCCTTTATTAGTGGGTGCCCTAGGTAATGTTACAAATATATCCATGGCGATTTAGGTACAATTCCCCTTTCAACCATTAACTTGTCAATATGTTTCTGACAACTCGTGTGCCTGAAAACAGGTCAGAGATGTCCGTCAGGGATATGCGAGGATCTCGGATAGTTAGTACTAAGCACATTTATACAAGGTGCATACGAAATGTCCTACAAGGAAAGCATCCTTCAAGGAGATGTTGGAGGGAGAGCTTCTGGATCATCCAGAATGGAGGGACCCACTACTTCTAAAGGACTACCTTATGTTTATGTTCTTCGAGAGGAAAGGTCTCGCGACTGTCTGCCAGGAGGAAAGAACTTCTGGACTGAGACTCTAAGAAAAGTTGCTTTGCGTAGGACAGTTTCTGCAAGCAATAAAGGCTGCAAGACGTTCCTCTATGGAATAACAATGCAACCTGAGGGGGCGTGGCTAACCTGACTCCAAGATGGCCGCTGCCTAACGAAGCTTCGGCCGTCGCCTAATCAATTCTTCAATATTCTGCACCTCCGGGTCACCTGGTTGCCTGTAAAATGAGGGTTCTAGCATCGGAGACAGCAGAGAGCATATGTGGAAAGTTTGGGAGCTCTGCTGTCTCTGGTTGTGGTGCAACGAGCTGCTGCGCACCTGTGCTCTGTCTGGGACCTTCGGCCGCCATTTCGCCGAGGGTTGGAGCTGCGAGATTCGGACGGTGCTGCGTGGCGCCGGCCTCCGACCTGTGGACTACAGAGTGATTCTTGCCTGCTGCGGACCTTCCCTGTGGACCGGGGCTGTGTCCATTGGAGCGAGTGAGGGCTCCGTGTGCCCAGTGGTTGAGGAGGCACTAGAGCAGGGGGTCTAGAGTACTGGGCCCGGGTATGCGGCGTCGCACGGCCTAAGATCCGGTGGGGGCTTCTCCTGAGCGCTCCCAGCCACTGTGTGCGCGCTCTTTGGCAGCCTGTATCCCGGGGCCGAGCGGTCCTGTGTGGGCCGACCACCACACCCCCCACATCCTTCAGAGGTACAGTGACCGCCCACACGGCGTCGGAGAGGAAGACCATTCACCCCGCAATCGACTGGAGGAAGCCGCGATTGCACGGCGCCCCGATCGGCCTATCCGGCCAGGCAGAGATCCCCGCCTGGGAGATTGTGGAGTCCTGGCTGTGCGGTGTGTGTACCTACTAGGACGTGGTGCCCATGCAGCGAGTCGGGGCCTCTGGGGCCACACTACTGGAGCGCACTCTTCCCCTGCCCTCGCCCCATGCATGTTATGTTATGTTATAACTTTTTTGTATAGCGCACAGATGCCGCAGCAAAGTGGCGTCCTGGCGCTGAGGAGACGGTAAAACATAACGGAGAGAAAATACTAGTCACGATGAGCTGAAGGACCTAAGTAGTGGCAAACAGAAAGGTTTTCAGACATTTCCTGAAAGGAAAAAGGTTGGTGATAGAACGAAGCGAAGGGGGGAGGGTGTTCCAAAGTGAGGCAGCTAACACCGAAAAAGAACGTCCACCCATTCTAGCTCTTTTGAAGCGGGGAACAATTGCCAGATTTGATCCTGCAGAGCGAAGCGCTCTGTTCGGGAGATAAGGGGATATAGTCTGGGCAAGGATAGGAGGAGTAGACAGCTTTAGGATTTTAAAAGTAAGGCAAAGTGCCTTAAATTTGATCCTCTGTTCCACCGGGAGCCAGTGCAAATTTTGGATGGTTTGACGGGCAGAACAGAAGCGAGGCAAGCCAACCAGCATCCTGGCCGCCGCATTTTGGATACGCTGAAGGCGGAGAAGCTCAGCTTTGTTCAATCCCAATAGAAGTGAACTGGCATAGTCCAATCTACTTAGAACCATAGCCTGAACTATGATTTGCCTGGTGGTGGGGTCAAAAAATTTAAAAATAGGTCTGAGACACTGTAAGGTGCCAAAACAAATCCCGGCCAGTCTTTTGGTGTGGGGAATGTAGGACAACTTATTGTCGAACCACACCCCAAGATTCCTGACTTCATCAGCGGGCGCCGGAGCAGGGCCAAGCTCCGGAGGCCACCACTGGTTGCCCCAGAGGTCTGTGTTTTTTCCAAAGATTAAGACCTCGGTTTTTGAGGCATTTAGCTGCAACTTGTTGTCAGACATCCATTCCATGATCCCTCGCAAAGCGACCTGAAAGGCAGCAGCGTCCAATGCGGACTCACCATTAAGTGCCACCGCCAGCTGGGTGTCATCGGCGTAAGACACCATGGTGAGACCGTATCTCTGGGCAACCTCTGCCAGGGGTTGGACGTATAGATTAAACAAGGTCGGGCTGAGAGCCGACCCCTGAGGGACACCTTGCAGTATGGAACGAGAGGTGGAAACAAAAGGCGGTGTGGACACCTGAAAGGATCGGTCAGTAAGAAACGACCGAAACCAATCAAGTGCAGTCAGGCCAACCCCCGCATCAGAAAGCCGCTGAAGAAGGATGGAATGAGAGACGGTATCAAAGGCAGCGCTGAGATCCAACAGGATCAGCGCTACCGGTTGGTCTCTATCAAGCAGCTTTCTGATTTGTTCCACTACCGCAAGGAGAGCGGTCTCAGTGCTGTGATGCGCTCGAAACCCGTTTTGAGAGGGGTCGAGGATGTTAGCTTCCAACAAATGGGAAGACAGAACGTGGTTGGCATGAGATTCCGCTAATTTGGAGATCCAGGGGAGGAGGGAGATGGGACGGTAACTCTCAGGAAGGGAGGGGTCCAAGGAAGGTTTTTTCAAAATGGGTACAACGGTTGCCTGTTTCCATTTGACCGGAACACTTCCTGTTACAAAGGATAGATTAATAAGATCGAGGATCGCCGGATAACAGCACTCTTCGAGCTCTTGAAATTGTGTTGGGCGCAGAGGGTCCGTAGGCGAACCTGACCTAACTTTCCTAGTTAGTTCTTTAAACTCCTCTGGGTTGGGGCCACGAATGGAGAGAAGTTGTGGGGTGGTAAGAAGCTTGGTACTAGGCTGACAGAGCCCGAGATTCTTGGGAAAAAGATCTATAAATTGCCTCAACTTTTTCTACAAAGAAAGTGGCTATTTTTTCGCATTGATTCAATGTAGCTTTGACAGGAGTCGCAATCTGTTTACTGGTTAGCTCCTTACAGATTTGAAAAATGATCTTGGTCGGATTTGGGCTATTTTTGATTTCCATTGCGTAATAGGCGGCTCTAGCTTTACAAATAGCCTGATGGTAGTGCCTCGTACAAGATCTGTAGGCTTTTTTGAGCTCAACATCATACCTTTTGCGCCAGGCACGCTCCGCTTTTTTACAGGCGGATTTGAGGATTCTGAGCGAGTCCGTGTACCAGGGGCTCGAGGGACTAGATCTGATTTTAGTCCACCTGGCAGGTATGAAAGAGTCAAGAGCTAACGTAAGCCATTCACAAAAACTATCGTAGCTACAGGTAATATCTGTAGAAAAGGGAGCGCGGTGTGTCAAGAGGAACTGCTGAAATTCCTCTGATTGAAGCTTCTTCCAGGGGCGTTTAAAAACGCTTAGAGAAAAAGGTTCGAACACAGGGGACGATAAAGTGATATGACCTTGTACCAAGAAATGGTCTGTCCAGGCCATAGGTGTAGGAGCGCTAAGTAGAACATTCGGAATGTTCGTAAAAAAAGGGTCGAGTATATGCCCTCCGCTGTGAGTCCTTTGGTCGACCAGCTGGATAATTTTAAGGGCCTCCAGGTCAGCTAGTAAGGTACTAACTGAACTGGTAAGTGGTTGATCCATATGGAGGTTGAGGTCACCTATGATTGTAAAGTTGGCTGTCTTCAGAGCTAGAGACGCCACTACCTCAGGGAGACTGAGGCGGAAAATTCCATCAGGACCCGGAGGTCTGTAGATTAGTAATCCAGACAGCGTGAAGTGAGGAGATAAGGTAATACTAAATTGCGCACTCTCACAAGCTGCTACTGAACTTTTCTGCCAGATACACGGGTAACAGGATTTTACGGCGGCTGCTATGCCACCTCCTCTGGAATTTCGGTGTAGGGTATACATAGTGTACCCTCTAGGTAAAGCTAAATTAATAGACGCCATAGCCTGGTCATGTAGCCATGTCTCCGTAAGGAAGAAGACGTCTGGTTGTTCGTCCTCTAGCAGAGCGAATACTTCCATACAATGGCAGACAAGCGATCTGACATTTAGGTGAAAGACCTTAAGGGATGCACAGCTCGTGCCGTCGGTAACCACTGTTCTCGCCCTAGATGCGTGAACATTACGCGACAGAGATTTTAAAGGCTTAGGAATGGGGAGGGCGAATGCACAGCTAGGACATTGATAGGGACCACATAGAGGGTCCACAACATGATGATGATGACATACCACTATCTGTCTCAGCTGGTGTATTTCCCTGATGGTAGGCATCCTGAGTTGTCCAGAATAACCTGCCCTAGCCCTGCCTTAGCGCTGACGAGCGCAGACGGGCAGGACTCTGGCACGACTCATGTGGACATTGTAGAGTGGTATTGTTCAGCCTGTAGTGCGATCGCTGCTTTGGTGCAGCCTGCATGAGCTATTGCGGTAAGAGGGCAGGTAGGAACCTTCAAGGGGATAACAGGACTCTGGCCTTTGTATAGCTCGACACTTGGGAGGGACCGGGATTGCTCGGCCCTGTTGCAATGAGTGCGTCTCCTGCGTGCTGGTCACAGAACATTCTTTTGGCCCCGATCATACCCTCAGTGCCCCTAGCACACCCCAACTTTTTGTCTTTATCGAGCTGGGGAATTCGTTTTTATATGCTGGTGACTTCCTGATGTGGTTCAGGGACACACTGGTTACTGAGCGTCTGCACCATACATTGGCGCAGCCTCCACACACGAGGCTGCGGATTAGTCAGCATGAGTGCAACAACTGCGTGTAAGCTGGGTTAATCAGTGCTACGGGGGTGCCCTGCTTGCTTTATCTACGTTCCACAGTGTCCCCCTCATTGGCTTTGCTGCACGTGGTGTCCTTCTAGTGGTGGGGCACCTTTTTCATTGTGGTGTGCCTCGGCAGCAGTCACGAGGTAAGCCTAAACTGCAATTTCGTCGCCCAGTTGCCTTATCATCCTGGTGGTGACTACAACACACAGTTTGAACAGTAAAGACAGTTGTGAGCGCAATGGGCAAAACTGATAAAACGCAATCGAAGTTGCACTTCGAACATCGTAAATCGTCCAGGCACCGCGAAGATGACCACGACATCGGAACCCGCGGCACACCCTGCCATGCCAGAAGGGGACATTTCTCAAATCCTGGGGGCCATGCAGCGCAGCCGGACGTCCATTGATGCTAAAATGGACGCGTTGGTGTATCGCATAGACAGGATGTCCGAGAGGGTAGACAAGCACGCCAAAATATTCAACATGGCGGAACGCAGGATATCTGAGGCGGAGGATACTCAGACGAACTTTGGGAACTCGCAGAAGCAAATGGAGAAACTTATAGCGGCTATAAAAGACAAGACAGAGGATATCGAAGCGCACTCACGGCGCAACAATGTACGAATCTTGGGCCTGCCTGAGTCTACTTCAATTGACAATATGGAACTCTGTCGAAAAACTACTGGTGCAACTTCTAGGCAGGGAAACCTTCTATGAGGTGTTCGTTGTTGAACGGGCTCATCCCTCCTTGGGACCTCGCCACACCCCCCACCACGGGTGCCCCACCGAGGCCCCCCGACTGCTTAACTATAGGGACAGGGATGTGGTGCTGAGACGGGCTAGAGAGCTCAAAGTCTTGAAGTATGAGGGCTCCGACCTGTCCTTGTTTCCAGACTTCCTGCCGCTAGTGCAGGAGGCTCATAAAAAATTTGGTCCGGCAAAGCGCAAACTCAGGGAGCTACAACTTGATTACGCAATGTTATACCCGGCACAGCTGCGGGTTACTCTGGATGGCCGTACCAGACCCTAAGCGGACCCTACTCTCTTGCAACGTGATCTCAAGAAATACTGTACGGACCGTGTAAATAAATCACCCAGCTCGCCATTGAAGGAGACCTCTGCTGCTGCGAGGGGGGGAGGGGGATTCATTGGAATGCACACAGGGTTCAAGCTCTTCGCCTTCATAATGACTGGGTCAAGTTGTATTTCACAATTGGAGTCTAGTGATTACCCCGCCTGGGTCAGAAATCATCAAACGTGCTTGTTTGCTTGCCGAGTTTCAGGGAGGTATTGTTATTCTGCTATGTGCTGATGCGTAGTAATTTTGTTAACCTGGTGACTGGATGGTCACTATTCGCATTAGGCGACAAGACTACTCAGTAACACCGGGGTCTGGTGGCCACAGCCATTAAGTGTATTCCACCTGAGGTACTGTTGTTGGGGTGTTTTATCAATGGGAGGGGGAAGGCTGAGGTTCCATACTTTGCCATGTCTACTTATTTTGATGTCTTGTAGGGGTGGGGAGGGGGTCTCTGGGTTTTTTGTTCTCTTTGTTGTTGCGTTGTCTTTTGATTTGCCTCATAGGGCGATACGCCCAGTGTTAGCTCAGGTAATGCATTTTGATACCAACAGGCATTTAAATTTGAGTAACGTTTTTCAATGTCCAAGCCTAACACCGACTGTTTAGACATTAATTTCCTTTCCTGGAATGTCAGAAGTCTTAATGACCAAAGAAAAATACGTAAAGTGGTGGCTTACTTATCCGTCATAATGTGGATGTGGCCATTTTGCAAGAGAAGCATCTCTCGGGGGGCACTGCATTGCTATCTCAACGTCGCATGAAGGGTACAGGTGCTGCATCAGGTTCTCCCTCACATGCGAGGGGGGTTTTGATTAGAGTCTGCAGGCACTCTGGCATACACATTCAGTCCTTGGAAGTGGATACAGGTGGAAGGTTCGCCCTTGAGTGATGTCGAAAAGAGCATTTATTAATGCCTTATTGGTCGGGATCTATGGACCCAATCATGATGATCCGCAATTCTATCACGCTCTACATCACAAGCTAATGCGACACTCCCATCTGCCTATTCTTTGGGGCGGCGATTTAAATTGCATCCAAAATCCTATAAAAGATCACTCCAAAAGACGCCCTAGACCACCCTCGCGTGCAGCGCAGGCCATTGGCGGCATTGCTCAAGCTGAGGGGCTAAGGGACGTGTGGCGACACCTGTCTCCATTGGGTAGGGAATACTCACACTACTCGGCTGCACACAATATTCACACAAGGATAGATTACTGGTTTGCCTCCTGCACCTTGCTTTCCTCTATACACTCCTATTCACATTTGGCCAGTACTATCTCAGACCACTCTCCCGTTCTTTTGAAAATAGTACTCCCTGATGCTTTCCGACACAAGAAGGTGTGGAGATTCCCACAGTATTCTCTGCTGGACGCTGTGTTCCATGCAGAATTCGGGACTGCAATCGATGAATATTTCTTCACCAACCTGGGTAGTGGAACAACGATGAGTTCCATTTGGGAGGCCTTCACGCTCTATATTCGCGGTATCACAATCTCTAAACATGCTGGTGTTCTCAAATCTAGCCGCACCCAATTATGTAATATCGAAAGAGAATTAAAGGATTTGGAGGGTAGGTTGCAGGACACTGGTAATCCACAGATTTTGGAGCAGATCCTGTAAAAAATGAGTGCATACAATGAGTTTACAGCGGACGAAGTTACTCATCTGGGGAAATACGCGGTCGCTAAGGTATACTCAGAAGGGGATCGACCCAGTGCTACCTTGGCGGGGACAATCATGCCTAATAGGGGTGATACCCATATTAATAGTGTTGACATCAATCAGATCTTAGTGGACAGTACACCGGCCATCTTGGACGCCTTTGCTGAATACTAAGCAGGCCTCTATACTTCTAGGGGAGCAGCCACACCCGACTGATGACGACTATTTAGCCCACCTTACTATGACTTGGTTGTCCAATAGCGACAGGGAACATCTTATCATCCCTTTGAGACCTACAGAAATCAGTCCCGCGCTGAAGGCCATGCCCAGCGAAAAGGCCCCTGGGGTGGATGGTTTAACGGTGGCCTTCTACAAGGCTTATCAAGATAAACGGATTCCACACTAAGTGAACTTGTTTGAAGAGATGTCTAAAACAGTATCATGCCACCCTCAATGAGAGAAGCCACAATCATTACAATGTTCAAACCTGGGAAACCCCCGGAACACTGTTCCTCATACCGGCCGGTGTCTTTATTAAACACGGACACAAAGCTTTTTGCTGAAGTATTGGCAAACAGGCTAGCCCCCTTACTTCCAAAGATGGTGGGATCAGAACAAACTGGGTTTGTGCCAGGGAGGTCCTTAACTAGTAACCTTTGCACTCTCTTTGGCATGATAGCGCGCATCAAACGGCAGGTCAGGGGCGCAGCCCTGTTTATTGATATTGAAAAGGCTTTCGACTTCATAGACTGGCGATTTTTGTATGCTGTTCTCCGGAGGGTTGGGGTGGGTGATGTTTTTATACAACTGGTTGAGGTGTTATATGCCCAGCCGGTGGCTCAGGTGAGGATAAATGGCATGTATTCCTGTACAATACACATAATCAGGGGCACCAGCCAAGGCTGTCCCCTCTTCCCCCCTACTGTACCTTAGTGGCAGAGCCCCTGTTGTGCGCAATGTGCAAATATCACGCTTATAGGGGTATCCGGTCTCGGAACTACAACCTTACAATTTCAGCTTATGCACATGAAATGCTCCTGTATATAAGAAACTCAGAGCAAAATTTAACTCCAATGCTACAAGAGGTAGAGCGCTTTAGTCAGCATTCAGGCCTCCATATTAACTGACATAAGTCTCTCATATTTCCACTTACACCGTGTACAACCCCAGTACAGACTACTCATCCCTTAGAATGGACTTCTGACCCGGTTAGGTACCTGGGTATTAAAATTCACACTGATGCGGATCTTGTGCTTTCGGAAAATTATGGTCGAGCGGACCAAAAACTGACGGAGGTGGTGGAGACCTGGATTAAGCCTCCCCCATCTATGGTTGGTCGGATTGCCGCCACGAAGATGGTGGTGCTCCCTCTATTTTTATTTTTGTTTGCAAACATACCCATCAGTTTACCTCAGTCATTTTTTTCCCGCACTCTGCGGGTTCTGCTGTCACGCTTGGTATGGGCAGCTAAACAGCCTAGGGTCAGGTGGGATACTCTTACAAAACCATATTCAGAGGGGGGTCTAAACGCAACCGACAGAGAGGTATTATAGGGCACCACAGACTTCACGTACATGGCTGGATTCATGGGCCTACCAACTTACCGCACCTATTCATAGAGGATAATATGGTCTCCCCTGTCCCACTTCAAAGGCTGCTGACGGGGGCGCTACGTCCCAACCCGCGTACGATAGACCCAGTGAATTGCACCGGACATCAGCTAAGTAAAATAGCTAGTAAGCAGCAATTACAACTAATATTCTCAGCTTCCCTTCCATTGCAATGGTGTGACTGGCTCCCGTTTAAGGAGGACGGTGCAGTCTGTGCCACACTGACTAAGTTGGGTATCAAGGTGTTGGGTGATATCTTCCAGGAGGGAAAGGTTAAAACTTGGGATCAGGTTGCTATCACGGACCAGGGTGTCACGCCTCTAGATTCCTTTCAATTTTTCAGATTTCGCAGCGCCATGCGCGCCCTGCTGGGCCCAGACGTGCTGGCACCCCAAGAGTTACAATCACTCACATACTTGTTACAAGCGCAGGTTCCAAAACGTGGAATATCTATTTTGTATGCACTCTTCAAATTTCAGGTCATGCAGATTGGGAAGATGAGCTGGAGCTTGAAATCACCCCCGCACAATGGACAAGGTGTTTTAATAAAACCAAATCGATCTCACTAAATGGGCGACATGGACTACTCCATTTCAAATATATACATAGAACATACTAAACACCAGCGAGAATGTGTAGATATGGCTTGCGGGAGGATAGTAAATGTTATCAGATGTTCAGCTGTCATAGCCCATTTTACACACCTGGCATGGGACTGCCCTGGTATCGGGAGATTCTGGCAGGAGGTCATTGCCGTCTTAAATAAAATGCTGGATCACACCATTCCAGAATCACCATTGGTAGCCTTGCTGGGGTTTGATAAGCAGATACTAAAGGAGTGCGCAAGCTGACAACTATTGATCTCCTCTTGACCAAACAGAGTGGCTATGAGGTGGATGAGAGGCCCCTTGCCCACTATTGAGGAATGGCACACCGATTTAGCCTACTGTTCCACTCAATTTGATAATTAGAACGCTCGGATGCCGGTAAAATGCGCACCTAAAGATATTTGGGGCCTTACAGACAATACCGGTTAGACAAGGCAGCGGTGGTGGACATGCTGGACGTACTGGACCGCACGGGGGTGGGGTGAAGGGGTATGATTTGGATATTCTGTAATTTTTTTTTCTCTCATGTTGTGAGGGGGGCTATTGCACTACTCGCTATTGGTTGTACCTCTGTGTTTTTTCTTTTTTTTGGTGCAGCTTCAGGAAAAAGGAATCCATATGGTTAAGCAATACAGACATGTTGCCCGGCTTGAAGTTTTCTCAAACTACGTAATGTATTGACCTTGTACTCACTGAACATCAGGATGTGTGACCTGTAACTCCAAATATTTGGTATGAGCACTGTGACCATTTGTTTTTATGGTTGTGTTTGTTTTGTTTCTGAAAAACAAGAAATAAAGTTTGAAACAATGCAACCTGACTAGGCCAGAGTGCTCAACATAAGGGAGTACCGTTTTTTCTTTACACTTGGTTGGATCAATGTTCTTTGGAATGAACCAATTGAGAAGCTCTTCCACCAGAGGCAGGAGGAAGCCCTGGTAGATGGGCACTTGGCTTCTTTAAGAATGTCCATACACTCCAGAGGAAAGCTTAATTGTACATTATGAATGAATTCACAAACCAGGCCACCAAGCTCAACAATGGACCGTTGGGAGCAGGAACTGGCCCAGAATCTGTAAAGAAGTTCTCCCAATAGTTCAAGATCAGTGAACCACCATTGGTGGGGCCATTTGAGTTACACAAGGGTGATTCTAACTCGAGACTTGAAGATCGGCAGACGATATAAGGGCATTGGCGAAAAGGCACACAGAAAATATCCTAAGTAGTCAATCCAAAGAAATTCCTCTTCATCCATGGCCGATAGCACAAAATTGCCAGTATTCTTCTCCAAGTACTCTCGGCCTCAGCAGAAAGGTCTATTTTTGTAAACCCTCAGACACAGAAGAATCCATGTAGTACTGTCTCGTTTAGGGCATACTTATGGTTTCCCTAATTAGATGTTTGTTTTCAACTTTATTTGAAACCACATTCTCCCACCTGAAGATGACACCTATGTCTTCCTAACCTTACAAGGAAGAATCGGTCAGAAATGCCTTTGCAGAAACTCTAAATAAAAAGGCATTGCTTGCAACAGGTATTTCAGGTGACATCACAAAGGTAAAAACGGGATCACATCATGAGGAAAGGTGAGTCCGTATCTCCAATTTTGCATCACTGGTCTTCTAGACACTGTTGAAGCAAAAAGGTGGAGCCAGAAAAATGCAGAATGCCATTGGATCCTGAAGAGAATACTTAACAAGTAGTGGGATTCAGGGACATTAGAAGAGAAAGGCAACATTTCAGAAAGATTTTTTTAAAAGTATTGCCTCAACAATCGCTCAAAACTACTGGATGGATTGAACTGGAACCAACGTGGAGGTAACATGACTGACTCATCAGTCTAGACCTGGAAGGATGTTTTGCTGAAGAGACTGTTGTGGAGCAGAGGCTTTGATGATGCAATCATATAAATGCAAGCAAACAAAACTTTATTTCTTAGATGAGCTTCTATGACTGCCATACCTTTAGAGAAGGGCCTTTGCACAGAAAGGCACTTTGTATTGGTAATGGTTACTGCCTACAATGATTCACAGGGATTTCTGATGCTTAAGAGATACTAGGATGTGGGAATAAGGATACTATAAGTCTATAGCACACATATGCTCTCCTTAATAGGACCAGAGGATACATTTGATGTAAGGCCAACATGCAGGATTTTTCCTGGAAGGATATATCTGATGGCAAAACCTACTGGTGTTTCTGCTGGGGCATATATGAATCCTGGTTTGATTGCACCAGTTTTCTAGGACCTAAACTGAAATATCCAATATTTGTTTTAATTTTCTTAAGGTCCAATACACCTAGCACTTTAGCATCCGATTTCATATGCTACATATCTTTGCAAGTAGGGCTTAAAAAAAAAACAAGTTTCTAAAGAATGAAAGGTTGAGGATGCACTGTTGTATCTCAAGGTTTAGATCAGTTAGGCAAAGACAGAAAGATCTTTCAGGGCCTATGTTCCTGGTGGGGGGGCACGCGTACACCCTTATCTTCCCAGTGTGCAGGGCCTCTGCGTGCATCAAGTGAAAGACTTCCCAAGCTTTTAAAAACAGTAGCAGAAAGGAAGGTTTCCTCTTGGTGCACGTGATATGAAGACCATTAACTGGTGCATTCACAGGGAAAGTATGTGGCGGTACAGCCAGAGCTGCGGAACTTGAAACTGGGAACTCTGTTCAAGTCCTGGCATCAACATAATATCCAGTGTTCCTAGGCAAATCAATTCATCTTACCATCTCAAAAAAATTAATCTCACTTTGCATAATGTAACCAGTGTGATGTAAACTGCACCACTGCCCTTGCACCGAGTTTGCGCTTTAAATCCTGAAAAAAAGAAGAAAATCAAATCCAGAGGAACATTTTAACGTCCCTGATCAGAAGATTTTAAGGGGCAGAGGACCAGAAGGGTGAAGTACACATGAACACAGGCCAAGTTTGATGCACAACACAGCATTTTTAAGTTGGGGTACTACCTCTTAAGCAAGCCAGAACAAAACAGGTGTTTGTCTGACACAAAGACTTATCCACCTTGTGAGGCTGCTCAATGGAGGACGGAGCACACTAAAGATGTACCAGCCATATATTGGGCATGCAAATATCCCTCTCACCCACACACACAGTCTCTTATGGCACGTCAACCACACCACCTCCTCACCTGAAGCCTATCTGATATTTTAGCCTTGTATGTCCTATCAACTATATAAGTTTCGGACAGCTAGTCTTGCAAATTATTTTTGACCCAGAGGGGAACAAAACCTGCATCAAAGCATTCTCTTTTGCTTCACAGTGATAGTAGGCAATGTCTGAAACATTGTGTGCAAGATGCAGTGATAAATATGGTGCGCTAGAGGCTACCTTTAGTGGAATTTTAGCCATAATCTCAATAATAATGATTATTGTGTGCACTGGCAAGCTAAATGGTCTTACAGACAGGATAAGAAAACCTATCTCCACAGGCAAGCCACTGAATGTGGTAAAAAAAGAAAAAAAAAAAAGGCAAGCTAGTGTGTCATGGGCCCCACCATAGTGAAAGGAAAGAAGGAAGTTAGACCCCTATGTAATGTTTGAACTGTGGAAAATAGCACCCTAGTTTAAAACACACTCTGCAGGGGCCACACAAATGGCCAGTTTACTATTGCCCATGGGGTACGGATATGGGGTACGGGCATGCAACAGAAGGACAGATTCCGATCAGGCTAGAGCTATCCCGTTTAGTAGGAGCCCTGCCAAAAGCGGCATTGATTACATATTGGTATCCACTGACCTATGGAGTTGGTTGGCGGACTTTTGTGCCATTGTTAGGCCAGAGAGCAATCACAACCCTCTTCACTTAGCACTCATAGAAAGGTGTATGAGATTCTGGACCAGATTAGGCTACCTGGAGATGTAACTGTTGCTAAGCCAAGGAGGGCTCTTAAGGGGCCAAAAAGATACTCTTGCCCAACACAACTTGCTTCTATTTACAATCTTTTTGATCAAGTCCTCTCCTCCTATGAGGACATTGATAGTGATAATACCCCTAATAGCAACATACTTACACCCTTCTTCACCGCTCTGTGTAGGCTCTTTGAGGCAGTGGTGGGAGCTGGCAATCCAAAACATGCCACTTCTGAAACTCCCCCCTGGTTTTCCAAAAGTTGTGGGCAGGCCAAATCCAGTCTGCTGGTTGTCATTAGATCTTCTTGCCCCAGCAAATTCGTGAGTCAAAGCTCTCGTATACAGTGAGAAGCCAACAAAAAGAGTTGGGATGAGCAAAAGTGGAAGGACCTGTTGGAAACTTCCAAAAGGAAGGAGGTTTTCTCCTCTTAGTATACAATTGCTCACTGTTGCCTGGAAGCCCGAACTACAACTGCCCACTATATAGAACCACAGATCTGGGTTAAACACTTCAATTACCTTTACTCTGCACCCTCTGCAGTACAGCTGCCTTTAAGGGCTGGAGCACATTTGCAGGTCATCGCAAACTCTGCGATGCCCGATTTCATTACTTTTTCCCTTAAGGATGCAATCCTGTATTTGAAACCATGGAAAGCACCATGGTTAGATTCTATCCCCAGCTACATGTATTGCTTTGAGATTGGGATCTGGTACCCATATACAAATATCCGGTCCAACTCAATCATGCCAGGTGCTAATCTACCCGATTCATGGAGAGGAGCGGTGATCATTCCAATCTTAAAATAGGGTGCCAGATCTAGGGGGGCGTGAACAGCGGCGAGGCAAGATGGCCGATAGTTAGGGAAGCTCCCGTTCCCCAAACCCTCCAATTGGAAAATCCAAGCAAAATATCCGTGCTGGGCCAACAAGAAGAGACATCGCAGAACGTGTGAACATTCCGGAGCGCAGTGGCTGAGGAAATGAGCCTCTGGGTGAAGGGAGCGACGAGGTCCATAGTGAGGCGTGGTCAGTGGTCAGTGGCCGTCAGCCGGGGGACTAGATTTTGGAGACCCGGTGCCGAGCGAAGCGTGAGACGCAGCGGTGGCGCAGGCCCCACATCCCTGAAACATACGACGCTGTTGGACCCCCCACGGGACCAAATTAAGCTGGGGGGGGGGCGATCAAGAGGGGGGGGGGGGCAGGAAATCAGAGGCCGGGGGGGCAGTGGAGAAGAAGAAAGTGATGCTACAGCCGGGACAGGCATGTAATCCGACGCAGCTCTCAGATCGAGAGTAACATCAGCCAGGCACAGGACGATAGAGACGGAGCATCGCATCAATAATAGCAATAAGAGGAAGGGGAGATAAAGATGATTTACTAAGGGCGAGGCAGCTATCCACAGACACTGATCCACCGGGTTGAGAGGCCCAAACAGCAAGTGGCCACCAGCTAACTTTCAGTAAGGCCTGCATATGCTCTGGAAGAAGCAGAATGTAATCAACTGAAGAGGGCTGTCCCCACAGCAACAGTAGTGCAAGAAGGGGCCAGTGGGGGAGGCTGAAGGACTGCCCTATAACCCCTGGCCAGACAGAGATCTGAACAGTTCAAGCATAGTCACAAGAAGCAGGGGGGGACGGGGTGACTCGGCTTCCCCTGCTGGACATGGACCACAGAGTCAAGTCAAAAGCACCCCCAAGGGAGAGACTACAGTCAAAGTGAACAGCCACGACCATAGTTCCGAAACTCAGAGAATCCGTTCGCATTTTGAGAAAGAGGGCCGCACCGGAGCGTTGGCAGGAGGTCCATTAGGCTGCCCATCTTGGTCCCACCGGGGGCACCCGACAGGCCGCGTAGTGCCCCTAGGCACAAATGAGCAAGCGGCGGAAGAACCCGGAGGGGACAGAACAACCGTAATCGTTGCGACCTAAGTAACAATTGCATCTTCGCCACCATGTCAGGCGGCAAAGGAGGGCGAAGCACTCCAGCTAAACTGGAAAAATACGCCTGTACAAAACAGACCGAAGCGGAAACAAATATAAGCGCAGGAGCCACAGCTAGAGCCTCGGAACCAGCCTCCACAGAAAGTATAACACTGCATCACATAATGGTGGCCTTAAACAAAGTACAGACTTCACTGGAATCTAGAATTGACCCCGTCACCACAGAGGTTTCCCTGACCAGGGCAGTACTCCGGAAAATGAGCATGAGAGTCACGGAAGTGGAGGAAAAGACAGCAGAAGTACAGCAAGACACAGCTACTCTTAAACAACAAGTTAATGAACTCTCTGAAAGCAGCAAAGAAATGGAAGCCAAACTGGACGACTACTAAGGGAGGTCTAGACACAACAATGTCAGATTCATAGGAGTACCAGAATGAGCAGAGGGACCAGTGGCAGACCTATTTGTTGAAGACTTAATCCTAAAATTGCTTCAGCCGAAAACATCTCCAAATAATAGAACGTAACCACCGCGTTCAGGGGGGCAAGACCGAGGCCTGGGGCACATCTGAGACAGATACTGGCACGGGTCTTCAATTTCCGTGACCGAGATTTAATACTTCAAACAGCACTAAGCGCACCGCCAGTGCGATGTGAGAATAGTGTAATCACAGTTTTCTCAGATTTCACACTAAAGGTTCAGAGACAGATGTAACTTTCTGGAAGTAAGGAAAGCTCTGAGGGAGAGGAACATAAAACATACAATGCTATTTCCAGCGAAGCTAAGGGTTGAAGCAGAAGAGAAAGTCTGGTTCTTTGATACCCAAGAGGAAGCATTGGAGTGGCTAGAGGGCTGGAGAAGAGTCGGAGACCCCAACACCAAAGAGATGAGAGGCAGAAGTCATGGGAGAATAATGAAACCGGAAGGCATTAACAAAACCGATGCAACCCAAAGCAAAGGAAATCCATCTGCAGCTGAGCCAGGAAATACAGAACACACCCGATAACCTCCATGAACACTCAGGAGATCAGATATGGACATGAGAAACAAGTGAACTTTGAGATCGTGATGCTGGAATTCAAGACTCGACGAGCAGAGCTGGGGACGAAAATACTCTGCATCAAGTAGTACAAGGCTCACCTGAAGATATATGCCCTAATCAAGTAAAGTTGTGTCCAGCTTTTCATATTCTTAGTGAAGGGAGGGAGGGGAAGCAGGAGAGGCCGGGACACGGCCCCCAAGTTGGGGCCAGGGAGTGACGACGGGTGCTCTGCAGAGTTGGGGATACGGGTAGTTTTAAGCCTGAGATGCAGGGAGGCCGAGATGGGGGGATGGAATTGTTCAGTTTTAAATTACTTTAATAGCAGAATGGTAGGAATTCAGGTTTGTTAGAAGGTGATGTCACAAGTAGCCCTTTATACAGAGACAACTAGTGACACTTTATGTGGGCCGCAAATAAATGTAGAAATACCACCCAAGTTTTGGCTGAATAAAAGCATATAAGGCGGTTATAAAGAGGGAAGGTCTCTCACTCATGGTAGGGCATACGTGGGGGAGTAGTGCGGCCATAGAGGAGATGGAGAGGAACATACTACAGTTGGAAAACTAGCTGATCGACAGCCCCTCCGTAGAGATGGCACATACCTTGCACTGAAAAAGACTGGAGTACCGGGAGCTGGCGATGGAAATGTCTAGAGCCAAACTAAAAGCATCTAGAGATAGAATATATGAGCGCAGGGATAAAGCTGGGAAGTTCTTTACCTGGCTCGAAAGAGGAGGGGGGGGCGGGCAGATGGGTACGCGCAATCACCACCAATTCAGGAGAGATTCTGAATGACCCGCAAGAAACTGCGGATGAATTTTCACAATACTACGCCTCCATCTATACGGAGATCCCAACGGCCACAGCGGAAGAGGCTAGAGCCATACTGGCGGATCTCCTCACCCCAGATGCCAAATCAGACTTAGATAATGATATTACGTCTGAAGAAATATACTCTGCCATCAGAGCTATCCAGTCCAGAAAGGCTATGGGCCCAAACGGTATCCCAATTGAACTGTGCAAAGTAGTGGCATCCCAAGTGGCACCATACTTGCTACAAATGTACTCAGAAAGCGTGTCCAGAAGGGAGCTGCCACCGGAGCAGCGACTCTTCACGATAGCGGTCATACCCAAACCAGGCAAACCGGCTGACCGTTGTTCCTCGTACCGCCCCATCTCACTCCTAAATGCCAAAATCAAAATACTTGCCAAAATCCTTGCCTTTAGGCTTATTCGGCATGTCTCACACCTGATCCACCCGGATCAATCGGGCTTCATGCCGGGAAGAAATACGGTGCTAAACCTGCGCTGCCAATTCGGAGTACTTGGTCATAAAGATACGAAGAGGCGGTGATTCTGTTCCTCTAAGCATGCATGGCATTTTACACAGTGGAATACCTATTCGCCGTGTTGGAAAAGATGGGGTTCGGCCCAAAGTATCAGGCATTGATGAAACTCCTGTATTTCGGACCCACGGCGGTAAATGGAAGAACCTCCAATGTGTTTAAGCTGCGGAGGGAGACTCGGCAGGGATGCCTCGTCGCCGCTTCTGTTCGCATTAGTTCTAGAGCCACTGGCGGTGTGGATTAGAGGAGACCATCTGATACGGGGTCTGCGCTGGGTGGAAGGATGGGCAGATCGCATATCATTATACGCAGACTATATCCTGCTGTATGTCGCCTCCCCACGACACTCCATATCCAGAATAATGTGGATTCTCAAGAACCTGGGGAAACAATCAGGGTACTCAATTAATTGGTCTAAGTCCAAATATATATATATATATATATATATATATACACATACATACTAAACGATCGTTCCCCTTTCCCTGAGGGATGCGAAGTGACCGTGACGAGAGAGGGATTTTGGTACCTTGGCATATTTGTGATTTCAGACCGCGAGGTATTTTACGCCCAGAATATGCAAGCCCCGCTGATCCGCCTCCGGAGCGATGTCCAACTATGGAGAAAGTTACCATTATCGTTGCTGGGCCGAGCAGCACTTTATAAAATGATGGCACTCCCTTGTTTCCTGTACGCGTTACAAAACACACCGTTCCCAGTTTCCCCACATACTTCCAAACAGTTGAAGGGGAAGTATGAGACTTACTAAGGGATGGAAAACCCCTGCGGATAGCAGCTTTGAAACTGACACAGGGATGGTACGACGGGGGCGTCGCACAACCGCATCTCGAAATATATTACTGTGCAGCCCTGTTGGCGGTAATAAATCAATGGGTCCAACGACCACATGATGAACTGGCATACAGAATGGACAGGTTACTCATGGGGAAGGGGGTTATACACACTGTACACAAAACCAAAGGGCAATGTCCTGACCGGACCAACAGCACATACGATCCCACTATGGCACAAGGTAAACAAAAGGCTGGAATGGTCTAACACCCTGACACAAAGTACCCTGTTGTGGGATAGCGAGAAATTGGAAGGGCTCCATACTGCGAGGTTTCGACAGATGGGACCTCATAGGTATCGACGATAGGGTATATATGGAGACAGGGGGTGGGGGGAGGGGGGTAAAGAGTCATACCTTTTGAGGAGTTGCAGTCCAAGTACGAAATGGCCCCAACTGAAGCCTTTAGATACCTACAAGTCAAACATGCCCTAAAGATGGCCATCCAGACGGGGAGCAATCCCCGGAAGCTTCTCCATTAGAAGACAGGCTGCTTACAGACTACATGGAATGTAAAGCAATATCTCTTAACTTATCAAAAGCTGATGTGCAACTCCTCGGACCCCCTCCAAAAACTCTGGATTCAATGGCAGGGAGATGTGGGTGAACATGAAGATGATGAGTGGCATTGGGTACCCCAAAGAGGTCGCTATTGCAGTGAGATTTAGATTAATCCAGTTTAAGATTCACAGAGTTTACCTCACCAGAAGCACACTTGTTAAGGTGGGGGGGAAATGACCACTCAATGCCAGCGAAAATGTGGACAAGAGGTTTCCTTTTATCAATTACCTTGGGACTGCCCACAGATCCAGCAAAAATAGGGGGGGGGGGGAAGAGTAATGAATGAAGTGGCTGGAGTTAGTGGGAGAAGTGTGGAAATACAACCAAAGTTGTGTATCCTTAACATTTGGGATTTTGGGATGAGACAGACCTAAACCGGAAACAGCGAATATGGGCCATGTTGGGGCTGATCGCAAAATGAAATCTAGAACGACACTGGGGGGCGCAGACCACTCCGACACTCCAGGACAGGGAGAGAGACATTGACTCTTATGATAACGGAAAGAACTCTATACTCAACGACAGGGTGCCCGAGGAAGTGGGACCAGATATGGGGAAAATGGAATACACACAGGGGAGGAATCTGCACCAGTCTTTCAGACATCGGGAGGAGGGCTTTGGGGAGGAGAAATAACATAAGGAGCTCGAGAGTAAGCTCTTCCATTGTGGAGGATGGGGGGGGGGGGGGGGGACAACCTACATTAATGATGTGACATACCAATGTGAGTCTTACTGTGAATATTATGCCATCTGTAAAAGGCTGTACCTACCTGAATATGTTAATTTCAATAAAAAAGATTTTTTATTATTTTTTTTTCAAAGGGTGCCAGATCTGATCCAAGCAATTATAGGCCTATCCGCATCATTGACATCCTGCAGAAGGTGTTTTGCAGACAGGTTCTGGCCAAACTCCAGGCGTGGGCTACCAATTTTGATGTCCTCACCGTTCCAAGCTGGTTTCACATCTGGTTTCTGCCCAGGTGCGTTGAGGTAGAGATGGGGCCCAAACAGAGAGGATTAGCATCACAAGCGGGCGGAGTGCCAGGGCTGCATTCTTTGCCCCAACGCAGTTGTCTCTGTACATCGATGCGCTTATCTAAACGACTGCATCAATTATACTCCCAAACTTGGTGGGATCTCTGTCCCTGGCCTGTTCGTTGATGACATGCTCCTTATCTCTAGAACACCTGCTGGTATCCAGAATTTATTAAACAAATTCCATGAGTTTGAATCTCATGTGGGGATGAAATCTATGTAAGGAAAACTAAATTTATGGCGCTAAGGCCACATAGATCCTTGCGTGGCAAGTTAATACTGGGGACTGAAGGTCTTGAAGAAGTTAAATATTTTGACTACCATGGTACAAGGTTCAGTAGCTCTGCGTAACGGATAGCCCGTATTGAAAAGTCTAGGGTTATCTCTGCTACACAAATCAGCTGCAATTTACAGGATGCACAGGACACTCGAGTATCGGTGTTCGGTATAAGTTTATTATAACATATAACATAATAGGGATTCCACTCAGAGAAACTTTTCACCAGCAGCATAGGTTTATAAGATAGCGGTCCAGTTGGCTACGCTCCAAGGGGCAGAGGTCTGGGGTACATGTTCCTTGGATATTCTCACAGTTGGAGAAAAACATTTTATAAGGTCCCTTTTATCCTTCTCACACTCCACGTCACTTGTCCCTTTGTATTTCGACCTAGCCTTAAAGCGAATTGGTGACCTAGCCGCATCGAGATCCTTGGTCTACTGGGTTAGGCTATGGTCATGTTCTGAGCTCGAATCGTATAGGCATGGCCTCTGACCATATGCTTTTGGAAAGGGACACAACTGTTCCTTGGCAAGCTCACACCAAAAAACATGGCTCCTCAAGTTGGGGCTGGAAGCCCTACGGTCCAGGCCTTCTGATATTAAACCTTCTAAAAAGGCTCTCGTGAAGAATGCATTTCAAGGGCACGTTAAAAGTGAATGCATAGGTAATGCCGATAGCAACAGCTTTACTGGAAGGTTCCTGTCTAGAAAATCTTCTCCCCAGTTTGAGCCGTACCTTGAGATCGTTCCGCAGTGGGCCAAAGATGTGGCTTTTTGTCAAATTTAGGGTCAGCACTTTAGCACTAAACAATTACACTTGCAGGTGGAAGAAGACAAACGTTGAGGCGAGCGATAAGCGTACTTGCCTCTTTTGTTTGGAAAGGGTGGAGTCTATAGAGCATATTATGTTTTGTTGTCCACTTTATTCATCAGCACTGGCTAAGTAGCTGAAACCCTATTGCCAGAGTCTGGGGTTTCGACACTAGACACTTGCCTTTCGAATCCTGAGCGCGGACACTTGCAGATTAACTGTTTTCTGCGTTAGCACATTTTTACTTGCGGTGTGTGCGACTAGAAAGAGATTTGGCCTCTCATTATAATACTGGAGTCTTACATCTAGTTAATCTGTAAATGTGATTGTTTAGGACCCCAACTGGCCCCACTTCTAGCGATCTAGCACTCACACTTTATTTAATATGGTTGTTCTGTGGGACCTTGTAGGGTATACATTTGTACTTGTGCTGTGAGACAAGAGCCATCACCACTTTGTTAGTTATGCTACATCTATGCAGTTATTTTTAGACAATTGATGTACGAGTTTTTATTCTGTAGGTTATGAGATTTTAATTGTATTAATTTATGTATCTCCTTCACCTGTTATAGGTCCTGCGATTGCACAAAATGTTAATTTTAAACATACTATGTTATGTATGAAATTTATCCTCAGACATGGCAGACCATTTTGGTTTGTCTCTGGTTGCGCATTTGAACTTTCCTTTTGTAATCTGGCCTAGCGGAGCATTTCATGAAACTTTTTATGCAAGTTCACTCGACTATTTTGAAATCCATGTATTGTAATTTTTACTTGTTTTATGTATTACTTTATTGGCCTATGGCCGAAATAAAATATTTTACTACTACTACAGCAATAATAAGGGTTCAGTGGGTTCCTTAGGCCTACGAGAACCTGCTGCACTTATGAAAGCTGCACCACAGAGCCAGCTATAATAACCCCCTATGGCATGTCTGACCTGTGGAGAGGTTACATGTTGTTCAGTGAGGGTGCAACACCTATCCAATCTGCTCTGTCTTCCCCCATGTACAAGGAAGGAAACATAAGCATTAAAGATGAAATTCTGGTGAAATCATTATACAGCTATGATGACTGGTGCAACAAACATAGTAAGGGCGTAGGGCATTTAAAGTCTGAAGGGGGTTACTCTGGGAGTTAGTTGCCGATCATGGATCTTGGCAAGTCAGGCTTCATGAGTCTCTTTGCAGTGGGGAAGTCAATCACCCTGCAAGGGTGTGCTGACCATTCAGCCGACGATTATCTTGATTGGGGCCAAGGCTTAACAGGCAGAGGTAAATGGGCAAAGTGGTAAAAGAAAACAAAAAAGAAAATTCCTTGCGCTTGAATGACAGTGATGCAGAAAAGGTTTTCACCAGCTCTCAATGAATAGTTGCTCAAACCCAAAACTACCAATATACATATAAACGAGTTGTGCAGCACATGCCACTGTTCAGCATTTTTTGGTCTAATTTCCTACAGGGCAAGAATGAGGTCACAGTCCCGCAATTTGAGATAGAGGCAGGAACACTATCATATTACTGAGCAGTTGAAGTGCTACAACTTGATTCACATTGCATTCATCATATTCTCATGTGTGCTGAATAATATCCTGGACAAACTGCCATCTTTTCACAATGGTAGGTTGTCTTGACCTCAATCAAATAAAGCTATCGGTCAGCTGGGGCCCCTGAGACAGTGCTGCATTCTCTTCCACATTTGGTCAAATTAATAAAGTAGAACAACTCAAAAAAAATTGAAATAGATTCTTCCCATCAAATCTGCATGGATTTATTCAGCTTTTTTACCACCTAGTATGATACCTTTTTTATGTGGGGGAGCCTCACAACCTGTAACTCACCCATGGCAAACGCATGGTGTATGGACTATGCATTTTTACCTCTAGTGTCTGCCGTTGACATTAAGTGATTGCCAAGGGTAAGTGGCACTTGGCTGGTTACACGTGAACACGTGAGAGCGCTGTGCATGGGAGACGCCCATCGTGCGCAGCCAATTCACGGCGCACAGATTACCTGGCACAAAGGGGACTCTGCAGGATTGGAGATTGATCTGGGGTAGGCCTCATAATGTTAGTGTACACACATAGGGAAAGTCAGTGTGGTTTACTGTCTTGTCTGCAGTAACAATCCATTATACACATATAGGATAGGCTGCTTTAGAGGAGTGCAATTTTGCTTCCCTTTAGCCTAAAAAGACCAGTGACATATCGAACTGGGTGTAACCTGTGCAGGAAAATCAATTCCGAGAGTACCAAAAAGATATCTGTACAGCTTAAGGGTCACCCAGGATGGTCATATTTCTCTGGATCAGCTCAGTCTCAGACCCTGCTAGGCTACGTTAATTACATTTTTCTGTAGCAGCAGGACCAAAGGCCTTCCCACATAAAAGGAGTAATTAACAGAGCTTCATTCAGCTCCTGAGGTGGAAAGGGGTGGGGGGGGGATGAAGGATCTGCAGCAGTCAATCAGCTGTCCCACTGTACTAGGGATAGGCAAGCCCAAGCCCACTGAACAAAGGAGGGATCCCAGAGGCTCCCTCTGAAGATTTGCTGGAAAAGGCCCTGGCAGTGATCTCAGCGATGGGCGGAGCTGAGGCCCTAAGAGCAGATTTGACTATTGACTCCTGGGTGATGCCATTTTGAATTGTCCCAGCAGGCCGTGTAGGAGGGTTGGGACAGGGACAAAGAGGTGATGTGGCACCCCAGGACAGGCAAGAGGTGTCTCACTTCTGGAACCCCCACCTCCATCTAAAAAGTCTTGCTCAAGGGGGAAGAGCTCTCCCTTGGTTGGGACTTTCTAATGGACACAGACTGTAGGAGACAGCCATAGACAACTGGAAGGAGGAACTCCCCTGACATCCATCTGGACCCAGGACTCGGGACTATAGTTGCCCCTCGGACCAAGGAGACTCTCCCCAGGACCAGGGATGCTGGTCCCCTTACATTCCATGAGGACTAGCGTGGGAAAAGATTGAACTTCTGTGCCGAGAATCCCCAGAGGAGAAAAAGGGAGAAAGGCTGGTGTAGGGAGCCAGTGAAACCTGCGCCCTGCAAAGTTGGTTATATCACAAGCCAGAAGGCCTAGGGAAGGCGCTCCAGGTGGCTAGGGCACACCACAGGGAGGAAAATGAGCCCAAAATGGAGGAAATCAACCCAGCGTACCAGAGATATCACAAAGAGAAGGGTTTGACCTTTGACACTCATAGGTGCAATCAGAGCGCATGGCGCTCCGCTGCGGACTGCCAAAACTCCCCCAGGGTAGGTCAGGGCCCAGTGGGTTGCAGTGAGGAGTACGGTTTAGCTTTTCAAGCCCTAGGAGGGAGGAATGCATTGGGCCCCCTCCACAGAGGAGCGCAGTTGTGCTACACCCCCCATATAGAGTGGTACGGGGGCTTGGATCCCTAACTCTGAACTCCTGCAGAGAGGACGACATCAGTGGAATGCCATCGAACTCTCCCAGAAGTAGCAAGTCTTCCCCCACTCCCCGTGCCAGTGTCTGGGGCGAGCAGGTGGCTGCCAGCAGGAGCAAAGTTGCCAGCTCCCACAGCAGCACGAAGAGCGGCGGCCATGCGAGGAGCCCTCAACAAAATAGGCAAGCAGGGATGCTCTGGTGGGATAAAGCACCCACCCCCCCCCCAAAAGAAAAATTGAAAGGAAAAAGGACACACCTCGCAGAGCGACAAAGGAAGCAGTTGGACCCGCTAATCAATCATTCACAAGCTCTGCAAGGGAGCACCCTGCAAAGTCCTGTGGGGCTGGCAACAGCTCACTGATTTCTGCTGTTGTGGCAGCCCCAGGACGGCAAGGCCACCACTAAACAAGCATTTGCAATGCAATAGGACTCATTTATGCGAGACCTATTGCATTGCAAACACGAGTGTGGCCGGGGGCCAGTGGGGAGAGAAGGCACCAATAACGGGAGTGGGGGGGCGGAAGAGAAGGCACGGACAGTGGGAGGGGGGGGGCACAGGAAGAAAATAGTGCTCATGCAATACGAAGTAAAGGGGCCAGTAGCCATTGAAGGATACAAATGACGACATGGCCATCATATGTAGGGACTAACAGCCTATAAACCAATCAGAAGACAGCAATCAGGAAGGACAAAGACAAGCCAATGAAAAAGTGGACGGGGGAGTGGACGTGGCTTCTCCCCCGTTCTCTACTACCACAGATCTACCACAGATCAACCCCAGAGCAGCGCTTTCGTGCCGTCTCTGGTCTCGACCTAAAAGGAAAAGAAGGTTCTGGGGAGCTGCAAAAGTGTTGCAGCTCCCCTGAGGAGGCTCCAAAGCTCTATTTGTAACGTACTCACACTAATTTGGAAGGGTTAAGTAAAGAAGGACAAGCTCAGGATTCCTTTGGCTTCTTGAACACTCTCTAGGCTGGAGCTGCTGCTCAACATCTAGAAAGTGCGGCACTCCCAGGGGGCTAATATTATGGATGCAATTATTGTGCTCTGAAGGTGTCCGAAGTAAGAAACATGCTATACAATGCTCTCAAGGGGCAAAGTTTAGGGTTACGTGTTTTGTGATCACCATGTGATGCCCTCTAGGGTTTGTTTTTGATTGCGTTTCCAATGGTTGAAAATATATAAGCAGCTTACACACCCATGCGAAGTTCATTTTGTAAATGCTTAATTGAAATAACATGCAAACAGTGACTGGTGATCAAAAGTGCATATGCTTTATTAACATTAATGAACAAGCTACTTATCTTCGGTAAAGACATATCTGGTAGAGACTATCTAGCCGCAGACTACTTACCTTAGAATTATCCCCAGGCGTCAGACTGGATACAGAACTTTTCTTGAACAGTACCCCTGCACGCACGATGTGACATGACCAGTGCCTCTATTGGTGCCACACCAGTGTGCTGATGGCAGTTACTTTACACAACTTTCCACGCCAGAACCACAAAACCATTAAATACACTGATCACTGGTGTGGAAAACTAGGGCCCTGAAAGATTAGGCAGTTTCGAAGGTAAGTAACTTTTTCATCTGATAGAGACTTCTAGCAATAGATTCCTTACCTTAGAATAGATATCCAAGCAATAGGTGGGTCTGCGGACCAATTTCACATGAGGACATCCTGCAGGACCAAACGGACAATGTGCCCATCCTTATGGACCGGACTGTCCAGGAAGCAGTGTTTGGTAAATGTGTGCAAGGAAGCCCACATTACTGCCTGGTAGATGCCCAAGACTGGAACTCCGTGAGTTAATGCAGTGGTTACAGCTTTAGCTCTGGTGGAAAAGCAAGCAAACCCTGGTTGGGGAGGGAGGGGGGGGGGGGGGGGAGGGGGAGGTTTGCTTCTTAGTCAATGCATAGATTTTGATACGGAGCACGATCCATCGCGAGATGGTACTCTTCTGTACAACCTGCCTTTCATCGCTCCGACATAACCCATGAAGAGCCGGTCATCCATCCAGAACTCTCATGTGTGATCAAGGTAGAACGACAACGTTCTTTTTGGGTCCAGGTGGTGAAGTCGTTCCTCTTCTTTGGAGGGATGAGGTGGAGCGTAAAATGTAGGCTGATGGGACTACCCTACATGAAATGGAGTGACCACTTTCGGGAGAAAGGAAGCTCTCATACAAAGCACCAGGTTGTCTGGGTAGATCTTCAGATAAGAAGGCTTGGATGAAAAGGCCTGAAGCTCACTGACCCTCCAGGCAGATGTTACTGCCAACAGGAAGGCCTTCTTAAGGATAAGGAGCCCGAGAGGACAATTGTGCAGGGGCTCAAAGGGAGCACATTTAAGCAAAGAGGAGGAGATTGAGGACCCACTGGGGCATAATAAAAGTCGAAGGTGGAAACAAATGTTGTGCAACTTTTAGAAACCTATGTATAATAGCCGATTTGAAGAGGGATGGCTGGTCAGGCAACCCCCGAACAGCTGAAATAGCAGAGCCCTGCCATGCAAGAGAAAGATTGAAAAGGAGAACCAGAGAAAGGGGGCAGAAAGGGGATCGATGTGTCTTTCTGTTCACCATGCAACACATTTAGACCAACAGCAGGTGTAAATTATCTTTGTGAAGGGACGCTTGGGTGCCAAAATGTCACAGATATCGGGCGGAAGGTCGAAAGCGGTCAGCTGTTGCCACTCAATTTCCACACAAGAAGGCAGAGCCTTGACAGGTTTGGGTGGATAGCCCTCCCCTGCTGCTGCAACAGAAGATCCTCCCAAAAGGGCAGCATGATCGGAGGACTGATGGCCATGCTCAACAGCTTGGGATACCAGACTCTCCATGCCCAACCTGGAGCCACAAGGATGACTTGTGCCCGGTTGTTTCGGATTCTTCGTGCGAACTCTGGGCAGGAGTGGTATGGGCAGAAAGGGGCACAGGAGGCCTGAGCTCCATTCAAGACAAAAAGCGTCTGAGCAAGAGCTCTGGTGCTAAGAAAGCCCAACAGTGAGCCCCAGCAAATGCAGGTAGTCCTCCATGGTCTGCAGGTGGGAGACAGACTGGGGCGAGCCCGCCTTCAACAATCAGCTGTCGAGATAGGTAAAGACAGGCACCCCTGATCTCCGCAGATAAGCTGCAACCACCGTCATTACCTTGCTGAACACCTGAGGTACCCTGGTGAGGCCAAAAGGGAGCACAGCAAACTGAAAGTGCTTGTGGTCCATAGTGAACCACAGTGAATGCCTGTGACCTAGCAGGACGGGAATGTGGTAATGCACATCCTGCACGTCCAACCCTACCATCCAGTCTAGGGGAGTCAGGGCCTGAGCAACAGTGACCATCTTTAATTTCTCCTTCTTGAGGAAGAAATTTAAAGCACGCAGTTTGAGGATAGGACAAAGGCCTCTGTCCTCTTTGGGCACCGGAAAGTAGCAGAAACATCTGGCATCAGCACTCCCTTTATGGCTCCTTTGGGCAAAAGAGGCATCACTTCCTGGTGGGGAAGAGAAAGGTAGTCCTCCATGCCACCCACTTACAACAGGCTGACTGAGGGAGGAGTAGTCTCTAAGTGGAGGGAGAAACCCCTTTGGACCACCAGCGGAGCAGGTGATGGTGAATCCTGCCACCCACTGGGTGTCCATGGTGATAAACTGGCAGACTAGAAAAGTTTGGAAGCTGTGGGCTGACCTGACCGCTGGCTACTCGACCCACGGGGCATGTAAGAATCATGGCCATGGCCACACAGAGGCTGGAAAGCTTGTGCGCTGCTGTAGCTGGGCGGGTAAGGACGCAGTTGCACACCCCTTCCATGGCCACGTAAGGAGTGAATGGAGGGTCACGATGGGCCATAGAAAGTCCCAAGAACCTGGTCGTAGCACTCCTGCCCTTAAAGCACTACATCATCCAAATCCACCTGGTCTCGAAAGAGCTGGGGGCCATCAAAGGGCATTTTCATGAGTGAGGACTGGACATTCTCAGAAAAAACAATTGTCCTCAACCAGGCATTGCATCACAGGGCCTCTGTCGACGAAACGGCTCTGCCTAGTGAGTAGGTGGTGTCTAGTGCACATCTATTGGTGAACTTAGCTGCATCCCTTTTATCAGCAACAGCCTGTGAGAGCAGGGCCTGGGCCTCCTCCGGGACTGTATGCAACACCTGCGCAACTGTATCCCCCCAGAGCGTAGTAATAACGGTCCAAATAGCATGAGATGTTCACCGACTGAATTGCCAGGCTGATGGAAGAAATCATTTTCTTACCAAAACAGTCCAGCCTCTTGGATTCCCAATCCAGCGGCGAGGTTGGGGGATGTGAATTTGAATTTGAATTTAAAAACATTTCTATAGCGCACTTTTACCAAGCGGTTTCTTGGCGCTGTTGGATTGTGAGAAGCAAGCAGGAGCAGAGGGGAATTTAAGCATTGTAAGCACGGGAAAAGAGAAAAGTTTTAAGACCCTTCCGGAACTCAATGTAGGAAGATGACATACGGAGTTCCGGGGGGAGGGAGTTCCAAAATACAGGAGCAAGCACTGCGAATTTCGTACCGCCAGTCTTTTTCTTGCTGAAGCGGGGGATGGTTAACAAAGCCTGATGAGTAGACCTAAGCTCTCGTCCAGGTATGTAGGGGGTGATGGCAGAACAGATAAATTCCGGGGCAGTGCCTGTTTTGGCCTGGAAAGTAGTGCAACCAAGCTTGAACAGAGCACGCTCTTTCACCGGCAGCCAGTGCAAGGCCTGCAGTAGGGGAGTAGCTCTATGGTATTTGGGCAGGCCGTGGATCAGGCGGGCAGCCTGATTCTGCACTAGCTGCAAACGGCGAGTGGCGTAGGCTGGAGCGCCATTATAGATGATGTTCCCATAATCGAGGCGCGAAAGCACCATGGCCATCACTATAATTTTTAGGGCAGGTAAAGAAAAAAAACGAGAAATCTTCCTAATGATTCGAAGGGAAAAAAAACAGGAGGAAACAACTAAATTGACCTGAGAGTGAACAGAAAGTGAGGGATCCAGGAGGATGCCAAGGGTCTTGACCTTAGGAACTGGGAGCGGGGGAACACCAAGTGAGGAGGGCCAATGGGAGGGGGACCAGGGACTGCAACCACCTCTGGTCAGGACTAATTCCGTCTTGTCCGGGTTGAGTTTGAGGTGGTTGCAGTTCATCCAATCCTGGATGAACAGCATGACGGATTGGACATTTGAAGCAGAGGAAGTGGAGTGGGAAAGGTCAAAAATTAGCTGGAGGTCATCGGCGTAATTGAACACCGTGACCTCGAGCTGCTGTAACATAAAAATGAGGGGGTAAATGTATAAATTAAACAAAAGAGGGGAGAGGGAGGAGCCTTGGGGAACTCCACATGCAACCTTACGAGAGGCAGCGGTGAAGCCAGCAAGGTGGACTGCCTGAGCCCTGTCACTCAGGAAGGACTTAAGCCAGGTGAGGGCCAGGCCCTCTATACCCGCCGCCTTGACACGGGTGAGGAGGATGGAGTGGTCCACCGTGTCAAATGCGGCGGATAGGTCTAAAAGAATGAGGGCCTGGGGGACGTTGGTATCAATGCCCTCACGTAGGCTGTCCATCACTGAGATCACTACCTTCTCCGTCGAGTGGAGGGGGCGAAAGCCCGCCTGCCGGGGGGAGAGGCAGTGGTTGGCTTCCACATAGGTGCTCAGGGTGCTGGTTACATGGGTCTCCAAAACCTTGGCCAGGTAGGGTAACAGGGAAATGGGACGGTAATTGGAAGGGGATGAAGGGTCGGCACCGGGTTTTTTTAGAATGGGAATGACTGCCGCAAATTTATGGGCAGTGGGGACCACTCCGGATTTGAGTGAGTCATTTAAAAGTGTAAGGGAAGGGGTAGGGCAGTGTAGGAAGACTTCTCGCAAGATACGAGCAGGGGCAAAGTCTAGGGGGGACCCTGACTTTACCTTTTGGAGCAGGGGAGGAAGTGTAACTGTGGTCAGAGGGGGGAAGGAAGTGAGTTTGGAAGTGATAGCAGGGGGAGAGGGATTAGTGAAGGTGAGGGAAGGGGGGGAGATATTAGCCTTGATCGTTGCGACCTTATCAACGAAGAAGTCGTTGAGGGAGTCGCAAAGCGGTTGAGAAGGGGGGATCGAGGCCGTGGCTCTATTAGACGAGGCAAGCTCATGTACTGTAGCAAAAATCTCTTTAGATTGAGATTCAGCTGCTAGTATCCTGTTTGAGTAAAACAGGGTCTTGGCGTCAAGTATGCTTTGTTTGTATACTTTGAGCACAGAGAGGTAGATGATTTTTTTGGCGGGACTATATTCTCTTCTCCATACGCGCTCTGCTCTGCGTGCGGCTAATTTCTTCTCCTTGAGATCGGGGGTAAACCAGCGATTGGCAGCATGGGCACGCTTCACCGTGATCCGTCTCAGGGGAGCAAAATCATCGCCTGCCCGGGTCAGCCAGCCATCGATGATAGTCAGCTGGTCCGGGGCGGCGAGGCCCGAGAGGTCAGGGCAGGAATTGGCCAGGGATGAGCAAAACGAAGGCATGTCTGCCTTACCCCATTTTCTAGCCCAGATGTTCTTTGGGAGAAGAGGTATAGGCACTGGGGCTAACGCGAGGGAGAAGGAGATTGAAAAATGGTCCGACCAAGAACAGGGGGAGATGACAGGAGAAGTGGTGGGGATATTTAGGGTCCAAACCTGGTCGAGCGAGTGGCCATGAACATGGGTGGGGCTGTGAACGAGGGGACAAAAGTTAAGACTGGTCATGAGGCTGGTGAATTCTTTGGAAAGGGGGGTTTCGACGGAATCGTTGGGCCAAAAATTGAAGTCACCCAACACCAACACTGAAGAGTTGTTAATAACCAGTGTGGCGAGGATGTCCTGAAGGCAGGAAACAAAATTGGAAGTTGTGTGAGGGGGTCGATAGATAAGAACAGCAGTAAGGGGGGTAGAGTAAGAGCTAGCACGAATTATTAGGCAGTCTACCTCGGGGATAAGAGGAGAGGGGAGTATTTGAAAGGGGGAGTCAGTATGTGTTATCAGGGCTACTCCGCCGCCTCTCCTGCCCTCCGGGCGATCCGCACGAATGATGGAATAAGAGGGGGGGAGTGCGGCTAAGACGTTGGGGAGGGAGTCTGCCTTAAGCCAGGTCTCTGTTAAGAACAAGAGGTCCGGGTTGTGGCTGTCAAGAAAATCGTGTAGCTCATGCTGATGGCTAACGACAGATCTGGTATTGAGGAGTATGGCAGTGGTATTATAGGACGGCGTGTGGGGAACAGGCAAGATGGAATGAATAGGCGCAGCGGCCCGAGGCCGAGGAAGACAACTTTGAATAACGGCGGGGGGTGCAGCGGGGGGGCTCGTAAGGAGATTTAAATGTTGTACTGAGTTAGACACAATAGGACTAATGGTGCCAGGGATCCAGTGAGAAAGAAGCTCGGAGGAAGTGTATGACAGCGGGAGGGCATAAGGGAGAGCCCCCTGCCCCGGCCTGCCGCGGACGGGCGCAGACGGGCAGGACTCTGGCTTGACTCCGGCGAGCCTACGGCGCGCCCGCTGCGCTCGTCCGCTGCGCTGACACATGGGGGACGTTTAAATAGAGGAGCAGCGTGGGGGGAGTGGCGTGGGTGGGGTCGGGCGAGCCAGCCCGATCCAAGATGGCGGCCACTACCGCTAGGCGCCTGAGGTGGAATCAGCTGCCAGCCAGCCTCGCTGGGCCCCAGAAAAAGCAAGGTGGGGGTTAAAAGGTACCTGTTAATTTTCAGTACAGGTTAAACAACAGAAACAAGCAATTTAAAAACGAGTGCGTGTCGCCGCTTTCGATCGGCGTGACAACGCGCTAAAAGCACTTAGAAGCTCAATCGCAGCCCTCAGCTCCCACGAGCAAGCCCACTGCCACCGGACTGCTCGCAATCGCTGGGGAAACTGTGAAGCACTCCTAAATAGAGGAGCAGCGTGGGGGGAGTGGCGTGGGTGGGGTCGGGCGAGCCAGCCCGATCCAAGATGGCGGCCACTACCGCTAGGCGCCTGAGGTGGAATCAGCTGCCAGCCAGCCTCGCTGGGCCCCAGAAAAAGCAAGGTGGGGGTTAAAAGGTACCTGTTAATTTTCAGTACAGGTTAAACAACAGAAACAAGCAATTTAAAAACGAGTGCGTGTCGCCGCTTTCGATCGGCGTGACAACGCGCTAAAAGCACTTAGAAGCTCAATCGCAGCCCTCAGCTCCCACGAGCAAGCCCACTGCCACCGGACTGCTCGCAATCGCTGGGGAAACTGTGAAGCACTCCTAAATAGAGGAGCAGCGTGGGGGGAGTGGCGTGGGTGGGGTCGGGCGAGCCAGCCCGATCCAAGATGGCAGCCACTACCGCTAGGCGCCTGAGGTGGAATCAGCTGCCAGCCAGCCTCGCTGGGCCCCAGAAAAAGCAAGGTGGGGGTTAAAAGGTACCTGTTAATTTTCAGTACAGGTTAAACAACAGAAACAAGCAATTTAAAAACGAGTGCGTGTCGCCGCTTTCGATCGGCGTGACAACGCGCTAAAAGCACTTAGAAGCTCAATCGCAGCCCTCAGCTCCCACGAGCAAGCCCACTGCCACCGGACTGCTCGCAATCGGATGTGCTAGGATTTACATATGAAGTGAAGGCTTGGACCACCAAGCTCCCCAGAGTAGTGCGCTCCATGAGGAATTTTGGGTCGCCTATAGTGGGGCGGAGGTAGCAGGCAATTGTCATGTTCATAGGGGCCCCTGTGCTGGGCTTGGTCCCAAGCAGGACATCATTAAGTGTTTTGTTGAATAGGAGAAGTGGTTTAGAAGGGGACAGTCCTGGCTGAAGCACTTCCGTCAAGACATTAGTTTCGACTGCCACCTAGGGCAAGCTAAGGTCCAGGACCTGAGCTGCCCTGTGCACCACCACTGCAAATGACACACCCTCCTCCGTAGCCATGGTAGGGAGAGAAAGCATGCCATTATGTGGAGAAGTGTCCAATCCACTGCCTTCAGCCAGATCTTTACACCAGTCTAAGGAGTCATAAGGCTGGTATTAAGGGTCCAGCGAACCCCGCCCACTGTTCCCCGAGTCCTAGCCCATTGAAATGGGGCTTAAGCTCCGGCCTGGATGGCATGATTCCAGTTGGTACTGGAGTCAGCATCGGGTGACATCCCTCCGTGTCAGGGATGTAGATGGGGATTGTGGCCAGGACGGGAGAGTCAGCCTCGTGATCGGTGCCGGGAAAGGTTGACATGGCACGACTGCCACCGATCTGGAGCAGTCTGTGGAACCCGGAGGCCTGACTGGCAGCAGAGCCCCTGGCATGGATCCAGTATGGGCCCCTCACGAACCCACAGGGCCCCGAAGGCACGTCGCAGTGGACGGGCTGCCCAAATATGAGGTGCATAGCCCCATAGAACTTTTTAAGTTGGACGCGGGTCGCTCCGGCTCCTGGAAACTCAGGGAGGCTCAGAGCCAACCCAGGTGTTGGCTCAACCGCTGAGCCAGGCCTCAAGTGACACTTCCTCGTCTTGTCTGCAGACAGACAAGGTGAAGACAAAGCACGAGTCTACTTCTTTTTCTTCTTATGTCAGGACTTACCCGAGTGAGTCAACGGCTGAGTGCAGCAAGCTTCTCGGACTCTTCGACAACTCCCGGGGCTTTTTCGCTCGACCGGGATCTGTAACCTTGTGGTGTCACATGTCGAGCCACCAGGAGCTTGAGGGATTGCTCCCTCGAGCCCTTTGGGTGCATGGCACAGCAATTGGAACAGACCTTTGGATCGTAGTCACGCTCGAAGCACCAGAGGCACTCAAGGTGCGGGTCTGTCACTAACATCTAGTGGTGATAAAGCGCCACAGGGCTTTAATGCTGGCCATCTTCAATTACATTTCTTACCAGACGAGGAGGAAAAAACCTCAAAAAGCTTTGACAAAACATTGAAAAGAGTGAATAAAAAAAATGAGCAAGGAGTAGCTCTTCCTGGAACTGCGCTGACAAGCGCGAAAAGAATGGATGTCCGCATGCTCGGGTGACGCATATATAGGCACCGCGCACATCACTTCTGGCGTGGGCAACATCACATGGAGCTGAACGACGCAACTTACCAGCACGCAGGGATACTGTTAAAAAAAACTATCCAGATCCAGTCTTATGCCTGGGGCTAATTCTAAGGTAAGAAATCTGCAGTTAGAAGTCTCTATCAGATAAGTGCATTCAGATATGGTTATATTGGATTATTGTATTTACTATTTACAAGTGGCTGATCTTGACCCTTTTATAGGGGGGTCGCCTTATGTATATTTGTAAATTACTGCATAGCTTCGAAGGGTGTGTGAGAAGTGGCTGATCTTGACCCTTTTATAGGGAGGTCGCCTTATGTATATTTGTAAATTACTGCATAGCTTCGAAGGGTGTGTGAGAAGTGGCTGATCTTGACCCTTTTATAGGGGGGTCGCCTTATGTATATTTGTAAATTACTGCATAGCTTCGAAGGGTGTGTGAGAGTGAGCGAGTGATGCATGTACTTTTACTTTTCTACCTTGAGAGAGTCAAGCGCTACAATGGAGTGTTAGTTCCCAGTGAAGGGCGAATGTGGACCCATCAATCGCACTGGCCAGACAATGGACGTTTCCTTACACGCATTCACACTGATGCCCTCAATAATCCCCCCTGAACAGTCGAGGCAAACAAGAGGCTTCATAGACATAGACTTGCGACTTCTGCAGCAGACAAAAGATGAAGCAGCACATCGTCTCAACTATCAAAACAAGGTACAAGGAATTTAGCGTTTGGGTGCCTGTCCTCTGCAGAGAAACCTTTACACAACATTATTGATGAAGTGCTGGCAGACCTCAAAAGAGTGCTAATGTTAGCAATGATACTCCTATTCAGGCTGGAGACGTCTTCAGAGGCTGCAATAGGTACTTGAGAGACAAAAAGACAACACTTTGAGGCTGCATAAAAGTAAATGCAAATTCCTCAAATAAAGCATAGAATTATATATCTTCTTTCTACCTCTCTCTACATGTCTGACAGTTTATGACAATTCTAAAAATAGGTTGAATATTAAAATAGCCTCAGCCTTCCAGTGGAGTCAACATGACACTAAGATCTTGGCATTAGTGGCTACATGTATATCTGTGCAGTAGGTTTATTAACTTGTGGTGCTATCTTCTGGGCTACCAGCAATAAAGAAGCTGGCTCTGGACGTGCAGTAGCTACAGCCACCTTTCACCTGTCAGTTTACAAAAGTGCAACATACAAAATGCCAGCAAGCCCAATCTATTGGTGCTGAAGTACAACTAGTCTAAGTGTTCTCCCCGAATAAAGTCCATGTAGTCAGGTGAGGTAGCAAGCCAGCTAATGATCAGAAGAGGCCCTTCACAAAGTGTTGGTAATGCAGAAAGCATTCTTCCTCTCCATGTACAGTACCCAGGTAGCACATTTACCTGCACAGGTCCATGCAAATTATTTCACTCCTAGTAGTAGAAATGAAATCTTTTACATCAAACGTCATGCCTTGTCCTCTGCATGAATTGCCCCTTTCCCTACTTTGGCCTTGTAGTAGATCTGGACTTCTATTGTTTTCTCAGACTCTCCTCATAAAACATCCTTTGCCCAAAGCTAGGTTTCTCATTTAAACACTGGGGCTGGCTGCAAGCTGGAGCATCCCCTACATGAGCACAAAAAGTGTGATATCTCGGCGCCTGGCTTTCGTCATCCTTCCTGTAGCAGTAGTCAGGGAATGACAAAGGACAGACCTGACGTATAAACATTCTAACGTTGAAAAACAAACTGCAGCTACACTTCTTCTCCTTGCCATCCACCAACTGGCAGTGCTCAGGTAGACTAATCAGCAGCTCTTTGTTAAACAAAAGTTGTCACTGCAATTTTTAAGGTAGCCTTGTCTCTTCCTTGTCACTCTAGTGTCTAGGTTTCCCCCCTCCAGCTCCAGGAAAGCAGGAAATACACTTTTACTGTCTGTGAAGCTATTCTCTATTTTGTACCATGATAAACTAGGGGCACCCAAATACTTTACTTTTGTACTTAGCCATCTGTGAGGTTAGTTTGAAGGGTAAACATCAGAAGACATGGCTCATTTGCATAATCTCATTTAAGTGTTTGCATTACATGTTTGCATTATTTACCCGGTATATTTTCTCACGTTGCTCTGATCATGAGATTACTGCGTCATTCTACATCCTAAAGCTCTAGATATTTCTTATATGTGTCCAGCCATTACTTCACATTTCCAACCCCATAGCTATTCAACGGTCTATGCAGTAGAAGTGATCTAGAAACAGCCTAGCAGTGGACTGGCTGTTCACCTGATTCTAGGGCCTATCAAAAGTGCCTAATATAACACTTTCTTACATGTAAATATTGATATTTCTCTCTACAGTTTTGAATCTTCAAAGTGCAGGCTTTCTCAAAAGTCTACTATATGTGCCTAAAACCAAGCATGACAATTTGGACCTGGACTTAAAACTTTGGATTATCCCCTTAGAAAGTCATGTCCTGCATAATGTGCTCTAGCCAAACATCTCATGAGAACACACCAGCCCCTCCAAATAATGATCGTACCCAAGAGATAATACTTTTAATTCATCTCAAAGTCATTGACTAAATGCATGGAATAGTCTCTTTGAGAGAACAAGGCTTAACCCAATACCAACAATAACCAGTAACCACTGGATTGAACTCTTACCTTGGGTTCCGGAGTGGTGTGCTGTCAGACGTAAAGCCCTCCAACTCCTCATCAGGGGTAGTAAGTGCTGTATACATATATACCATCACAATAGAATAAATATAAAGTGATCTCTTAACCTTTTGTAGTATTCACTCCTAGTCCTTGCTTACTCTACTGGGTATCCACTCCTAGTCCTCGCTTACTCTACTGGGTCATCAGTAGGTGGCTGCTGAGGGGGTAAGGCTCAGACAACGGGTCAACACTGAGGTTTCATCTTGGGATAAAGGCCGAGTGATCTCACTTCTGGCAAATACTAGTAATTCTTGTTGCTCACTCACTTGCTCAGTGAGTTTCAGTGTTTGGTGCACATGACCTTAGCTGCAGTGCAGAGACCATTCACTGCTTCACATAAGTAAAAGAAGATTTGAGGGAACATTGGCCAGGGCCTGATCATATTTGTGAGCAGCAAGGCCTGGTGACTCTGCAGTAGTGCTCATAACTTTGCGCAAGACCATCATACCCTTGTTTCAAAACCTACTTCTTCACTCAGAAGCCCAAACGTTAGAGAAATCTGTTGGTGATGATCCTAACTGTGTAGTAGAGCATTACCACTAGCTGCCTTCATGGAGACTGCAGAGGTGCCACAAATGTTTCTTCATGTGGATTTCAGCTTTCCATATCCAGTGGGACTGCAAACACCAGTGCTGCCTGATGTTACTACATGGCAGATGAGATAATTACAGAAATAAATTGGGTGCATGCTATAAGAAAAACAGGATAATTACCCGGAGGTTTTTATTTCTTCTGCAGACATGAGGGGTCTGCCTTAGTAGTGCCAGGTATAAGAAAAACTTCCACAGCTGGTATCTAGAGAACCTTAGAGGGCGTAACGAAGGTACACAGCAGTGAATAAAATCGTCCAAAAACTGTGCATAGTTTCAATATCACTGCCTGCTCCCACAAGACCAGAATAGGATCTTGAAGGACTTAAGGGTATGCTGCAGACCCCCAACTCTCCATAATGTTCCGTCACTATCATCCATGTCCAGATTGTCAGCTTTAACTCTCACAAAAAGACAGCAGTGCCCTTGTCTGAGAGACTAAACAATACTTACGGTTGTACTTTCAGGTGGGCAGGATATCAGAGTGAAAAATACATCCTCCATATCAGCAGGTCTTTCTGTACCCCTGTAGCTCCATTCTGAGTAGTTCGGAACCCATACTAGGTTCTACAAACAGATATACATTTTACCCTTGCAACTACAGCTTATCGTTCAGTAAGATTGGGTTATGTAATGTGGGATCGCTCAAAATGAAATCATTCTTGATGCCAATGATCGTGGCAACACTCCTAGAGTTTGAGGTGTTGGGAGACACGGAGGCGCAGAGGAATCATTTACATGCCTTTATGTCAGACACTATACATACCTTTGACCTCATTGATTGCTGGGGAAGGTCTGTATTACTTAAGGATCCCGAGAGGTGAGGCAGCCCAAACCTCTACTTTGTTGCTCAACTGACATTCTGATCCGGCCCTCAAGTGCCACAAGCACCTCTGTTACCTTATTCCAGAAGTAGATCTCTTTCATTTTGTCCCCAATATAGTCCATCAAATGAGAACTGCCACTTCATTGTTCACCACCATTGCCTCCACATCCTCCACCCACTTTTCCAAAAACTCCCTGAGCACACTTTTTCTTAGTGGAGTCGTATGGTAATAATGTTATTTCTTACACCAAAGATACTCCGTTACTTCTCTCATATGAGGGTGCTTCTGACTCAGCAAGAGAAACCTTCTCTGCTTGTATGAGAACCGTCATACAAGTATAAGCGTGCTTTTGGTCAGTGAACGCATTGAAAAAAAGCTTAACCTTTTCCTTGGGAAGAGAGGACAATTGTTCAAGCTTCTATTCTGTCTAGACTGGATTACTCGAATGTCTTATATTTGGGTCTGCCAGCTTCACCAACTCAAGACCTTCAAGTAGTGCATACAAGGACAGCTCGCTTTCTTTTCAAACTATCTAGGCATATTCCAATATCCTCTTACTTAAACAGATCCACTGGTTACCAATTAATAAGAGAATCACTTTCAGAACTGTTTTGCTTGCCCACCACGCCTTGCATAGGGCCACATTCTCATTAGGAGAGACTAGCATTAGCTTGACTGATAGTGGTCCCTCGCTTCAAAAGATCAAAAATCTGGTGTTTCATCCTACTCGGTCCGTGTGACCATGATCTGGAACCAATTACTAGTGCATCTTAGAAAAATGTCAAATGAGACTGCTTTTCGCATACTACTAGAAACTTATCTATTCTGCCTCTAATTTCATAGTTCCAACCTGTATAAACTTTAGCACCAGAACACTGAGTAGCTGCACAATTTAAACGCTCTACCATTCATTTACTCACATTAACAGCAGGGTAGAATTTACCCACTCTTGCATCTGAAAAATCACCTTCATTTCTTTTTATTTTAAAAACTTAATTTAAAACATCAACCTCCTCTGTGATAGACCCTATATTGAAACTGAACACCTTTGTACAAGATCTACTATGAAGCCATACCAGATCATATTCTCCATCGTATTTTCGGTATTCTTATGCACAATGGATTAATTTAAGAAATGGCCAAATAATCAAACAGTGTGGGTCACTCGGAGGCCAACGTGGGGAAGAGAGACACTGCAATAGAAAATTTACAGTAGCTGAATAGGGGGTGAGGCCCTACGTCTCTTCACTCTCTTGTCCACAGGAGATTCACCCAGCTATTTAGAACTAAAATGTCAAATGTTAACAAGAACATCCTTTCATGTGAAAATAATTATGCTTCTTTTTCTAGACTGTTCAAAATAACTTTTATAGTATCAAGCTAGAAACAAAACCCACAATTTGCCTGCCCTCATAAATCACCACCAACACTATGGAAGTCAGTAAGCCATTTGCCACCAGATTTCTTGAGCTCCTCTTGAAAGTCTTTGTGATGTTCTAGGTTAGTGGACTTCTGTGGTTTCCACACCTGAGCTCGTCCTCCTTTTAACTGGAGCTTGCAATATTCTGTTTCAGATTTATGTCAACAACAAAACAACTATCAATGTCTCGCTGGCAGCCTGCAGATTCTGCGTGATCATGGAAGGCAGTTTGCAAGCATTATTAGATGCTCAAAACTATTCAAAGGACCCAACAGTCCATTAAAAAAACGGACATCAACTTAGCACCTGAACAGCAACAGTGGAATACACTCCCTGTACATGCACCCGAGATCCTCCAAGAGGGGTGGGGGAATCATATCGCCCGACGCCCGAACCATGTTGATTTTTATGACGGGCAAGAAGATTCACTGTCTATTTTGTCCGACGGACAAGTAGAGATTAACTCACATCAATAATAAACGATCTGTGAGCTGTGTGAGTTAAATGGTCTGTGTGGCGGGCTTGGCAGGCCCAGCAGCTCAAATGCAGATTATCGGCACTTCGAAAGTTTTCTGCTCTGCAGATCAAATGACGAGAGCCGCTCCCGCCAAAGTCGTCACGTAAAATCCGGGAACGGGTGGAGGAGGGTCTCTGCTTTTGAAGCTCCTCACACGTGAGGAGAACATGAGGGCATTGTCCAGGGCCAGGGAGACTGAAACCCGGCATAAGGAAATGAAGATGCGGCATGTAACGTCATAGCGGGGGCGGCGCCCCTGCCTCTGCTCTTACATGAGAAATTGCCAACACCCCTCCCCCCCTTTTCAGCGCGGCCGCTGGGCGGGAAAGGCACAGACCGCCACGGGAAACGGAGTAGCACTGATCTGACTGGCTTTAACTAAGGCTCTGGACTGCAGCCTTCAATTGAGGATTTCTTTACTGTGACTGGTGGCCAGAACCAACTACTGATGCTGGTGTTAAGAGCGCGCCTCCCCCCAACAACTTTTACAACCGGCAAGATGGTCAATCTACGGGTCAGCCCGGAGCCGTGGTTACACTGGGAACATCCAGGGGATGAACACTAGAGGAGCAGCAAGCAGCACACAAGTCGTCACTAAAGCGGGTACGCTGCAAAGTGTGTCTTCCCTCTACATGCAAGCCTCAGGTCAGTGTGTCATACATGCCAACATTTCAGATGAGCAAAGCAGGACATTTTTTAGAAAAAAAATCGGTAGAATGGCTCCTTGAATCGGGTTACTATCATGTATGGGCTTTGAAAGTGATCTGCTGCAGCATCGGACATTTGAAACGCAAATGCACTTTTTTTTCTTACCTTTCAGAAGCATGGAGCGCAATGGCTGGCAGAGAGAGGGTGATGCAAGTGTTGTGCACTGGCCTGGCAGGTTGCTGGCAGTGCATACACCAACCCCCCACCCCCACCCCTGTGTGTTAGCCCGGGCTGAGACAGTTTCCCCGGCACACACCGCCCCCGAGTACTTCAGAGGTCTTTAAAAGATAATTCGCTTGTTAATGAGGCCGAGTTGGTTTTTCACCCCTTCTAGAGCCCCCGCATCGCCACTCTGACTATTGCTGGAAGAATCAGCACTTTACACATTACCAAGCCCTGTCAGCTGAAACCTTGAGGACTCAGGCTTCTGGATTCTTGAATCGGGAGGCGGGAGACTAGCCTTGAAATCGGTAGTCTCCCGTCTGAATCGGGAGGGTTGGCATGTCTTTAATTTATTTTTTTGTCCAGTGTGTATTCTGTTGCGACGGCCCCTCATGTTAATACTACCCCTTTTAATCCTGATAATAACATTGCATTTTTCAGCGGTGCCTGCACTAAGCCCCTCATTGGCTCAGCCCGGCCCCGTAATTATAACCACTTTAGCTTGGTTTGAGTCTAGTCTCTGGCTCTGAGAGAGGGGTAAAACTCATATATATGCAGTCCCTGGCTTGGCTAGTCAGTCTTACTGTTCCCTCTGCGTATATTGCTCAGCTCGACAGTGGCTCAGACAGGAATTATAGTCCTGGCTCACGAAAAATTAACTAAGGATGCCACAGGTGAATGTACACAAAATATGCAGAGAGATATTTAGTATTTTCAATTTGTTTGCATTTTTGGTACTTTCGCCCAGAATAATCAAGTTCAGAGCGTGTCTGTTACACTGCGAGTATTGACTGTGTCTTGATTTTGAGGTTATTTGCTTTAAATATATGGTTATTGGGTTTTATGTTCATGAGGCCCCCTTTTGTTGTGTTTTGCTGTTTATTCTGATTTCCTCAGCCTCTCAGGGTGTTGGCCTACTGCAGTCAGGGGTGAAAGATGCTTCTATAAACCAGAATATTAGGGGTTAAACCAAATTTCTCTTTCTGCCCGGAATAAACCAACCCCTGCCTACTTGCTAAGAAAAGTGAACCCATAATCTTACAGATGCCTCCCGTTTGTCTTGTATCTTTCAGTTGTTAGTCGCTATAGTCCCTTCTCATCACATTCATTTTTCCTTCTGCCGCTCATTCCCTGCTTAGCGCCTCAACTCCTGTTCTACAAACCTGACCACCTCTCTTCCCAGCATACTCTTTGCACACTTCCTTGCATTCTTGTACACTACTTCATCCTGCCCCCCCACCCCCCCCATCTCCATTTCGGGTCCCACATATTTCCACTCACTGCCACCACCATCTGTCTCTTTTCTCCTGGCTAGTAAGTCTGCCACCAGTGTCTTTTATGCTACATGCTCACGAGCCACAGCATTACACTCCCCTAGGGGCATAGAACATGTAGTGAGTTGGAGACAAATGGGCCAAGCATGACACCTGTATTCTGTGTAGTGGATGAATAGGGCATGGAACCTGTGGCCTGTAATGAGAGAGAGAGGGGAGATAACACTATTCGGTCTGTATTGAGAGAAATGGGTAACATGAAGCTAACAGTGTGAAGGAACAGAAGCAAAGGGTGATGGGATGGAGCCTATGATGAGTCAGTGGAAGGGTTGTGTACTGTAATTGAGAGGAAAGTAGATGTGTTTCGCCTTTATGGTGAGAGGAATGTGGAAGCTTATAGGTTGCTGTAAAGGGATTTGCGTGGTTGCTTACTACTGATGGGCAGAAGCGGAGGGCAACTTTACTTAGGAGGGTGTAACCGATTTAGTAAAAGCAGCAGCTAAATTATTTAGGGTAGTAAAGGGGACAAGTGGATTTTATTACAGGACAAGAAGATTTCTGTAGCACTTTGTCCCTTGGACAAGTAATTTTTTTCAAAAATTCCACACCCCTTAATTATCAAGTGTTTCCAGACTCATATACAGCTTCACGATGCTTGAAATTGTACAATTTTTAAAAGGTATTCAGTTAATTCATAGTCCCCTTAGAGTCCAGATTATGCCTATTAAAATCATGAATCTGGACTCTGAAATCATCAATCTCCCTTTCTATTCTTCTTAAACTGGACGACATGGTCATCTCAGAATCATCAGCAGGAACTTCAGGCAAATTCTTCTGTCCGCTCCTGCTGCTTGTCAAAGGATAAGGTAAAAAAATCATTTGTTCCGGTGTCTGCCTGGCATCATGTAGTCAGACTAAGACTACTGAAAGAACGGTTGAAGCACTGTGAAATTCGCCCACTTACAGCTAGCGCAAAGGCACCCATGTAGGGAAAGCTCACAGATCTACGAAATCATTTAGTGCATGCAAGGTACACATGACCTACTTATGGAGTTTTGAGAAGGTAATTCTGCATTATCTATTATTCACTTATGTACTCATCCAGAATATAGTCAATTAAAATCTCGCAACAACAAAGTATAATAGGTCACAAGATATTTTATGTCATATAGTCGCATGATCAGATTTACGAATACATGTAAAAACGTGTACATGGTATTACACCTAACAAAGTGCTGACAGTACAGTTCAGACAAACGATATGACAATCAGGGAACTGGTCCATATTTTTACAGTGCAGTGTAAAATAAGAACCACACTAAGATAGAGGCCAACAGAGCGTGAGGGAGTAATTATACACTAAATACAATAGATAATTCAGTCCAGTCCTTCTACATTTTTAATGTGTTTTAACTATGGTACCCCTAATGCTAATCAAATAAACTACTTTAATTTCCAAAAGCAAAAAAAAAAAAAAAAAAAAAAACCACACCCTACCTAAAATTAGTGCTCTCCTAAACCTGAACCCAACCCCACCAACGACAATTATTCATTTTTCATGGAATGGCCCTACCTTTAGCCAAATAGTACTTCTAACACTAGCCCTTAAATACTTTTCAATTAATTACTTTTGATATTTTTCTTTTTTATTACTTTAATTCCGGCACATAAAACAAATGAACTTTTAAGTTTATCCTTTATAAGTTTGACGTTAATAGCACAGTGCACTATCACAAGCACTATGTGGCTGATTTCCCAGAAACAATTAGGGTAAGTGACCAGATGTTCCAAGTCTTCCTCAGGGTAAATGCAATATATTAACATCCAGGGCAAGGAAAAACCAGAAATCCCACTGTTGGGACTACAAGGTGCAAAAAAGGCAAAACAAAAACAATCCAGGGAATCATAAGGGGAAGCTTCCACTCACTATAGCACAGCAGTGAGCGCATGCATAACCCAGGTCCGGAAGTGACATAGCAAGTTGGTGCAAGTATCGATTCAACTTGCTGACATTTTGTTCCCTCACTGCTACTTCCCAGCAATCTGCCTCAACCCTCGATGTGCAAAGCTCTCCTTTCCTCTTCAAGCCCTTGGAGCTTGGTGCCCACCCTCTGGCATACGTCCCAATCAGTAGAGTTCTTGCTTGAGAAGGATCAGTTGAGTATATCCCCTTTGTTCCCTGCCTGTGCTCCATTCGTCATAGTTCTCCCTGAGCCAGTGTTCAACCACAATTGTGGTATACAATAGTGAGGCAAACCTAATAGTATATTGTCTTGCCTATGACTTGATTAGAATAGGAACAATTATGGACATTATACCTTGTGACAGAAATATTTTTGAAGAATTACAGAATTCTTCCAGGTACAAGATTCATAATCGTCATTATTCTGTTGGGGCTGATCATACACCAATAAGCAAAGTTTCTGAATTATGGTTTACATATTGGTCCAATGTGCATCTATTTAATATGTGTAGCAATAGCAAAAATTTGCGAAGCTGAATAAATGCTCCACTGTTCAATAAATGACCTTTTTTTTTAACCAAGGTATGAAATAAATGCATGCTGAAAGACTTTTTCAAAGGATAATCATTAGTAGGTTACTCAACAACACTGTCTGCTACTCGACTCACCTTTTAATAAATCAGCGCATTCTAGGAGTTGTAGTCTCGACTCCGTTTAAATAAAGAAAATGGGGTCCTGCACCCAAGGATAAGAGTTTTTAGACTGAAAGCCTAGGACTGTGAAAGTGGTATCCTTGTAACATGAAGTCTTATGGTAATCAGTTGTTATGTTAATTGAGTGATAAATCACAGGCCTACCTTTTGGAAAGAATATCAAGCCAAGGTAATTTAAAGATTTCGAAATAATATTGAAGCATTACTATTGTTGCTATTCTCATTATCAACTAAGATTCAGGTGGGTTGGAGGCATTGCCACTTTCTTCATTTTCTCGCTTGCATGAAAGGCGACAATGCTGAAATTGCGAAACAAAAACTGAAATTTCGAAGTCATGGTGAGCTAGGCAAACACGACCTGACCTGTGCACTTCATACCTTCATAAATAATGCTATAGGTGACACTTCACAATTGACATCGACAACATCAATGACGCTGCAAATAGTTGTTCTTTTTAACATCATTTGGGTAAAACTGGATAAAAATTCCTGCTTTCTGTATGTAACAAATGTAAGGGCATTTGAAAGACGAAAGTAGAACCACAGCCTTTTAAATACAACTAATAACTAGGAGGGCAAGTATTGGTGGTAAGTTCAGCTGCATTTCTTTTTTTGTTCAAAGATAACTAGCTACAGAGGTTAGTTCTACATCCTTACATTATCATTTGACAGTCAGACCTTGAACTCAGTCCCCTCACCAGATCTTTGCACCCGTCAACGTTTTTTCCATGTAGTACGAAGTACTGGGTCTCTAGCACCATCCAGGATCTGAAACTTCATACCTTTAGTCTATTGTTTTGACAGAAAGAAGCAGTTTTCCTGTTCCTATTCAGTGCCATTGTCCTGCCTGTGGCTGAGGTGTGACATCAATAACCCTCATTCAATTAGATTTTCCCCTGCACCTCTTACCTGCCCATAAGTAACATCTTTATTTTAAATGTTATGCTGATGGACAAAAAGGCATGTTCATCCCACATGGGGGAGAACTGTTTTAATTAGAGTAGGTGTTCTCACTTTTACCTTCCATGCCTCAGTAGTTTTTACTAGGAAACAGTCTGGAATTGACCCAGCTGGTTCTCAAATCTTAAAATGATCACTAAAGCAAAAATTATTAAATAGTACATGATTCTCCAAACTGAAGTGACTTTTGGGGTTTTAGCAACTCATTGGATTTATCATGCAAATGTCGCTTTTTTAAATAATCTGTCGGCATAGCGCTATTGATTTGTATTTATTTTTTTAGAAGAGACCATTAAAGGATTTTATGGTGGACTCTGCCCAAACTACTTCTTGCCGTCTTTGGTGTGAATCTGTCCACTAGTTTTTGCTATGCGCTCGAACAAAAGATTTCTACTGGAATTTTGAAAAGGAGAACTTTTAACTTAGTTTTCCAATTTAAGTGGTACGCATCTTTAAGCTCATGGTATTTGTCAACTCTTTATTGTGTTTGTGTGTCTGCGTAGCTGTCCATTTCTGCATGTGTGCGCGCGCTACGCCATCTTAATTAAATGCATCCTAATAAAAAGTCTGAAACTTAAAAAAGGAAAAAAGTCTATAGGTCAAGATACACTGAAGCAGCTACAAACAACAAACATTGGCAAAGCCAGCAGGTCTCGACTTGTAGAACTTGGGCTGTGCCAAAAAGAGCAATGATCATGCATGCGCGCACCTATATAAGGATGTGGGCTCCACATTTTATCTATTGACTGAACCCAAGAGGAGTTGGGAGTTGAGGTGAGAGTCAACGCAGTGGTGGCAGTACTGGTGGAGACAATGGAGATGTTGTTTGGGATGGTATCCAGGAAGAGGAGGAGTAGGTGTGCGTGCCTACTCATGTGCTTCATATTTTACACAATATCAATGTACTTACCAGTAAGAAACCACCCCTTCTGCAACCTACCCAATAGGCCATTCGACATAGGCGCGTAATGACAGGAAATGCATTATGGGAGCACGCTCCCCTGCAGTCTTCTGTTCATCCATTGAATTCCACTTCAGTTGTAAGCCAACACGAGGATTCAAGACAAGTAGAGATCACGTGTTTTATTTGATAGTCATGACATGCCTGCACTTAGTGCCTCTGAGCTGTCACTTGCTGACCCCTATCGCTCATAAAAAAGTAGTCTCAAGCTGGGTGGTGTCGGGAGCAGGTCTGGACGTCAGGGCCAAGGCACCAGACAAAGACCTGAATAATTTACTTTGAACTGTGACTGTTGACAAAGTCGCTAAGGGTCAACTCCATCTTATGTAGGCCCAAATCCATCTTAGTCCATGGAAAATGCCATCTTCCTCAACTTAGACAATGGACACAGCCATATTCCCCGATTCATGCAGAATCATGGTCATGTCTGCCTTTTATACAGATGTTGCCATACCTTATCTTTCTAGGATCTGTGATTTTGTCAAGTACTTCTATTAATGACATAGAGACAGCATCTCCTGCGAAATTCGACTGAGTCAATTGTCTCCTCCTCACAATGTCAAGGTTTAATAGGAACACATACAGACATATTACCAAAATGATGTAGTCTGAATAGACATCCTTTAACCTTGCATGTTCATAAGGAAACATCTGGGATGCATACCTTGATGCACATAATGCATGTCAGACAATCCTAAACTTATGTCAGAAATTATAGTTTCTGGTAAAATGTAGGAAATAAGGACTGCTACTTGAGCACTTGCCTGAAGAGGCCCTTCACCCAGATTATCACAGTTGATTTACTAGAGAGGGTCACACCTGCTCCCAGCACACTTCGCAGGTGATACATCTCGCCGGAGACTGAAGCTGATAAAGCTAAGTCCCAGAGGAAGACCAACTGACTGCTACCACAGTGGGTATTTGCCCTTCTCGGGGTAGAAGGTCTTCACGCCTTCAATGATAAAGATTGCCTTTGCTGTCAACAAGGTATGCAGTCGTCTTTTCTCCCTAAGAAATTCTAACCTGCAAGTTGCTGTGCCTTTCATGCTCTCATAGTATAGTGCATAGATGTAGGCATTAGGGGGTTAGGCTCTAGCTGAATTTTTACCAATGTTCATTTTATATCCAGTTATAGATAGGTCTTGTTCCTGTTTTTATAATATTCTGTGTAGTTTTCAATGTACTGACAAAATAAATTGTTCCTGTAGTAATACTTTCAACTTAAAAATGTAAATTTTTCTTAGTACAGTATGTGTGATACTGTGAATAATGAAATATGGTTTGTTGCTGTTACCACAGTGCCCCTTTATGGGATTGTTAGTAACCTAAAAGCAATACATAAATTACACATTGAGTAGTGTTTGCGGGCTACAATAACTTGTCTGTCACATTCATCACTGGTGCACTGAAGGAGGTCAACCGCGCCACCCTTGTGTGAAAAAGCACTCCTTGTAGAGTTATGCCAAAGTTGTAACTTACACAACACTGTAAACGACATGCCAGTTTACATGCAGTAAACAAGTCACCTGTTTACTGAACGTCTTGCTCTTCAGGGGAATACAAACAAACTAAACTTCTGTAACTTTTGTAGGGAGGTCAAGAGCGGGACGAATTTGTGATATGGCATGACAGCTTTAACTTTCAATAAAAAATATTACCTTGTTCTTTGCCTAAGTGCCAATTACATTTTGGATCAGCCTACAGCATAGTATAGTATGTATTGAATTAGGCAACTGGTCATCCCCGTTGTACACGATTCTACCATAAGCGTTTAAATGTCTTTTCAGGGGTAGGTAGCGCTTTAAAAATGCAATGGCAGTGCCATTAAGCTCATGGCTTTTTGCAAGCTGCATCACAACTGACCTCTGCCCACAAGATCACTGATCGGTGTAGGGCTTATTATAATTGTGAATAACAGCATTTTGCCTACTTTACTGTCAGGTTCAGCATAATCATTCCATGCGGAATCGGCAGGCAAAGGGGTGCATAGGACAAATGGTGTACCCGCAAAAGAAGCACATCTCCACTTCCCAGCTGCATGTGCTCCGAGTGTCGCATCCTCATGTGCTTATGGTGAACAAGTCACGGAATAAGCAGGTCTAACAATGTATTTCAACTGCTGTGTCTGCCGCAGGTTCCTGCAGATATGAGCCATTGCCGTGTGTACAGTGCACCCACCTTCAATAATCCATGGTCATACATAGATAGCGGTGTGGTATTTCTAGATTTTATGTGCGTACTATAAGTTTGCTTCAGAGCACGGCTTTGTGACCTCAAAATGATGGGCACGGCACACATTTATTGTGAAGCAGCATTTTAAGCTTGAATGTATTGTTGGCATGTGATAAAACATGTTGCCCATTAAATTTGAGGCAATTTCTATTATCAGTAGGACAACTGACTTGCTGCTAAAGATTGGCACTCCATCAAGCGGTACTTGGAATAGATGCACACGGACATGTACACGGCCCTCTATGGCACTGTGTTTCTTCGAGGCCTTTTATTTTCAGTGCCCAAAGCAGGCTAAATTAAATTACAAATTTACAAATGTAGTTATTTATGGCAGTTAATTAAAACCACTGCATAAAACACACACAAAAAAACACTTCATAAACATGCACGTTAAAAAGACACGAACACCCGAGTAATTAATTTGCTTCATGCTTAGCCAAACTTTTTTCTGCCAGGTTCATGAACTTAAAGCGAGCGCTCAATGTTCACAACTTGAATTTTGGATACAACAGCAGAGCCCCATCTGAATGAACTTTTGTTTAATGTAATTTTTTTCTAGAGTTTTATATAGCGCGAACCTGACCCGAATCGAGTATCAGAGCGCTTTACATAGCACCAGTTGCGTTACATTAATTTTGGTTAGGCACGGGGAGATTAAGTGATTTGCCCAAAATCACAGGATGTTCAGCGTCATTGCGGAGACTCGAACCCAGTTCCCCAGATTCGAGGTCAACCGCCCTAGCCGTTAGGCCAACTCCACTCCTCTCCGTTTCAACCTTACTCCTCTCTCTTGAGCCAATGCAGAACAGGCACACAGAATGTGCTCTATGGAATCCTTGAAATAATTGCGGAGTCTACAATGCTGCAAGATATTGGGATTACGCTATTTTGGAGTTCGATGTAGAGTTGGAAGAGCTGCTAGGAGGTGTAACAAAAGTTTATACTTTGTATTTTTCCCTAAAGGCATTCTCAAATAAACTTGCCTAGTGAGGACCGGATAGCTGTTAATAACACCCCGTGCGGGGGCACGTTTTGACAATTCCTGCTGGTCTTCCAGCAGGGACAATAAACAGATGTTCCTGGAAAGAAATTTTCTGAAAGTGGGCAAAGGTGACATGTAATTCAATAGTCCTTCTGCTTGCAGATCAGCTAATAACGCATGTAGGTAGCGGTTTATTTGCATTTTCTCCCGAGGTCTCAATTTCCCACCTGAGCAAGTGGTCTAGTGCTGCTGTCTGAGCCTGACAAACTTTGAAGCACAATTTCGAGGACGCACTTTTGCGAACGATTGATTGCTCCATTACCTAAGCCAAATTCTAATCGGAGTTGTGCCGGGGAGGAATAATGTGGTAGATGAACTACCCTTTTAAAGTTATTGAAGTTAAATTGTCAAGCAATTTCTCCTCTTTCTTACCCTCAGAGCTTCTGTATTATAGGCAAGCGTAGGGAGTAATTTCTCCTGGGTCACTGTAAGCACGGGGGCACTGTAGGCCCTGGTAATTGTTTCTAGAGGTGTGCACCATTGTCCAAGTAGAGACTCTTCTTCCTAGTCAGGGTAAGGGAGTTACACTCCTAAAATAAGCCATGCTCACCCGCTTGGTAGCTTGGCACGAGCAGTCAGGCTTATCTCAGAGGCAGTGTCTAAAGCATTTGCACATAACCAACAGCAATACAGTGAAAACACTACAAAAGTTCTGTCCGGTGTTCACGCGATAATGAAAACAACAGAATACAACAGTTCCGTCTGACCGCGTCGGTCAAGGTGTCGGCAGGCTCGTAAACAGTACCTTTTCTTTGCAGCCGATCACTTCGGTGCGAGTAGGTCGTGGTAACCGTTGCGGTTGATATGTAAAAAGAGGAGTGGTGTGGCGTGCGGTGCCCTCAAGCCGCGGTGCAGGCAGCAGCTCGGTGAAAGTCGACCAGCAGTGTCGGTGAGACCAGGGCTGCGGTGTGGAGTGATAGCGGTGCTCGTTGCGGTGCTGACAGATCACGGTGCAGGCGACAGTGTCGGTTGCAGGGAGCTGGCGTCAGTCGGTCTGGACTGCGGTGTAGGACTGGTGGTGCGTTGTGAGACTACGAGCTGTGCCCCCCAAGCTGTATTGGGGTGAATGAATGACATTGTTCTACATTCTGTCCATCAATTGTTCTTTTTGCAGGCCCACTAGCAGCATTTAATTTACAGTCCCTGGCAGGCTCAGTTCACTTTACTAGGGACTTACTAGTAAATCAAACATGCCGATCATGGAAACACCAATCTATAATACAATTTACAACAGAAGAACTTGCACTTTAACATTGAACAGCAGTGAGAAAGTGTGCAGAGACACTAAACCAGCAAAAACAGTCAAAACCGGGAGGTCAGAAAGCAAAAAGACAGGGGAAACACACCAAAAGATGCCAGGTCTAACAAGTAAGAAAGTGCCTTGGTTGTTGATGAGCAAGCCCAAGTATTTGTATTCAGCTTCCCTTGGCACTCGGCTTCCGCTCAGGTCCCAGATAACGGGCTTCTTTATTTTGTTTCCCAGAATCAGGACTATAGTTTTACCAGGGTTTACGAATAGCTCATTTAATAGACAGCAGACCGAGTTCAATGGATGCTGTAAACCTAGATTAGTCTTGCTAAGTCAAAGGACGTCATCTGCATAAAACAGACTTGGAAGAAGACTACCTCTGAGCAATGGAGGTTGGGAGTTTGCTCACGCTTGTACCAATGTGTGCACATATGCTGCAAAAAGCTCTCACCAGCCATACATGATTTATGTATGTTCACCTCAGAGTAGAAGTGTGAGTGTTAGTTACCTGGCACTGTCACCTGGAAGTACAGATTGGTAAACCTTGTTTGGGAGAGTAACAAGCAGCATCAACGGTGCTGGATATAACACTACACCAAACAGTGGCTAAATAAAACTAGCTTTAGTTGTGTCTAAGACCTTTTGGTAATGTCAATATTGTGGTAACGCTTTAGAAAAAGCATAATAAACTTAAAAACAGAAGATAGCTTTAATCTTAGGGAAGGGCGGTGTAGTGTGACAGGAGAGCGGGAAAAAAATCGTGACAGGAGAGCGGGAAAAAAAATCATAACACGAGAGCGGGTGGGGGAAATAGCAGCTAGGGCGGGCAGAAGGAGAAGTGCAGCTGGGTAAACAAGCACACAGGAGACTCAGGATAATGAAATATTGTGTAGGAGGAGGAAAGCACACAACTGAAACAATGGCTGGAAAACGCATGCTTACTCATGAAGTACCTAAAAAAAAAAAAATCCATAAGCACGAGCACTCCTGGAAGAATAGAAGGAGTTAATGAGGAAGATGGTAAACCGGCTATGCTCCACAGGAGGAACAAAGACAAAATGTACAGACTAAAACAAATAAAGCCAGCAAATGTGAGTGACAAAACACAAAGCCAATAAGCAAAGGGCGAAATGCATTCTCAGGAAAGCATTGAGCATTTCCCCAATATGTTTTTGCAACAAGACATCTGCGCTATCTGGTAAGGGTTTGACCTAAAAATAACACTGCTACCATTGCCTGTTTCTGCATACAACTCTATCTCATAGCTAAATGAGGCTATAAACGTGGAAATTACAGACACCTGTACTATTAGCACACAGAGCCAAATCCCCTAGGAATAGATGAGATAAAAATGTGTTTCATTAGTAAGATGTGCCCCTTAACTTATTAACGGATATTTTTTCAATTGGTAATTCACACCAAAGGATACTCTTTCACATTACAGGACACAGTAAACCACATTTTTTGTCCGCGAACACATCACTATCATTTACAGGTTCCCTTCGGGGTTCAACAAGCAACGAACATCATGGAAGAAATGCAGCAAAGCTAATGGAAACAACACATTATGTTAGCGTGAGAATGTCCCAATAACTACTTGATAGAAAATATGTTGCAGTATAAATTAGATTTCATTGGGCACACCATTTATCTTTTTTAGAAACATTTTCTCTGAAATATTCTTAGTCTTGGAATACAAGCACTATAATGCACATTTTTGTAATCCTTACTGTGTTTACCTACAAATTAAAGTTTTCTTTAACTTTGAATGATAACAATCTACTATTTAGATTTCAGTTGATTAAGGTTTCCAAAGGAAATGGTTGGGCAGCACTATCTGAACTGTTATAGTGCAAGATGCTAAATTAAATGGACTGCACAACAGCTAAATTTCTTGTTAACAACTAACATTTATAAAGTGCTAAAACCCTCTATGGTAGTGAGAACGGGCAAATAGGTGTTTATGAGAATCAGTCAACAGATGGATGAACATGTACATAGACGGAAGGAGAACCGTCGCGAACGGGGGCAGAGGTATCACTAACAAACAAGACGAGACCTCACAAAGCAGTTATGATAAAACTGCACAAATGACCAAAAATGTATTTTGGCTTTTTGAATGTGGACAGCTACACTGAAGACAATGCAGTCTGTCATTTGTCTAAAGATCATGGTACAGGCCCTCTCAATCCCCATAGCCTCTGCATCTCCCTTTCTGTCTTTTCTTGGGTTATGTAGATTGCACAGGTGAATGAGTCTGACAAAGGCTGTGCAAGAGGGAAAACAGCCTTCACCCTTTTCATCAGTGCATGGAGCGGCGTTTCACTAGAGCCACATAAGGAGGGGAAACATCTGCTGCCCCTATGCCGCTGAACGTCTTGCCAAACAAACAAAATCATTTTGGTATAACTGAGACACAGACAGAGAAGTCTCTTTATATTACTCCTGATGTCCAGGTTTGTTAGCTACTATTCAAATGGCTTTCCATGCAACACCGTGACATGTGGACAGCAGAATCTGTGGATGGAGCGGGACTCAGCAGTGTATCATTTTACATAGATTGCGTATTTGAGACACACAGAATAAAAGAAGTGACCAAACACTAATCAAAGAAAGAAGTTTGGTTTTCGGCCAAGACATTTTAAAGACGAGAGTGGGATGAACACGGCGGGCTGGCAGAAGCGACAGTCCGATATGCACTCGGCACGCCTGCCACCTCCAGTGCTTAGACATCATTGCGTGACTGGCTCTAGCACTGGCACTTAATGAACATTTGCTGTTTACGCAATACAAACATGAGAATATTTGTCTCCACCACATAACCTACATGTCTGGATTGACAGGCTGGTTGGCTCTGCCAATTTGCCTCCATCCGTCCACCACTCTATTTAGGTCATACCCTCTCGGACAACAACCCCTGATATTTACAACTCTGATGGGACGCACACCCCACTGCCATCCTCATTTGGCGTCTGCAGACGAAGGTGTTGGAAGACCTCCCCTTCCGCACCTCACTTGGTACAGCCATTGCCGACTACTTCAAACAAAACTCTAATACAGCCTCCACTAGATTAACTGAATGGGACGCGTTCAAGGTGACAATTAGGGGCCACTGTCTGGGGACACAAGGGAACATGCTATCGTCAAGGTGACGGCGCATTTCCCACATTAAATAAACACTTCTTGACTGTGAAACCCAAGTGGCGCACAACCTAGCCAAACTTCACCAATTAGAAGTTAAACATTGTGAACATGCTTTACTATTAGAGACTGCAATGTCTTAATTACGTAACCCACTCAGTGCAAACACATGCCACTGCCGACCAACCTGGACAGTTATTGGCATGGTTTATCCGCCAAGACCAGCAGAGTAAACCTATCTTGGCACGGTGTCCTGCTGCCGACTACACTACTTTACACCCAACGCAAAATATATCCGGATGGCTTGCCTGCCAAATTCCATAAAGCTTACGCCCCACTCATCACTCCCAGTCTACAAACTCTATACGAGGATGCCCTTCCAGCTCCTACCTCCCAGCATCACAACGTGAAGCATTGCTTATCTACCTCCCTAAACCAGACAGAGACCCAACCATGTTGGGATCATATAGACATCTGGCTTTACTCAACATGGACTATAAAGTCCTAGCCAAAAGTCTTGCACCCACTGACCCCACACTGGTCCTCCCAGACCAGAATGGGTTCGTTCTAGCACGTAACACCTCATTAAACTTGGGACAGCTTTTCTGGATCTTGAAATATTCCCCGCAACGTCCAGGACAGGATGAATGGTATTTGACCTTGAGACGGCCTTTGATTCCCCACAGTTGGGCCTTCTTGTTCAACCAGCAGCCAAGTTACAGGGTTGGAGAATGCCTTCTCCGAATGGTTAAGCTACTATATACCCAACCACTAGTCAAAGTCAAGACAGGCTCTAGCATTTCAGACGTGGTCCACATACACAAAGAAACCTGCCAAGGTTGCCCACTATCCCCACTACTCTTTTCCCTGGCAATAGAACCACTCACAATTGCCATTTGGAATCTAAGTGAGGTCTGGGGCATTCCTCTAGGAGATGGCATTCATGGGATCTCCCTTTACACTGACAATTTGCTATTATATCTCAGAGACGTGCACACCATCCCGGATATGATCAATCTGACACTCAACCGCTTCACTGCCCTGTCGGGTTTAACAGTTAATTGGGCAAAATCAGGTCTGTTCTCCTTTACACCCGAGTTGCCAAAGCCAGACTTCTCCCTTACCAGCATACACATACCATGGCAGCCAAATGCATTTCGGTATTAGGGTATACGAGTAGATTATTCACCAACATACCTACTTGATGGCAACTTTATACGTGCGGTCACATCCCCAAGATCCATCCCCCCCCCCCCGGGATGACCTATTGGCGCACATTACCTCATTACCTCGATCGGAGATGGGACGTGTAGCCCTCCTAAAAATAGTGGTCCATCACCACCTCTTATACTACTTTGCTTACTTACCCCTATATCGCCCAACAACATTTCTTTGCTCTTTTGAAAACCACATAAGGGAATTCATCTGGAACAATTGGGATGCAGGGGTGGCACTTGAGAAGCTAGTCTTATCCATGAATCAGGGTGGCTTGCCCTACAGAACGTAGAACAATACTACCTTCCCTCCCAACTCCAATGGGAAGCTGAATGGGTAAATGGCCTACTACTAGCTAGCACTCCCACAACATCACCACTCTGAACGTTGCCAGGATCCATCACCTGTTCCACCCATGTACCCACACAAAAACGCCTGACTCAGTGTTGCTGGGAGTGGCATACTTCTGCTAACGCCAGAGTCTTTATCTCACACAGTTAGTAACCCCTTATGCGCCGGCACTACCCCTATTAGGTATGCCTAGAAGCTGCAACTTCAGCTTATCGGAAGAGCTAGTGACTTGCCATGCAGATGGTCTACATACCTTGGGAGATCTCTACCAAGGCAGTGCTCTCATCCGATATGAGACGCTAATGGAGGACACATGTTTACCACCCGGCCAATTCTTATTGTACAACTCACTACTCACGTCTTTGGCAAATATATGGGGCGACATGACACAAGAGCATACAACTCATCTCACCATACAGTACCTGCATGTTATGGGACCTGGCCACCACTTAATAAACTGGTTTGATGAGTCACTGCGAACACACACAGCGTTACTGCTGGCAGCCCTGCACTGCCACTGGGAGGGCGAATTGGCACGCCCCTGCATGGGCAAGGAATGGGCCGCCCTGTTGGAAAGCCTCGCATACATGCCGCAAAACCTTTGATTTTGCCTTATCCAAGTCTACATTGTATATAAGGCCTACATCACCCCTGCTAATATCATTCATTACTTTAACATTATAAATGTTGCATGTCCCGGATGTCTCTCGGTAGATGCGGACCTGCACCACTTGCTATGGGAGTGCCCATCTCTCCAACATTACTGGCGAGGTGTCACATCTAGACTGTCAAACTGAACAAGGCATCCAGCACTACACAAATGGGAAACAAGTCTCTTGGGGCTCTACCACAGAGACAAGAAACACAAAGTTACCTCCTGTTTCCTAGACCAGAGATTACAGACGCCAAACGTCTCATTACTTGTTTGTGGAAATCACCCAAATCCTCTCCATTTGTACACTGGAAGCAATCTCTCTTCACATGGGCACAGGCTGAAAGCATTGCACTACATAGGGAAGATAATCTAGGACTGCGAAAACACCCTATAATGCACACAACAATGCCTAGAATTCTTTGGGGTAAAGATCTGGTGAAGATGGAGTGCCTGTGATGCGAATTAGTTTAATATAGTGGAAGACCAATCGAGTTTTAAAAAGTACAAGTGTTTTAATGGATAGCTTGCAGTCACATCACCTTACCTGAGATTTTAAAAGTACATTTTGCAGCCCTTTGTTAATATAGATACAGCTCACAAACAAGATCACAGACGCGATAACATTGCCCAATGTTAAAAGCCTAACACCCAAGAAGAGTGGAGCTATGATTTATAATCACGTTAATGTATGTGTTTAAGGCACTGCAAAAGTGTTTCAGGATTAGTTAGGCCACAACAATTGTTGACAGCAATAAACAGTTTAACCCGTTCTGTGCGTCGGACAGACGGGAGCCGTCCGACGTCACGGGGGGTGTGTGCGTCCGACGGCTCCCGACCGTCCTAGCACCCCACCCACGGGGGAAGCGCTGGCACTCCCCACCGTGGGCCGCCCTTTATGGTGCCCCCACCGGGGATAGTAGGGGGGGGGGAAGCCCTTCCCCTGCCCCCCCCCCCCATCAGACAGTGCGCAAGGCGCGCTGACGGCATTAGAGGATTCCCTACGCGCTGGAAGCCATTTGCTTCCAGCGCGTTGGGAAGAGAAGAGAAGTTTCTCCGGGGAGTGGGGGGGGGGAATTTAAAATGAAAAAAAAAAAAAAAAAGGAGGCATCAGGGGAAAGGAAAAGGTTTTCTTTTCCCCTGATGCTTCTTTTGAGCATTCCCACTAGACACCAGGGATTTTTGTTTTTTTTTTGTTTGCGGGGAGCAGCCCCTTAGACACGGGTCGCTCCCCCTTGGGGGCAATGTTTTTGCTACCTGCGCCCCTCTAGGGGGGCAGATCTCACAATTTTTTTTATTTAGTGGCCCACCAGACCACCAGGGATTTATTTGTGGGGAGTGGCCCCTTGAGCAAGGGTCGCTCCCCTTTGGGGGCAATGTTTTGAGCTGTCTGCCCCCCTGATGCCTCTTTTGAGCATTCCCACTAGACACCAGGGATTTTTATTTTTATTTAAAAAAAGTGTGTACCTGTTTGCGGGGAGCAGCCCCTTAGGCAAGGGTCGCTCCCCTGTTAGGGGCAATATGTTCTGGCTGTGTCTGCCCCCCTAGGAGGCAGATCGCACCGTTTTTAAAAAAAATTAAAGTGGCCCACTAGACCACCAGGGATACATTTGTGGGGAGTGGCCCCTTGGGCAAGAGTCGCTCCCCCTTGGGGGAAATGTTTTTGTCTGTCCCCCGGGGTGGGGGGCAGATCTCGCCATTTTTATTATTTAGTTGCCCACTAGACCAGCAGGGATTAATTTGTGGGGAGTGGCCCCTTGGGCAAGAGTCGCCCCCCTTGGGTGCAATGTTTTTGGCTGTCTGCGCTCCTCTGAGGGGGCAGATCTTGCCATTTTGTTAGGTAACTGCCCACTAGACCACCAGGGATTAATTTGTGGGGAGTGGCCCCTTGGGCAAGGGTTGCTCCCCCTTGGGTGCAATGTTTTTGGCTGTCTGCGCCCCTCTAAGGGGGCAGATCTCACCATTTCTTTTTATTTAGTGGCCCACTAGACCACCAGGGATTAATTTGTGTGGAGTGGCCCCTTGGGCAAGGGTCGGTCCCCCTTGGGGGCAATGTTTTTGGCTGTCTGTCCCCGGGGGGAGGGGGCAGATCTCGCCATTTATTTTATTTAGTGGCCCACTAGACCACCAGGGATTTGTGGGGAGTGGCCCCTTGGGCAAGGGTCACTCCCCTTGGGGGCAATGTTTTTGGCTGTCTGCCCCCCTGGGGGGGACAGATCTCGACATTATTTATTTAAAATCAGGCCCACTAGACCATCAGGGATTTATTGGTGGGGAGTGGCCCCTTGGGCAAGGGTCGCTCCCCTTTATGGGAGGATGATTGGGGCCATTTCTGCCCTCTTTGGGTGGTAGATCAGCAGTATGTTTTTATGCCCATCTGCATTCTGCCCCCTAGACACTAGGGTTTTTTATTTTTTATTTTGGTGTTGGGGAGTGGCCTCTTGGGCAAGGGTTGCTCCCCTTTTATGGGGGTGAACATTTTATTTATACTCTTAGGCCCACCTACCCCTTAGCTTGGTTGGTGGATTGTGTGTGGACTGGTGCATTATTTGCATATGTGATTGTAATGTTTTTTTCTCCTTTTTATTCTAGTGTAAAGCTTTTGATTCTTGTTTGCAGTTACGGCAGTGGATGTTCTGCAGTTTTGCGTAATTGCATTTATTTGGTAAGAAAAACATGTTTGTTGCGTTTACTTCAAATGAGTATCATTGTCATGCATGAATGATTTTCCTTTGTAAGTGGTGTCATAATGGCAGCATATTTAGTTAGTGTTTTGAGCATGAAATTCTTTGCGAGGTGTTTTGCATGGTCTTATGTGTAATTCTTTTTTCTTTTTTAGTGGGATATTGTTGATCTTTACTATGTCTGTGCAGAGTAGGTGGTGATGAGTCTAGCTGCTTCTGTCAATTGAGTGGTATAGTTTGAGTATATAGGTCTCTGTGATAAAAACACTTTTTGTTTATTGCTTATTTTACAAAGTGTTTGTTGTTGTTGACAAGTTACCTTTATTAGTAAGGATTAAGGCTAGCAGTAGAATTACTGCTCAGCAGATGGTTGGTATGCTTTTTGACTCTCTCAGAGCAGGATTATGAGACGGACAGTGCGTCTGAGGGAGAGGAGGGTGTGCAAGATTCTGCCCGTGAATTTTCTGTCGACGAGGAATCATCTGATGATGAAGCTACTCTGAGTGCGGATGAAGTGCCTGTTTTAGATTGTGCCGCAAGCGACATCAGTATTGCAGCCTGAGGCTGCAAGGCTTCCTACTGGAAGTGCTGGACTCTGGGTTGATCCACACATGGTGCAGCCGGTGTTGCTTGCCTATAGTGGTGATGCAGGGTGTAGAGTGGATTGTGAAATTTGTTTGCCTATACAGTTTTTTCAGTTGTTCATGGATGATGTATTTTTGGCTGAGATTGTTGAGCAGACTAATTTGTATGCTGCAATCAGAAAAGGAGGGGGAGATGGAGGTACTGGTTAGGTTCACCCTCCAATGTAAACAAAATGAAAAAAAAAATTCCTTTTCTTTGGACAGGGGTCTTGTTTTTTCGTGCATTCAGCAGAATCCCCATTCCCTTGGTTAGGTTTTTTGGATTGGACATTAACAGATTTTTTGTGAACTACATGTACATTGGAGGGTGAACCTAACCAGTACCTCCATCTCCCCCCCCTTTTTAGATTGTATTGATTGCAGCACGCAGCTGTGGGAGATCCCCCAACCCCTTTTCTTTCTTCTATCTGTCACACTCGTGTTACTTGACACCTTACACTATTTCACCACCACCATGGCAGAGATAACTGGCCTTACGTTCACGGAGGAGGAAGTAAAGAGAATATTATGCTCCATGACCCCTTTCACAGAAAATCCCGAATAGGGACAGTAATGAGGCAGCCCAGTGTTGGGATGAACTGACTGAGCTGAAGAGAAATCAGATCAAGACGATGAGCCATGGGGTCATAAAGACTGAATATTTGAGAGTGAACGCAGCCCCTAGAGGAATAATAGTACGCAATGAGCCATTTATCTTCCAACAGGAGAAGTCTTTTAAGAAGGACTGGTCACTAATCTCTTGGCGTTGTACAAGAGATTGGTTAGTGCTCATTATAAAAACTGCAGCACGCTTATCCCAAGAGATGAAAGACGAAATACACACACACTAGAGTTTTGTCTGAAAACATTCCAAGCCGAAGCCGAAGAAAAGACTGGAAGAACTCAACAAAACGATGACAGAATTTGAGGTAACTCTTAAAGATACGAAGTATCAGAAATTTAAGAAAGATGCCAAAAACTTTCACCATGACATGGTGTATCCATACACCAGAGAGGACTACCATTTGTCAGGAAGAAATCCAGGGTATAACACAGACACCGAAGGATCTGACACAGGCTCCGATAACTCTGACAATAGTGTGGGCCGTAGGAATAACACAAGGAGCCACCGCAATCACGGAGGAAGGATGAGGAAAAGAGGAGGACAGGGTTATAGATGGCAACCATACCAACCACCACCGTTCCCTGCTCCTCCTTTCTATTATGGCCCCCCACATTACAAACCACAACCATATACCTACTGAGAGTCAGCCCCTCAACCGCATCAATCCGGATCATCGGTTCTTTTTTTTAGGACAAGGAAAAGGGACACAAAAGAGAACAAGCATTTACAATGCAATAGGTCTCGCAATTGCGAGATTTTGAACTATTGGCATTGTAAATGGCAATGCCTTTTATAATTTTAAAAGTCATGGTCGTTTACAATACCAATAGGTCAATGTTTTGCAAAAGCAAAACCTATTGTATTGCAGTGCAAAAGAAGAAACAGACCCCCGGTGTCCCTGAAGCGGGCGCCACGCTCAACATTATAGTTAAATTAAAAAAAAAAAAAAAAATCAAACTGAGCATCGTGTCCCTAAAACGGGCACCCCGTTCAGCATGTAAGTTTATTGAAAAAATAATTAAATGATGGAGGAAGTTGCGGTGTCCCTGAGGCGGATGCCGGGTTCTTGTAAAAAGTAATTTTACAGTGTGCAGCGAGTGCTGTGGGGGTATTGGGCAGGCACTTTTAAAGTTAGAGCGGCATAGCGCTCCATACGAAAAGCAGATGCTACTGTCCAGTGTGGGCGCGCTGCAAATACAAAAAGCAGCCGCTATTGTCCCCATTAGTCAATAAACAAAATAGTGCACATGCACTTATAACGCAGACCATGTAACAAGCCAAGTAAAAGGTCCAGTCATTATGGGAGGTAACAAATGCAGACAAGGCTGTACCAAGGAGGGACTAACAAGCCGATTTACGAATCAGAAGGCATCACTTATAAAGGGCAATGACACAAGCCAATGGCAAATATAGGCAGAGAGTGGGTGGGGTTTCCAGTGAATACTCCAATACAGCAAGCATGCCGCCCAGGCAGCGCATGCGTGCTGCCTCTAGGCTCGACCTAAAAATGACTAAATAAAGAGGTAATATTATCACAGTGAGCCACATAGTGCTGCATAATTTGCCTTTTCATGATACATAATTTACTCAACCCTGCTCCATAATTTGACCCTCTCCTGCTGCATAATTCCATTGGCCCTGTTTATAAGTCAAACGTTCACAAAATTATAAGAAAACTTCGAAAATATGTGAAATTATATTGAAAAAAATTTGAAAGTGTTACATTCAAGTGCAATGTGTTGTTGTATGCATGTTTGTTGAGTATGGCGATGTCCTGGGGCATTGGTCGGTCCGCTCAGATGTAGCTCTCTGGCTGATATGGTCTCTGCCTGACCAACTGATTATATTCTCTTTCGAGTACATTCTCTACTATAATGCAATGCATTACATTGGCCTGGTATACGCTTAATGCTTTGTAACTTTATACATTGAAATCACGAAATAAACTTTTTTATTTTTGCTGCGGAAGTTTACCCATCTCCACAACTGTACATTCAATAAAATGATGATCTAACTCAAATTATATTATATTATTTGTAAACTTTACCCAATTTTCTGTCCCTCTAATTATTTCAGATATTGTTATATTTCACCTGTAAGCATAAGCTGCTTTGGAAAGGATGGAATCACTTTCTGTAATTGATTAATAGGGGCGGACATACCGTACTTTCAAAGCTATATAACTCAGTGGCTATTGCAAGGTGGATGTGGTGAGCCAGCCATAGAATGACATATGACATATGAAACCCAAAGCCCATTCAGCACAATCACCTGAAGCAAATTATGTGAGGAAGTCCATATGAGACCTTTCTAGACCTTCCGGCAAGTGTTGAGTGATACTTCATTAATACTACCTTTAAAATCCATGAATACCGAATGGGTCACACCAAGGGAAAATGGTTAGGTGAATTGTTGGAGGTGGCTATGAGAATTTTAATATTTTGGGGAGTTTCATAAACAATTTACAGCCTCCAGTCACATTTTAAACTCCAAGCTCTTGGGTAATGCTCTTGGATAACTCCATTCAGTTACTACCCCGCTCCTCCTCTCGCGATTGGCTCGATATATTTAGCTGGCTCGATATATTTAGCTCCCAGACTGAGGCTAACAAAATGATGCAATTTTTGTCTTCCTTATTTTAACGTGATGATGCTTACCCTGCTACACAATAGCATTCTAATAAAGAAGCCCGCAATTACTTCCTCTGTGATTAATCCAGGGCCACGTCAGACAGCAGCAGAGACAGGGCCCCTGGCAAGTCACAGGGAATGGTTGCCATGGGCCAGGGTCCATGCAGGGAAAGAGGCCTCATGCCCACCAGTTGGGTATTTACAGCTTTAAGTGGGGTGCAGCGGGCACCTCTGGCGTTGGGCTCCGATGCCACTGCACCCGTGCTTTACCTTTTCTCACTACGCCCCTGGCCTGGGCATATGGGGAAATCTTTTAATCTCCTTCTTGGCCGTGGGTCTCTGAAATGGCCGTGGGCCCTAGGGAAGCACTCTTCCAGAAGCTACCACCGGTTAGCCTCTGCCGAAGGGAAGTGACTCTGCCGAATATTCAAGGGCGCTGGTTCCGTCGAGTGGTAGTGATTATACTCTCATTACAATTAAAAGGCAGACTAGCTTTGGGAATGCTCCTACTCTGGCCTTGGTGATGGCGGCATGTACAAAACCATAGTCTATAAAATGCCGATGTATGGCTGCCTTGGCACCCGTCTCTGGTCAGGGATACCTGCCAAGCCCTGATAATCATCTTCAAATTAAGTCTTTCAAATGAACTCGCCTGCTTTGGAGCATTCACATTCCGCCAGTTCGTGGGGGAAGAAACCCATTCTAGTGGCAACAGCAACACCTGACGGGCACAGGACAGCAATCCCTACTCCCCGAATCTATTATTGCCTGCTTGTTAGTGTGGTAAATGAGTCTCTTCTGCACCCATTTGTTTCCGGTTCTCAATGACAGACTCAACCTGTGTCAGTGCCCCAGAGACAGACTTCGACTCTGTCTCTGCTGGCAGACATCAACCCGGAGTAATCTTGCCCAGCCCCCTACCTTAAATTGTTAAATTGCAGTTTCGCAGAGATTCGCAGCAAAGGCAGACAGGCATACAAATGTAAAAAAAAAAAATTAAAAAAAATATATAACGCTTACATTTCTAAATCCAGTCTTCAAATATTTAGGGAAAGTTTATCTACGGGTGTCCATGCTGAAGTGTCGGCAAGCAGGGTCGCTAAAATTACGAGAGCGCGTGCAAGTCTGCATGCATGGTATAAAACACAATCTGCCAAGAAGTTTGAAGGGGGCGGTGGGAGCGGTCTCTTTCTCACATAATGTGTCTGTTGTGGGAAACAGGTTTCTTCTCAGCATCGATAAGAGCGAGCACGGAATATCATTTTATTTTTTCTGAATAGTTTGGGGTTTACTTAACAACTTGAACTTGCCCTAGGAAGGAGCAACGACACACTGTTGGGAGGGAACACAGCTTCGTACAAGGTGGGATCAGAGGAGTATGCGGTGACATAGAATGGTAATCGAGCAGGAGGCATCAAAGACAAGCGGACGCCATGACGTATTTGCTCGGCTTTTTCTGCCGAGTCACTTGGACGGCCTCGGCTGCGAAAAGGTTTCTTATCTTTATGGGGCCATGTGTTTGGCCCCATAAAGATAAGAAACCTTTTGCGACGAACGCAAAGCAGGCCAGGAGGTCCGAATGGGACGGCTCAGAATGCCAAGCAAATACGTCACAGACACCTCTTTTCCAACGGCTGGCCACCGTTTAGGATAAACGGTGGCGCCAGCCAATGGAAAAGAGGGGCGGGGCTTAATGCCCCTTACAGAAAATACCACATCTCATTAAATCTCGCCAACGAGACTGTGCAGGCGCGCATCCTACGCCAGGCGAGACCTAAAAATGAAGAGAGGACCACAGGTACAACGGTCACACCCGCTGGAGTCAACGAGGATGAACATGAGAAGAATGGGCCTACCGAACAACCAGACAACCTGCAACCAGTTTAGTTGACAACTTGTCAGGAACTACCCTATCAACACCACCACTGACGGTTTTGGAAAAAAGGATTAAGCTTTGTACCTACACCGAATTTTGACAAGTTTCTACTCAGCTGCGAGCTGAATGAGTTTATACGAAAGATCAAGCTGCAAATATTCTTTGAAAACAAAAAACGACAATGGAAAACCAAGGAGGGGATACTGGTTTACATCAGAAATCAACATTCACACCCCCATCAGTTACCCTACCAGTAGAACTCCTTGCTTTTGAGAAGGCAGTTCTGAAGGAAGTAAGCGATATTGATCCTAGAACTATAAAAACATTCCACAACACCACTAGGATGGAACAAGAAGCGATTAGAGAATTGGTCAACAACATGAATATCACAATAAAACCGGCAAATAAGGGTGGCGGAATCGTCCTACAAACCACTGAGGCATACCGAAAGGAATGCCCGAGACTCCTGACAGATGACAGGAACTACAAGCGGATCAAGGAAGACCCTACAGAACGCTTACGGATTGGAATGACTAGCATGGTGGAAGAAGCGTTACCACATGACTGGATTACCAAGGAAGGAATGAGACTTATTAGTGAATACGCACCTAGTCATACCCTATTTTTACACAATCCCAAAAATCCATAAATCACTGGAAAACCCCCAGGACGCCCAATCGTTTCTGGAATTGGATCGATTTTGGAGCCACTTTCAAAATTTGCAGACACTTTCTTGCGCCCCCTGATACTAAAAACCAGCACCTACTTGAAGGACACAAAAGGGAGCACTCTGCCTCCTTCAAGACCTACAGTTCAACCCAACATGCAATGTCCTTATTGGTTTAGATGTGGAGAGCCTACCCACAAAGAAACCCTAGACATCATAGAAGAGGTCCTCTATGGAGCAGAATGGACCTACCATACACCAAAACACCTAGTCCTTGAATGCTGCAAGTGGGCTTTGACGGAAAATTACTTTCGATTTGAGGAACTTTTGTTCCAACAACAGCACGGGACCAGCATGGGCAGCACCTTTGCTCCAAGTGTGGCGGGACTATATGTTCACCACCTGGAAGAACACAAAATCTTGTCCGATAACAACCTACACCGACAAAAAATTCTTGAATGGAAAAGGTACATCGATGATGTCCTCCTAATTTGGAACGGCAATGAATCAGAAGCCAATGACTTCATTGAGTGGCTAAATCGACAGGACCCGTACCTGAAATTCACTCACACCATGAGCAGATCAGAACTGGTTTTCCTAGACCTAAACATCTACGCTGCAGAAGGGGAACTCAAGACAACAACACATTTTAAACCAACTGCTAAGAACAGTCTTCTTCTATACAACAGTTTTCACCCAAGACACCTGAAAGAGAAGCTCCCCATTGGAAAGTTCCTCAGGCTCAGGATGAACTGTTCAGAAATTAGGGACTACAAAGCTAAGGCCAAGGACCTATTCCAAAAACTCCAAAAGAGAAAATATCCAATGACTATAATCAACAAAGCCAAGAAAAGAGCAGCAAACAATCATAGAGACACCCTCCTTGAAACATATGAGAAGGAAGACAAAGAGAAAGACAAGAGACCCATATGTATCACAACCTTAATTATCGCATCAGACAGGGTTACCAAGATAGTCAATAAACATTGGCGTATCCTCAACAGTGGCAAAATTGAATATCCCAAAACCTATGTTCTCACATTGGAGAGGGAAAAACCTCAGGTACATCCTGGTACACACCCGTCCAAAACCTCCACTCAAAAATGACAACAACCAACAGGTGATTAGCACACTACCAACAGGCCATCACCCATGTGGTAACTGTAGTGTGTGTCACTTAACTACTACCACTAAAAAGGTGACCTTCAACACAGGAAGAACGTTTGAATTACGAAAATTCAAACTATGGTGCAAAAAGGAAGAGTTCCTTTTGCTGGCGCAAGCACTTTTCAATATCAAAATTAATCCGGTTTCATGTGAAGACATATAAACCAATAGTCGTATTATCGAATCAATTTATTCTCGATAATGCTTGCATTCAAAAACTTCATGTGAAATAGGTGTGGTTCCGTGAATTCTGAACCTGTGTGTTAAATGTCATGATTCTGTTATGATTTTGGTAACAGCAAACCGTAAACAGTGAAGTTCAGCAAATACGAGTGTTTGCGTCATGTTACACCAATGGATTCACTGTGTATTTGAAGGTTTTGTTCTGAACCCTTGGCTTCCATTTTGTGCATGGCAGCCATTTTGTGGTTGCCCTTTACATAGGCCCTGACTGTGGCTGAACAAGTATTTAGGACACATACACCTTAGCTTGGGTTTGTGCTGACTCCTGCATGACCTGGCGAAAGCTGACTATTGCCTGAGGCCGACCTTGCCAAGCCAGTTCCTGCCCTTTAGCTGATCAAGATTAAGGACCAGAGCACAGGACATTGTAGATATTTATTACACACAAACATGCCTTATCCTATTCCTATCTGTTTCTATTCCTGCTTTTATGGTCTATTTACGATGGGGAGGTGACCATTTTTAATATGGGTTTGTCCAGCTTGTCTAAAGAAGAATGTTGGTTTTGTCCGGTCTTTTTACCTTTGTCAACTGTAACCTTTATGAAACCCTGTAATTATAATGCTTTGCCCATATCCTGCTAAAACCCCAAAGGCTACTCACCTGTTGCCTCTCTAGCTTTTTCATTTGTTTAGGAATGTGACTGGTACAACTCCCTTGCATGCCTAGGGCATAATAAAAGGTATAAAAGGTCTGAGCTAAGACCATTCTTGAGACTGCCTCATTCAGTTGCTAAGGCTTCTGTGTGACGTAGTCTCACTCATTTGAGTTTCAATAAAGATGTCTTTTCATATTTCAGCTCCTTTGCCAAGTTCTTTGTTATATTACCCTGAGAATGAAAATTTCAAGTACTACAGATGGCGCCCAACAACGGAGGCATCATCAGAAGTGGCTATCTGGAGGAGCGATCTTGTCAGGGGACAGAAATCTACTGGGGAGAACAGGACAGAAATCCACTAAGCAGGTACTCTGTGCACAGAGGTTCTGGGGGATTCTTTGTCTCTGATCTTTCTGACTTTGACTCTCCAAAAGAGGTCACTCCTGACTGAGAACCTTTTTGGCGTACGTATTTTTAAAAAGGACTGTTAGGTCATTTAGAACTTGGCAGTTAGAATTTGTACAACTATTTGTTTGGTATAGCTTTGATAGGTTTGTATAGGTTTGTATACGCGAATTGCAATTTGTGTAGGCAGGTAATGAAGAGACTTTTTCTCCATCTGCTTTAGTTGAAGTATAAGTGGGTCGCTCCCAGTCCTTAGTTCTTTGGTCCTTTGGTTCTTAGTTTTTGGTTCTTAGTATTGGTCCTTAGTTTTATTTGAAGATTGCAATTTTCAAAAACAGAGGGTCTTGTACATTTGCAAGTGTATCGATAGAGATAGCCCCTTGAAGTTTGAAGCTCGGTTAGTGAGCGAAGATGCCTAATCGTAGCAAATTTGGTACTTGGTTTGGTTTTTGTTGCAACAGGGATTCCCGATTGGAGGATTCATGTCTGATACCTCCGACGGGAACTCCAACTTATGAGCTCTATTCTAATCACAGCGTGGGCCCCATCACGTTTAATAAAGTATGGGTCCGCTATTCTTGGAAATAAAGGTCTGTGAGGCTGTTTTTGGAACACTATTGAGAAAAGTTTTCTTTTCTCTTGTAAATATGACTTGCAACTAGTATCTACAAACGGTTCTGTGAGTAAATTGCGACGGCGCTATTTATGAAAAATGGCTAAAGTGTGCTGTATTGTGTGTCCTGAGTGTTTGACCCCTTTCTGTTTATGTCTGAAATGAGCTCAATGTGTGTTTGTGGGTCTTCTTGATGTTTTCAGTCTGTTAAGTAAAATGTTGGTTAATTAATATTAAGTAGAAACTTAGAAAATAATCCAGAAATGAACCATGTGATGTGCTAAAATAGCTATATGTTGCTCTTTAATTTATAGAATGAGCAATTGTGCACATATACAAAACTGCCGTTAAATGCTTAAAGGATAAAATTAGAAAACACATTCAATAGATATACATAAGGCCCCAAAAACGAAATTATCTATTTTTGCAAAAAAATAAATAAATTTACAGCATTTTCCTTAGATGCATTGTATTAGATGTTCACAGGCAAACTTTTCAGCTGAAGTATATTTGATAGGAATGTTCATTCAGCCAGCACTTTCCCAGTTAAACACGGGTGGAATTTTGCATAACCGTCCTTTTAAATGAAAGTGGCGCTAAAATGTGACGAGTTTCAAGTTAGGCTTATGCGCTTAGGCTTGTGAGTTAATGTGTCCAAAAATGATAGGCAAGGGATGCAGCTTGCTTTTATATGTGGAATTATCACAAAAAAAAGAATAATTGGTTTAAAAAAAAAAAAAAAAAAATTATTAATTATGGAAACATTATTTAAAAAATAAGTGCCTTTCAAAAATCGTTTTTTAATATTTTTACAGCTCAATACCTATAATATAACCTCCTAGCGTTAAAAATTTAATTCAAGTCATGTTGCACCGCTAAAATGACATTTGTATGTGCAATTTTCCCTTGGCGCAGGAGCAAAAAGCTCATTTCTATAAAGTATAAGTTAATATTTTCAATGGCTGACTCATGGGTTGTGTAATAGACATTCTGGTAATGCATATTATGCCAGAAAATTGTAGGATATTCATTTTTTAATGCCTAAAATATCAAAGTCGATTTGAGCAAAAGCACTGTTTAAACTGCATTTTCTTTCATTCAGAGTAGCTTTTAAAGTGTCTCAGGCTTTAGTAAATGCATACATTTAGGTATAATACAAATTTGCAGGATTGTTCCCATTTGGGGTTTGTTTTTTGTTTTTCTAAATGGCCCAGTGAGATCCATTTAAGGTTGAAGAAATAAGTACCATTGCAACAAGCATTTATTCTAAAAACTGGTATGTGTGTTATTAGGTTTTGTGAATTATTCACAGTAAATGTAGTTTAATAAACTGGGAGTAGAGATAATTCTTAGCGTCTAAAAAGGAGAAATTATTTTTCAAAATAGAGTGAATTATTGCAGGTTAGGAGGAATTAGGAAGGCCTACTGTCTGACAGATTCAGAGTGGCAGAAGCTGGAAGCTGCAGAGGCTGGCTCAAGCCGCGCTGAGATGCTATCTTTTGTTTCCCTGTAAACAATGGAGAAGGCTGTCATGTTGACATTTGTGACCTTTTAAATTAGGGCCTTGTCTCTGTGGAATGCACAATGACCTTTCTAAACGGGCTTCTAAAGGTGGGGTTTCTGGTTTCTCCATAAGAACATCAATACAATTAAACAACTTAATTCCAAAGAGAAAATATATAAAAAAAGGGTTTCTTTGAAAGTCCCAACATCATGTTAAATGCTCTGCAGAACTGATACATTTGTGTCTCCGCTCTACAAAAAAAAAATAATAATAATAATGCCTGCTAGTTGCTTTTATTTGACAGAAAACGAAGTGTTGCATTAAGTCTTAGACAGAAAATAAGATGCAGCCCTTTTCTAAAATTGTGAAGGCTACATGCCTAAGTGAGAACGATTTGCCAATTAAGAATTATTTTTCACAGTGGAAATTGTAGGTGCCAAATTAATATGGAGTGTCAGTGTAACAATTTTTACTTTTAGAAAGGTAAAACTAAGGTGGCTTGATGTTGCAAGGTGACTGACAAGAGGGTAACAGTTAAGTAATGGAAATTTATTTTTGTGTATTTGGTCCTATCATGAATTGTTCGTGCTGGTCCTGTATGTTAGAAGAGAGACAGTAAAGTTATATTTGACAGCGGATTTCCATTGCCTGGTGATCTACTGTCAAAAGGAGGGTAAGGATTTTAAACCTGACAAATTAAACAGGCCCAAATATTGGGTACAGTGCATAAAGTACATGACATGGTGTTGTGGGTCACCGCTTATTCACATATGCTATTGTTTTGTCTATGCTTCTTCTGCTTGATATACAGCGAGTATATCTGATGGCTTGACACGTGCATTTTTTTTATTTGTGCATTTTTTTATTTTTTGTATGTATTGTTTTATGTTGTTGCTTTTAAACTATTACAAGTTCCCCTGTGTTGTGAAGGGATGCGTATGACGATATGTATCGTTACATAACAGTTGGGTGGATTTGGTATAATAATAAATTTCACAGATATGGTTTTCATACTGTGAGGAAGACAGGCAGCACTTTACCAGTGCATGTCTAAATTGGCTATAATGGTATTACAGAAAACAAAAGAGATCTATCAGGATCAAAGTGTGTCACCTGCAGTTAGTCACGTTACTGCCCCTTCCCTTAAAGGAACAGGCAGCCTTACATTTATGTATCCTTGATGGAACCTAAGGATGAAATTATAGATCTGTGACTCAAGGTGGCCTACTTTCTAGATTACATTAGTTAATGATGTTCTGTTTCCTAAGTAGAATATGGCTTTTTGTTCCTTAAAAGAAAACCAGGTTTTCATTTTTCCCTGAAGAAGGAACTGGAACATGAGCTAGGATTACCGTATATGGTGTAGTCGCCTGCGGTAGAGTTGAAATTTGTGTAACTTTGGCCTTTGTGTATCACCCGTACTCTTGGTGTTGTGTCACATGCCTGACTATCACCCAAATAATCTTTTTGTTCTTCCTATAGATTTTTTTCTTTTGTTACTTCTCCCCTGACCAATGCCGCATCATGCTTAGTTATTGGGGATTTTAGTTGTGACCTAGTTCCATTTCCCTTTTCCGTATTCCTTTAACCAGTCAGCCCATTTATCATTGTAGGTGTATTGTTCAGGTTCACACTTCCAGACTGCAGCGATGTACCAGCGACCCCCATGTTATGTAGAATTCCCTTTTGTATGACCAGACTGGTTTGCAAGAATTTTCCTTAGGCCTACTTCAATGTTTTCCAGCCTGACTGTCAGGGTAGTGATAGACTGGTTAACTGACTCAATATTATAGTAAGACAAGTTTTCCATCTCAATAGGAGATATCTTATGTTTACCTTTTTGAACATGACGAATTATCAATGTCTATTTTAATTTGGTTTTCAGTTCCCTTCTGTTCCTGCTGCTTTATTTTTTGGTGGGATCAGATGTGTTCTAATCATGCAAATATCAGGACCCTCTAGTTCTTGTCTTTTGTTTGCACATTTGACTATTAGCCTGTGTATTGCATAGTGCCTTTTTTTAAGGAAGGTTTCTACATGTCCCTGATAATCTGTATCATGCGATTTCTCTATTGAGATGTTCTAAGATAAGGAGGAACACCTAGACTTAATCATTGAGGAAAATATGTGTTTACCCCATTAGACAATGCCACTGTGTGAGGAAATCCATTCAGATAGAATTCTCATGTAGCTATAGATGGCAGAGAATAATGGAGAGAACCCAATTGAAGATGCTAGAGACCCTGTTTTGCCCTTCTGCCTTTGTCTTTGTATTCTATGCCCATGGTGTATGGCTACTCCTTTGAAGATTCAAGACCACCTGCTTGCAGTCCCCTTGTTAAAAACCATGAACTGTTTCTGTACTAAGTTGAAGGAAACTAACAACTGTGTCACATTTCCTACGTCACTAGATTCTGCGGGTATCAAGTCATAATAACCTGCAGAACATTGATTTAAGCCTAATTCTCATCAGTGACAGCTACAGATGAAAGACGGACGTCTTGGCCCTACAGTCTCAGCACCCAGAAAGTAGCAAAGCTGGACAGCGATCGCCAGCGCATGGTATCGTACTTGCTCCACCAGACGGCGTTGGACATCAAAAAACCAAAAAGTTTCAGTGTAAAAGAGAAGGATTCCTGTTGTTGATGGCAGAGCTGGTTTTAGGTTTCATTTCTCTACCTGTCATGTGCTGTTAACCTCTGACAGTGTGCAATCCCTTGAGCCCCTTGGCCTGAGTTTTGGCCACACACCTCTTTTCCTTTGCTCCAGCGGAAAGGCAGTACACCTGAGGATCCAAGTTTGGAAAAAGGCACTATATTGTGGTGATAACACATATCAACGTGGGGGGAGGTCTAAGGGAAGTTTAAACAAGACAGTAGACCAGCAGGTTGTGTTTCCCCTGGCAACAAATATCAAAACACTAATACAACCTGGGTCAATGATTGAGCCAAGAAATTACACAAACAGGTCTAGGTGAACCCCATTCTCAATGTGACGACTCTAAAAGAGAGCACTCCCTTCAACAGGACCCATCAATCACTTAAGGTGGTTAATTGTTATTATCATCTGGGTCTGTGTACTCCAACCAGCAGGACCAGTTCATGAAACAGTGACCCGGTCACTAGCATAGAAGGAGCAACCAAGGAGGATTGTCACCTGATCTCTCACGAATATTGTCTTGGATGAGGTACTACCCATAGATCAAGGTGGGAAATCCTAAAGGTCAGCAGTAAAATCATAATAGTGTGAGTTAAAAATGGCTAAGGGTGCTCAAAAGTTCTTTAATAGTAGAGGACCCCTGTCATATTTAAAAAGCAAGATGGCAATATTGCATAAATTAAATTGACATTATGCTATTGTCCATAGCAAGTACGGTCAACATGTTTCTGCCCTCAATCGATCAATAGTATCTGGGCTTTCGTCAGGACCTAAATTAGTGCTGTGGTTTTCTTTGTGAAAAAACGTGTGAGTAAATTATACAAAAGTGGGGTGCAGATAAAAAATTCCTACCGCACCGGTCAAGTTTATCGGCAATCAAAACCGGATACCCATAAACAGTGGGTACAGCCCTCACCTCAACCTGGTCTCGACTCAGGGAAAGGGGCCCCGCTCTGTCCGTCGGTACCCCGGGGCGGTCTTTGAGTTAAGACCGGAGTACCGACGGACAGAGCGGGGCCCCTTTCCCTGAGTCGAGACCAGGTTGAGGTGAGGGCTGTACCCACTGTTTATGGGTATCCGGTTTTGATTGTCGATAAACTTGACCGGTGCGGTAGGAATTTTTTATCTGCACCCCCACTTTTGTATAATTTACTCACACGTTTTTTCACAAAGAAAACCACAGCAGTAATTTAGGTCCTGACGAAAGCCCAAATACTATTGATCGATTGAGGGCAGAAACATGTTGACCGTACTTGCTATGGACAATAGCATAATGTCAATTTAATTTATGCAATATTGCCATCTTGCTTTTTAAATATGACAGGGGTCCTCTACTATTAAAGAACTTTTGAGCACCCTTAGCCATTTTTAACTCACACTATTATGATTTTACTGCTGACCTTTAGGATTTCCCACCTTGATCTATGGGTAGTACCTCATCCAAGACAATATTCGTGAGAGATCAGGTGACAATCCTCCTTGGTTGCTCCTTCTAGACTATATTGTGGTGCCCATGAAAGAGCAGCTTGAGCGTCCTCTGACACTAAATAATGAGTGTTGGAGTCTGAAAGTGCTGCTGAGCTTGAGCTATTTCCCAATTAATAGTGCTTGGGTCTGCACGAGATGATTTGTGCCCTTGATCAATGAAGAGCACATTGTTTGTAATGTCTGCCACAGAGGAGAGACACTGGTGTATTGCCTTAAGACATTGAGACTTTCGAGTGAGCAGTGGGTGTTTGCCAGGAGGGCACTCCAACTAAGCAGTACTTTTCTCACGAAGAGGCCTGAATTGAGAGGCCCAGCGCGGAAGAAGACAACAGAAGCAGATTTGATGGACAATAGAAGCCTTCCAAAGAGGCTTATAACGGACTTTGGGCACAGTTGCAAATATAGACTGAGTGATTGCCTATGTAAGGGCAAAAGGAGGGTCTGTGGTTCCGTGAATTCTGTGTTTTAAATGTCATGATTCTGTTATGATTTTGGTAACAGCAAACCGTAAACAGTGAAGTTCAGCAAATACGAGTGTTTGCGTCATGTTACACCAATGGATTCACTGTGTATTTGAAGGTTTTGTTCTGAACCCTTGGCTTCCATTTTGTGCATGGCAGCCATTTTGTGGTTGCCCTTTACATAGGCCCTGACTGTGGCTGAACAAGTATTTAGGACACATACACCTTAGCTTGGGTTTGTGCTGACTCCTGCATGACCTGGCGAAAGCTGACTATTGCCTGAGGCCGACCTTGCCAAGCCAGTTCCTGCCCTTTAGCTGATCAAGATTAAGGACCAGAGCACAGGACATTGTAGATATTTATTACACACAAACATGCCTTATCCTATTCCTATCTGTTTCTGTTCCTGCTTTTATGGTCTATTTACGATGGGGAGGTGACAATTTGTATTATGGGTTTGTCCAGCTTGTCTAAAGAAGAATGTTGGTTTTGTCCGGTCTTTTTACCTTTGTCAACTGTAACCTTTATGAAACCCTGTAATTATAATGCTTTGCCCATATCCTGCTAAAACCCCAAAGGCTACTCACCTGTTGCCTCTCTAGCTTTTTCATTTGTTTAGGAATGTGACTGGTACAACTCCCTTGCATGCCTAGGGCATAATAAATGGTATAAAAGGTCTGAGCTAAGACCATTCTTGAGACTGCCTCATTCCGTTGCTAAGGCTTCTGTGTGACGTAGTCTCACTCATTTGAGTTTTAATAAAGATGTCTTTTCATATTTCAGCTCCTTTGCCAAGTTCTTTGTTATATTACCCTGAGAATGAAAATTTCAAGTACTGCATAGGTTCCTTGTCAAGCTGGGAGAGGTTATCCAACTTATCAATATTTCAACATTTCAACAGTGTACCCAATGCATTTCAGGTCCCGTTAGAACCCTTCATCAGGGGTATTCCTTAAAGCTGAAAAGAACAGAAAAAGGCAATTCAATCTCTAGTCCTCGTAATCAAATCGTAAATCTAAAACGTCAAAGAAAATGTATAGAAATACAGTCAAAGCAATGGATTAGTGGATAAATCATAGTGATGTGTAGTGGGTACTGGGTAGCGTTAGAGCACATAAAACACTGCGATAACCTAGAACAGAGGTTATTAGAAAAGGAGCGAAGATGGGTGTATAAATTGCACACAGACAATATTACGTGCGGACAGTTCACTAAATGAGCAACATTACCCAAATACCACACATTCAGCCCCCAACCGTATCATCATCCTGGACGAATGTTTTGAAGAACCTTGATAATACATCTATAACACCCTAGATACTGCATCCTTTTCGTTCGTTTTGTTCCACCTCTATCTTTTTCAGACCCGAAAATCAGAAACTCATACTACCAGCAAGGGCCAACTGGTCTCATAACTAACATGACCGTTGGGACACAAACACTGAGTGAACACTCATCTAAACTGAGTATCACTGTGCCCTTTATGAACATTTCTCCTACAAGTGGACCCTTATATTAAATATATATATCTAGAAATTAATCACATCAGCTTTGGCATCACCCTTTTGTACCCAATATGGCCTCACAATGAGCCTCACACAGAGACCAACATTTGTTTTTTGTCGGTCTAACAACCTTTTTATTTTATTATACGATTATCTTTTTTCTGATTTTCATTCCAGTATTACGCGCTGACCGTAACATTTTCTAGACAGCCAGACGATACTAGGAGGTTACTTATGATTAATGGTTTCACCCCTCCAAGATGGCCCCATTTTTCGCTAAGAGAAATGGGCAATTTTCCAACACACTCAGCCCGGCCATACTTTGGTTTCATGACTGATACATGTTGCCTCATTTAACTTCCCACGTTATCAATTTGATTTCTAGATAAACTTGACAACCTCACTAGCACCTGCCTCAGTTATACTATGGGGGCAAGACCGAGGAACACTTTCATATCCTCCCAAGATGGCCCGTGTGTATTGCCAACAGTAGCGGCATTCTTGGTTCTGCTTTAACTTCCACAGTCTAGTCAAACTTGGTACACCAGCATGACTGGGCTTTTTCATTCCTATTTAAAACTGCACCAGGAGACAGACGTGCTGAGACGCGGTCCGCCCGGGTGCCAGTAGGTGTTATTAGACAGAAGTGTGCTTTGTCCTTTTCCTCAATAGGTTCTTCCGGACATTTCAAAGCTCTATTTTTCTGTTTCTTTGAGCATCTGCCATCCACATTATGGGCAGACACAGCTGGTGGTGTGAAAGTGTGTGTCGGGTATGAAAGGTGTGTGAATGTCCTGTAAAGAGGTTGGTGCCTTGTCGTGGCTTTCCAGCTCACATCTACGAGTCATTGGTTCAGGTTTTTAACCTTTTAATTATTAACATCGTCGCCAATTAAATGATGATACTTCGTAGCACGCTTTATTCAAGGCAAGATGCTTTATTTATCCGGAGCTTTAACTCCTTCAGTCATATCGATAAACCTGGGTCTAACTGTCTCTCCCAGAATCCCGAACACCCACAGTGTTCCAGATTCGGAAGACCCAGCAAGACACCACACAGTGCATTTCCTTTTTGTGAAATCTCTTGTTAATAAAATATACATTTTGAACCATTCACTCACCCTCGTACCAAATCCAAAAAGTATGTGTGTGTACTTGAGGAACAGGTGGATAGGTAGTCATATGTCTTTCTTTGCTAAGGTGTAGTCTGTCTCTTGGGAAAATGTACCAACTTTAGATATTTTTGTGTAAAAAAAAATAATATAAAAAATGGGGAGTGCTGGGTGGTGTGCTTCTCATGGATCCCAACAAGTTTTTTTTTTTTTACTCGCAATGCCATGCAAACCTCGAAACATGACTATAGTCACGCATTTTCCTTGCATTACTGTGTCATAATATTCTGTTGTCAGAAAAACCACAATTTTCCTGCCACCCAGCATTCCCCCCAGGTCTCTCGATAAATTTGGTACCTCACTTGTGTGGGTGGGTCAAGTACCTACGACAGGCAAGGGCCCAAAACCTATCGAGGCGACATCAAAATGACCTATCGCGAAACAACCTGGTTTTGCAAGGGGGTCCACTGGCTTTTTGGGCCCCGGCTCTGCGGCCATCTTGGGAAACTACCAAACCCACACATTTCTGAAAACTAGACACCCGGGAGAGTCCAGCGAGGTATGGCTTGCGTGGGTTCCCCAACATTTTCCTACCAGAATCCCCTGCAAACCTCAAATTTTGCTGAAAAATTCACTTTTTTCTCAAATTTCTGTGTGGGAAAGTTCTGGAATCTGCGTGGATCCACAAATTTCCTACCACCCAGCGTTCCCCCAGGTCTCCCGATAAAAATGGTACCTCACTCGCGTGGGTGTGTCAAGTACCCGCGACAGACAAGGGCCCATGAATCACAAATTTCCTACTACCCAACGTTCCCCCAGGTATCCCGATAAAAATGGTACCTCACTTGTGTAGGTAGACATAGTGGCTGCAACAGGAAATGGCCCATATCGTACCGTGGAGACTTCAAAATTACCTAAAACAAAACCACCTATTTTTGGGGGGGTGAGGGAGGGGGGGGGGGGCACCTGGTTTTTTGGCCCCGGGCTCGCTGCCATCTAGGGAAACCTACCAAACCCACACATTTCTGAAAACTAGACACCCAGGGGAGTCCAATGAGGTATGGCTTGCGTGGATCCCCCAACGTTTCCCTACCCTGGGTGTCTAGTTTTCAGAAATGTGTGGGTTTGGTAGGTTTCCCTAGATGGCAGCGAGCCCGGGGTCAAAAAACCAGGTGCAAGACGCTGCTCAGTTATTGGTTCTGGGTTCGTCAAGTTCTTGTTGAACCTACAAGTCCTATATATCCCAACAGGCATGAAAGATCCAGCAGATGTAACGGTATATTGCTTTCAAAACAAATAGAGGAAGTTACAGGTGAAAATGTTGGCACAAATGGCTGTTTTTTTTCAACAAATTTTCAATTTTGCCTATATTTAACTGTCAGCTTCTATAAAGAAACCTTGAAGGATCTACACAAAAGACCCCTTGCTGAATTCGGAATTGTGTCTACTTTTCTAAAATGTACAGCTTTCCAGGATTCATTATTGCTTTCATACCAATTTCTACCATTAACTGGAAGAAGGTTAAAAGCACAAAAAAAAAATGTCAAATATAGGCTATATCCCAGTAAAATGCCAAAACTGTAAAAATGTTGGATTTCTGACAAAAGTCTGCATGGGAAAATGGTGATTTCAGCCCCACAAACCCTTTGTTGATACCATTTGCAGGGAAAAAACCAGATGCGTTCATTTGCAGCACTTTTTTCCCCATTTTTCACAACAAAAAAACAAACACATTTAGCTGTATTTTGGCAAATTTCTGGGTACACTCCAAGGGAATCCACAAACCCTGGGTACCTTTCGAATCCCCATGAAGTTGCAGGAAAAGGACGCAAATTTGACGAGGATACTTTGTGGTCAAAAAGTTACAGGGGCCTAAGGGCAAAATACCCCAAATAGCCCAAAAAAGGCTTAGTACAGGGGGGGGGTGGAAAGGCCTAGCAGCGAAGGGGTTAAAATTCCACTCCGAGACTAATTTTGAAGGCAGAAGAAAAGCGGGTCAGAGGCACAAAGATATCAACTGACCAAGCGTAAAAAGGCACTCAAATGGAGTCCAATTACGTTTCCTAAACTGACAACTAAGGTGACAAAGTGGGTGTGCTCTTTGAAAATGGGCTTGTTCGGATATACTAGATAGATTATTGGGACTGTTGGGCCATTCTGAGGACCCAACCCCATACACAATGCATGGATAATATTATGAAACTATCACTCAATACCAAATGTTAAAACATTCCAGAGAAAAGAAGAAGAATCTTAGTCATAAATTGAAAGGTGATATTATGTTCTTCTGTGAAACAAAGTTGGGAATGGAGAAGCAAATTGTTTGACAAATGGATAAATGAGATAACCTGCTCACCATAACTCAAAGAAAAAAGGTGCAATAACCGCTTTCCAATCCCTTCATACTTGAGGTGATAAAAGTCTGGGAGTTTCAGAAAGTATGCAGCCAATTACAAGACTACCCAAACATTAGGTGAATTTGAACGTAATCACATCTATGCCCTGACTTCTGATGTCAGAGACTTGAGTGACACTGAATTAATAAATAGTGGATATTCCTAGTGACGCAGGTATCCTTCTTGTGGAAGATTTTAATATTCTTGTGAATGAACAATGGACAAATATTACTCCTCCACATCAAGATCCTCCAGATCACACAAGAAAATGCACTGTGCAAATTATGCGCCCTGATAGATGTATTAAGGCCGTTTAATCCTGAGGCGAGAATGCACCCTCCCCCCCACCTCCGAGTTATTCCAGTATTGATTACATCCTGGTCGATAGGACCACAACTGAAGTACTATACATTATATTCTGAGGGAGACAACCCATAGGAACATGGAGAGATTTTTGATCAGATATCTCTATGCCAAACTTGCAGCGGCGTCACTATGGGGGTGCGGACCGCACCGGGTGACACCCTCACATGGGGTGACACCAACAGGGCCGGTGTGCGCAGAGCAACCTAACCTTTTAGGAGGAGGAGGTGCCTGTGCGCACTGTCTCCTCTCCTTTCTTTTATTTGCTTCCCTGTGAAATGGATCCAAAAAAGAAAATCACTTTTGCTGGAAATCAATGTTGTATTTTTCTGACATTTAATTCCAAAATTCAACATCGGGAATAAAAGTTTAAAAATATGAAAAATGAATAACTAAATAAAGTAAGACAGAGTGGTAGCAAACTGTCCAGATTGATTTTATTCACACCCAAACACATTAGCGCCACTTTTACAGAGTTTGCCAGTGAAGCGCTATTTTTGTTGTCCTGGCTTTGTTTTCCCTGGGCTTGGAACTAGTGCACCAATCCTGGAGGTACTGCAATGTGAAGATTGAAAAACAAAATTTGTACTGCTGCTCTGTATCTAGGGATGTTGTCTTCTTTTACCATACTGCTTACGTTTTGTAAGGATACAAGCAATGGCCATTGAAATGGGTCCATTCAGGGCCCTGTTGTCATGTCCTTAACTTTTCAGGCAATAGCACTCACTGATTTCTGAACAGTGAGTGTAAAAGCGTTAAGGTAACCATGTTGTTCCTGCTTACATTTCACATGGTTTGCAAAATTTTGCATTCCCTATGATTGTTTGCTTTTTGCAGGATGCTGTCACTTTTTTTTGTAGGCCCCTTATTGCTCTTGCCCAGTGCGTAATTTAAATTGAGCCGCATCCAGGTGTTTATAGCTGGCAACAATTGGGTTGTAGTTGAAGGCAGTCTGAGTTTCTCAGTGGGGCAGTATGGTGTTCAGTGGGGGAGAGGATGTGGCACTATGGCCAGAGCTGCTGAATTTGGAACTGGGGAACCAAGTTCAGCCTTAATAACCAGTCCGCCAGACCACTCTCCTGAGAAAGCACTATCTCATGCTAGACCTTAGAAGGCTTCACAAGACATTAGAAGCCCCGGTGTCGTAGCACCAGCAGGTGGACCCTAGCATGACAAGTGTAGGTTAATCTTCAAGGCTTGTCCACCTCTATTCATACTGAAGTTCACTTCCAGTCTTGCGGGCAGGCGTATGAAGCAGTACACCCTAGAACAGTGACCCTGTCACTGAGATCACAGGACCCTTGAGAAGGGCCAGCTCTAGGGCGGTGCAACGGTTGTGACCGCATCAGGTGCTCGCTTTAGGTGGAGGCATCATTTTTGCAAGTATATTATGGTTTTAAAAGCGCTTGCTGCCTCCTTCCGGGCCTCCACTAATTTTCGGTAACAATAAAAATGTCATGATGACTCTGGTGATTAATGTTCTTCCTAGAGAGAGATCGGAATTTTGTCTAATGGAAGATTTGACTCATGGAAAGGTAGCTCAGAGGGTTAATGTACCTGCTGCAAAGAACATGTACCATGCAGATCACAAAGTGCACATAATGTAAATAGGCCAGTGGGCTACTGCTTTTGTCAGAGAGATCCTTTTGTTACTTGCAGTTTAGAAGTTAAAATCCTAACATAGAACAGTGAGCTATTAACTGTCATCTACTCCGCAGCAACACAAGTCACTTTTTTTTTTATTAACTTCTGAAACGTTTGAGCTACAAACAATTTATTAGTTTAAATGGTCAGATCATGCTGCAGATCTTGCATTATGAGGCAAATATGGTCCTTTTTTATTTGTTATTTCTTTCTCAATTTTTTCCAGCAGGGGTGTTTTAAATAATCAGGCTCCTTTTTGTTTCTATTCGGTTTATCATAACTGAATCGGCATTGCATGGGTACTCCCACGACAATGTATGGGGTTGGAGGTTAGCTTACGTTAGTTCCTGTTTGCACGGCAGAGTGACGCCCTTGCATGCATATATAAGCACGCTAGGCGACATGAACCACTTTTTACATTGCCGGCATTGACGGATTTATTATGAGGAGATGGAGTAGTTCTCCTGTAATACGCATGCGCACTCCTGATCACCTGTTGCACATGCGCAACCTGTTTTATCTTGATCCGGTATCCCCGGAAAGGGTAACCGCCCTGAAGCCTGCCCCTTGACTCTTAGAACCGCATTCGCTGCCTTTTCACGTTGTTAACTGGCAGTGTATGGATGGGGTGGGCTCATAGGGGCCACTACCGGGGCAGAACCGTGAGTTCACTACAATTTTTAGTCATTTCAATACGGAGCTTTATTCATTCATTTGTTGGCTTTTCACTTAGCTGGGGATACGCTATTCTCAGCTTGTCTGGCCATATCTTTGTCGTTTCAGCCCGGTATTTGCGGGCAGTCCATGCCTCCAGTCTGTGGAGCGATCATCTTGGTATAGTTCGGTAAGGCCTCGACGCTCCCTTTCTGTGGCATTTATCTCAGATGTGAACCAGTTGAAGTTTAGGTTATTTTGCCTTCACTTAACCCTTAATTTTTTGGCATCATTTATGGTCATACACATTTATGGTTTCTAGGCAGCATGTCTATGTTATCATTCCATCAAGCACCACTAATGCACTGGTGTGACCAGTGTACCTATTTCTCTATTTTATGTGGTTGTTGTGCACACAGCTGTGGCACATGAATGACGCATCAAGTTTTACTGATGCACATGCCTGTTGTCTATCCTGGTTTTTTTTTTCTAGGTGCTGATCAGGAGCGGCTCTCATCATTACGCTGTAACCACAGTGAGGGTATACAGGTTACCGCCCTGATCTGCATGGAGGGCATTTTACTTGTTGTGTTTCACGTGCACTTTCATTGTAGTTCTGGTCCTGAAGAAGCGCAAACGACCCTTATGGCGAGAGAGGCGCGAAACATGTCGACCTATGACCAACGACACCTGGGCATAGTATGCCTTCAGGGGAACATTCTATTTAGCAGTTAGACTCTGCTAAGGGTACATCTGTTTTACATTGGCTGCATGATGACCCTTTATTAACTTTTCACACAATTGCACGCACTGTTTCTATCCTCCACAGAGGACCCACTCCCCACACACCCGCATGCATCATCCGGCAATCCTCAAAAGATCTCCGACAAAGTGACCCTTCGGGGGCCCGTAGGGAATTGCAGCGCCGGCCCTACGAGGAGCACTGCCCGATGATGAAGCATGACACCCTTTGGGGTGTGTGAGGGCATTAGAGGACAAAGAGTGGTCTTCCATTAGTTGAGTGGGTCCTTCACCTAGGATTTCCCTTCACTCTCTTCTCTTTCTCTTCTTTTTGGGCATGGGTGACTTTTTGCGCCTGGCCACAGGAACAGTGTCCTTTTGGGTTTACATGCAAATATGGCAGAGCCATTATTATTTAGAAAACATTTGCAAACTAGGATTTTTAGCCATTCATGTTTGAACTGCTGTTTTTGAAAAGGGAGAAGTGCTGATGACAGAAACTCCATGGCTCGGAAGCAAATGGCTTGTGCTTCCACATTTTATCTTATTTGGGGACATTCTGTGATTAGAAGCATATCCCACTTTGTGAACACATTTTACTGTCAATAACTCATTATAACCTTAAATAATCATGTGTATCCATTGGTTGATAAAACTGGGCAGTGAAACCAAACAAATACAAAAAATTGGGATGTTTGCGCATTCTGGCCACGCCTCTACCCACTGATCCAATCCTTGGGTTATTCCCGCCCTCTGATTCTCCGCCCACAGTTCCCCCTTTTTTTTTTTCCCCACTTCGACCACCGATATATCGTGTTGCTGGATAGTGGGAACACCACACCAGTAAAAAGTACCATACCTATGATATTATACATTCCAATAAACTGTTGACTAGCAGGTAGCCCACTGTACAACCTGATTCATGAATCATTATCACACTGTTGTTAACAGGCACATTTTGTAAATATAGGACCTACATTTACAAACGTTACTAAGGATTCTGTATGGTCCCGTTAGTTGCCAACTGTGTCCACTGGCGGACTCGGGTGGAGGAGGTCCATGCGGTAAGTCGTGAGGGGGTGACACCATGAGTTACCTGCACCGGGTGACACCAACCCTAGTGACGCCACTGCAAACTTGGGAGACTGACGCGCTGTGTGTGTGTGTGTGTGTGTGTGAACGTAAACTCATGTCTCCCTAAGCTACTCCAAAAGGAATTTAAGATAAACAAAACGGCTAGAAAGAACAAACAACATAATATCAAATTAGGCACTGGGGGAAAAGAACTACAAACAACTTAAGGATGTACATGCTCACTCCAAAAGAACACCCCTGTTAACGGCGAATAGAAGAAAGAAATATGAAAATAATAATATTCTCAGCAAGACAGTCAATCATCTATTTCACCATTTTGCAGACTCGGCTAAGGTTCTGGAGATCGTCCGAACTAGGACGACTTTATAATGAGTTATTGGTGTTCCTTTTGTAGAGGCAATGTATTGTATTCATTTAACAAAAACAAAATCTCCGCACATAGTATGTGCAAAAAGAATGGATACAATATCCAAAGACTTGTCAGTGCGCCATCAAATACACACTTATTTTTTGCTCAGAATCACAACCGCTGGTCGTAGTGCACCTGTGAAGTACTGTGTACAAAGCAAATTGGTGAGGTGAGTGATAGGAATTAGGGTCAATTTTGCAACCACGAAAAGCGCACTGTGCGAAAAGCTTATCTTCAAAACGGCTTATGCAAAGGGAACTTGCAGATTGTAGTATATTAATAAGTGGTACACTTATATACATTTATAAACCACCGTAAACGATTAATTGTTCTGGCATGTGCCAAAATGTATCTTCCTACACCACACAGCCTGTCCTCATCAGCGACTAAGATGGACACAACGCACTATAGGTGATAACACGTAAGTAAGATCAGCACCCCGGAAGCAGGGACAGAAGGGCCACAGGCCAAGCCCTGCAATCTATCCAGTGGCATTTAACTGCTGACTCCCATTCTACCTCTCTCTCGCACCCTCCGCAGATGAAGCAGTCTGCAACCTAGGACAGTGGTTGCAGACCCTGAGCAAGCTCACCCTGGTGGTTGAAGAGCCTCCATATCTTGGTGAACAGGATGCCCATGCTGGAGGAGTACGCTGGTCCGTTGCACGTATCCGCTACCTGGTTTGTCCGCCTCTGTGGTCACTTCCTCGGCATGCGCTGGGCGGCCTAACACTGAGCGCCGCGCTCAGCTGGTCCGTGGCCGCAGCGCAGACATGGCTCCCTTCAGCCCTGGGCCCTGCTCACAGCCCCCGCTGCTGCATCCCGCACCAGCTGTGGCAAACTACCAAACCCGGCGCGCCGGCCCCCAAATCTGACGTCTCCATGACGCAACCCCAAGACATATGAACCCGGAAGCGCTAGGCCACCTAATGATAGACATAGAAAAAATACATTTCACGGGTAACTACAGTTTTTTTGCACAAGAACGGGTATGGTTAATAAAGTATACGCTGTGGTTAATAAAGTATACGCGGATATTTACAGAAGCAGCAACGTCTTACCGCTTATGAAAATATTTTTAAAAAATAGTTCGTACAGTATTAGTTGAACTACGACTGTTGTGAAGTAAATATGCATTGTAGACGTCACTGCTTAAAGCATTATCATTAAAACGAGATGTTCAGGTTCCAAGAGAGCTTCTTCGATCTTTAACTTCCACGCTACCGAAAAAGCTTTACAAAGAGGCGCTATCGTGGCCGTCGTTACAGGAGGTGTTTTGATGATGCACATATTACTTGGTTTTATTTTTTGCATCTTGATTTGCCCAGAATCACAGGATGTGGACGCGACCTCGAGGCTCGAACCCTGGTTTCCTGTAGTTGTAATGCATATCGGAAAGGTGCTATTTCCAACTAGGGTGGCGGCGGCCAATTCTCCCATATCTTTTCTCGGGACACTGCATATATGGACTCACCTTGCGGAACTGGAGATATCAGAAGACCTTTGTTGGGGACCCGGGGGAGGACTATGAGCTACATAGTGCATGAAGGCACAGGGATATTTGTATCGTAGTCTTCAGGTGCATTCATTAATTCACCCGGCAGTCCTGACAAGTACCACGCATCAGGCGTTACACTAACACATTTCAGTGTGGTGATCCGCATCACCACAGTTTATGCTATGTTTTTGTTTAGGATTTGTAGAGCGCATGGCTACCCAGGGGTTTCCCCGCACTGATGAGTTCTGACCTGGATAACTGTGAATGGTAAACGGGTTAATGGTGGAACAACCAGGCCTTGAGTTTTTTTCTAAAAGTGAGTTTGTCTCCAGTAATCTTATACCGAGCGGGAAACCATTCCATAACTTTGGCACCAAGTGTGTGAATTATCTTCTGCCCCATCTCGTTCTTTTGATTCTAGTAGTGCTAAGAAGGTGTTGAGATGATCTTAGGAGTCTGGCTAGAGCATAAGAAGAGGCCAGAACTCTTAAGCTTAACTGGACCTTTATTCTTTATGGCATTATGTGCAATGCAAAGAGATTTGAACGTAATTCTTAATTCTTAATTCAGCCAGTGGACAGCTTGAGAAGAATCCTTGTTGCTGCATTTTGCACCACCTGTAAGTCCTTTTATTACATATTTTGGTAAGCCCACTGTAGTATGCTGCTCAGCCAGGATGTGTGTATTTTAGAATGTTGAAGGTTAGAATGTTGGTATGATTTAGTCAGTTGCTGAATGGGCTGAGCAGAGCACAGACTGCTCCTGGTGGGGGTCTCCTTTATTACTACTTAAATAAATACCATCTATGAATTTACAAAGAATGGACTACCTTTATCATTCTTCATTACATTTGGCGACGATTTTGAAAGGCCCTGCGCTTCAACTTCCAAGAAACCTCAAGATAAAGCTACGGCAAGATACAAAAATTCTGAAGCAGCAGCTCAACTCATCTGGCACTTACGAGCCCCACCAGTGACCTCCCACCGGTCGCCCTCAACTCCAAAGTGCCACTTCCTACCTGCAGATCCTGCTGCCTTCCAGTTCCTTCCCACAGTTCCTGTCCGCATGCCAGTTCCTGCCTGCATGCCAGCTCCTGCAACACCTGTCGCCCTCAACACCAGCGCGCCAGTCCCTGCCTGGCTTTCCTCTCTACTGCCTACAACTTCGATATCAGGGCTGTTCCTCTCATGCTACGTTCACAAAACCTCCCCAGTTACCAGTCTTATCGAATATATGTCGTTACTACGCATTCCGTTGCAACGCATGCCTTTACCACGCATGCGTTACAACGGAATGTGTTTTCCACGCTTTCCCGTTACCCCGATTTTACCTTTACTCCGCTTTTTCTTTTTTGGGGGGGAGACCCCCCCAAGCCCCCTTTCTTCTTTTTTTTTCCTTTTTCCGCAGGTCTCCGCCGACACTGAAAACGGACTGATGCTTTTTTTCGGATTTTAGGATGACGTTGTTCCGTGATGACGTTGCTTGCGTGGTGAAGATGGTCGTTGAAGCATTACGCGTTGTGAAGACGTTTACGAGGTAAGTGTATTGTTGTAAACGTATTGCGTAGAAAATGCTTCGTGGTAAAGGCTGTTTCCCGTCTTATCATGAGCAGCGTAAGTTCGCTACTGTGGAGAAGTATTTTGCGGTGACTGAGACTGTAGCTCACTTCGGCACTAATTGTGAGTACTTGATGTATTTTACATATTGCCCCCTGTGTGCTCCTGTAATGGCGGTTAAACTGCTGCCGTTCAATTTTAAATTGGCACAAGCTGCCTACCGCGAAGATATACTCAGCGCGTGCAGCCTCACCTGTGCCCCGTGCTCTTGCGATGCTTCATCATCGTCCTCTATGATGTGAGCCTACCTGTCTTCCACTTAGTTACGCTTTGAAGCATGGTGATGCCTGGAGCCACCCGGCACTTCTCATGTCGGCGTGCCGCCATTTTAGTATTTGTGCCTTCCATCAGTTCATGTGCAGCTTCCGGCACACTACTCTCATTGCCAGCCACTCGTTTTTGCCAGCCAAGCCTTCCACGGATTTCCGGCGTGCCTTCTACCTACACATCGATTTTATTCAAGGACATCGGAGCGCCTTAATAGATCTTCCGTAGGTACTGTTTCATTTTTTATTTTTAAACATGCTTCATCCTCACATTTATTTTTGAGACAAGCCGTCTTCTGTGGGAACCTTCAACACCACTTTGATCTGCTGTTTCCTTTTGACAGTCATTTATAGCCTGGGATGCACTTCCTGCTTGCAAAACCTTCTTTATTTCTAACTCCATATTATACACCTTTTCGGCATGCTCGAAGTACTGTACTTTAACTTTTCCAACAGTGCCATCTAGTGGTTATCTTTCACCCTGCATCTCCTCAAGGAAAACAAAATTCCAGCTGATTTAATGCATATGTTCGAGTGTTCCTTCTGTTATTTTAAATTGAAGTTATTTCATCAGGCTCAACCTTGCCTGGAGTTACCTGCAAGGCTCATATTACCATATGGCATTTACTATTTTCATGACTTTGACATCATTTTCATGTACTTGCCTTAACATGTCATTAGCGCTGTTACTGTAAATTACAATTTTACTGTGTAGCATGTTAAAAAAAAAAGGGGGAGGGGTAGTTCTACATTTACGTTGTTCACATCATATGTTTTTACTGTGTGGCAGTTTTATCCACACCAACTCCTTAAGCCTCTTCATATTACCTGTTATTGTGCGTTTGCTTCCACACTTTCTTCTACTCTGAATGTCAGTTTATTCTCCTGTGGTTTCCATGTCTTATACCTCAAGCCACATCTAGTGACACATTACATTGTTTTTACATACTTTCCTATTGAGTGCCAGTTGCACTTTCTACGTTTACATGTGTGGTACTTTAAACTACACCCTCTGACACATTTCATTTTTTTTTTTTTTGCATGCGCATGTTTGTTCATCACATAATTTCTGGTACATCCACTTTTAATGCCCATTTAGCATTTTACATTTTTACTTTGTACTGTGTGGTTACCTCCCACACCTTCCACTCAATTTGAGTGAAATTTTACTGCTTTATGTGGTCCTCCTCCACATCTGTATCACTTTTTCATGTAGCACATCGTGCCATGTGCTTCTTCCGCACACCTTTCACCCCAATTTTTGTGGGGATTTTCATTGTTCAAGGTAACTTTACATTATAGTGCTTATTTACGTTATGTTTCTTTTACTTACTTTACAGTGCCTTCTTTCTAAACCCCCTGTGGCAGAATTTCTTTAAGGCATATGTCACGATTGCCTACACGCTATTTATTTGTCACTTACTTATCCCCTTTTCATGGGATCTAAGACAGTTTGTATTTTCACCCTACATGGTACCTGTATGTGATTTAAAAATTTTCAACTGTCTAGTGGATTTATTTTCAAACATCCACCTAGGTGTATCTCACACACCTCCCTTACACCTTTAAAGTGCTTTTCCTTTCTTTCTTCTGCACTTACTGTTCTTTTCCATTTCCTTTCTGCTCGCCACCTCCACAATGGTCTGGCCAACCAGTGTGGCCTGGTGGTGATTAGTATGTCAACTTCTTATTCATGTTTTTGCGCTTCCATTGCCGTGCAAACTTCTTCCTTCATTTCCTTACTTGTTTTTCCTTACATCACTCTTCCCTTTACAACTTCATCTTAATCACATCTGTTGTCTCCGTTAAAGGGGGAAGAAGGGTTGTGTTCCTTTTCTATCCATGCTTTGCTTTCATTTTTCATACTTCAGTGCTTTTCTTTTAAAAGGTTCAAAATGTATTACCCATTCATTACATGTTTTAAAACTTATCATTATCTCATTACGTGTTTTAAAATGTATTTGTTATCACATCACTTCAAGATGTATTCACCTTATGCTTTGATCGTAACCTTTTGTTGTGCCTCTTTGAAGTCTCCTTTCTCATTGCAAAGAAGGGAGAAGATGTAGTATGCTGCTCACCCAGGATGTGTGTATTTTAGAATGTTGAAGGTTAGAATGTTGGTATGATTTAGTCAGTTGCTGAATGGGCTGAGCAGAGCACAGACTGCTCCTGGTGGGGCTCTCCTTTATTACTACTTAAATAAATACCATCTATGAATTTACAAAGAATGGACTACCTTTATCATTCTTCATTACACCCACATATAGAGAATTACCGTAATCCAATGGGAAACTAGTAGGGCTTGAATCACTGTTTTTCTTAGATGCTCCGGGATCAGTGCTAATATCTTCATGATCATTCTAAGTAGACGAGGCAGATGCCAGCCAGTTTTTTTGCTTGTTGATTCATCGCGAGGGCTCTATCCAGCCACATTCCCAAATTCTTTATAGGGGATGTGGGATTTGGGGGTTTGCCCATGCAATTTGGCCACCTATCCAATGGTCTGAGTATGACAATGTTCCCTAGAATCATTAGTTCCGTTTTATCACTGTTCAATTTCAAACAGCTGTTCATCATCCAATTGCCCTCTCTTTCCAGGCAAGCTACTAGTTGTTGACGTTAAAGATTCGGACCGTTTGCCAGAGAAACCACCAACTGAGTATCATTTACGTTGAAGACAGCCGAGATACCGAACTCCTGTACAGTTGTAGCCAACTGTCAAACGTAAATGTTATTTATGGGTTTTTTTTGTTGGCATGTTTAGCCCCCTTACATTCCATGTTAAACACGAGACGGACATTACATTGTTATGTAGGAGTACAGCAAAGTATTTTTGACATAGAAATAGTCCAAAGTCTCAAAATAACCTATCCCCGCCCCATAAATGTGGGCTGATATGTTTGTTTTATAGTGCGCACATGCAACATCTAAATTTTTTTTTAAAATGCAGTCACGTTAACAACCCCCACATCACCCCCCACCCATCCTCACCCCCCACCCACTTCAGCTGCCCCAACATGCCAAAGCCATCCCGAACCCCCAAAAAAGTTCCCAAGTGCACTGCCAAGGGATTAACCAGTTGCAGGGAATACCCATTTCGGGGGCGCCTGAGCGTAGTATCCCTCCCGGTGAACAAGGAGGTGGCCGAGCCATTGTGATGACCCTCTCTGACCATTAGCCAATATTACACCTCAAAAGAATTCAGCGCAGAGTGATGGAGCAGGTAAAACAAAATTTTGTATACCTCCTCTAATTTGCATGAAATTAATTACGTAATTATTCTAAAAAGTAATTTGTAATAACATGTTTGCAGTGAAAATTTATTGATCAACCTTTCCACCTTGATAAACACGAGATACACATGGGACTAATTTGCTAATTGCATGGCAGAACAATTAATTAATTGCCTATGGTACGCAAACTAATCTTAGATTGTGGTGAAATAGAAAAATTGAATGAGTTATGTTGCTTTGTGATTGTTTGTGCTTTAAAAATCATCAAATGGTAAGTATCATTGCTTGAAATGCTGCTACAGCCAGGAAAATACTAATATATAATGGGATTAGTGTGGGTTTAAACATTGGTATCTTAATTTCTATATTTTAATTACTGTTATGTCTAGTTTTGCGTAAGTTGGCATTCGGGCCTACTAGTGCCCAAGATGGTGTTCTCTGAAGCAGATGCCACCATGTGAGCGCAATGATTTCTGCGCATGTCCGGATGGCTCTGGAGATCACCAAATGACCTGAACTTCTGACATTGCATTCCCTACCAAGGAGAGGAAATGTAACTTGACCGTAAGCCAATAGATGACTATGTGGGAACAGCGGAAAGGACAATATAGAACCTGTGAAAAGATGACTTTTTTACCTTGAAGTGTTACATTCGCTGCTTTCGCCTGGGAGCCAAAACGAAACTTAACAATTTGTGCCTTCCTATGCCAAGTCATCATGAAGAACCAGTTTTGCATTGGGAAACTTTCAGTAACCTACAGATAACCCCGAACTGTCCAACCAGAACATTTTCTCTGCCCCTAAATGTTGCATGTTTAGTATGAAGTAAGACGGAAAAAGGGTATAAGAAGCCCTCATCCGCCTTTGTGTGTCATCAAATGGGTTTGATCGTTCATAGCGTGGGTTGCATTGAGCTGGTGGCGATTTGTTGGTTTGCCTTGGGTTTATTTGGCGTTCGGGAGAAAAGTTTGCAGTGCATCCCATATTTTCGGTTGACGGTTTGATCCTTTGCTGTGGGTCAGACAGCCTGTCCTGGGAGTTGTACCTGAGAATGCGGATAACTCTCTGTTTGATCAGAAGCCATCGTCGTTTGCCAATTGGTAATTAATTAACTGCGTTTTTCTAAATTCATGTCTATTTACTAAATGTTTGATTTCTCTTTAAATAAACACAAATTTAAATTATGAGCTGTAGTGAATAAATGCAAACGTAAATACATTTATTATGAGTAGATAAACAATAATTGAAATACTAAGAAATGAGTTTGTGGTTCTTTCATTAATTACAGAAAATATCAAATGTTTCTTAAGCTTTAATTGTGTTTTGGCTGGTTCTAATTCACCATCAACCAGTCCAACTAATTGGTCCATCGACCAAGTGGTGGAGTGCCTTGATGTTAAGGTCAGGATTCTGAAGATGTATAGGTATAATGTGTATATAATGTAAAGCAAATTAATCCTGCTAGGTAATAAGGTACCCACCTGTCCAGCGCTTTTCTCCTGTGTGCAGATTCGAGTGAGTTTGATTGAATGAATGATGAGTGTGTTGGTGTTATGGGCCCCACCAATGAATGAGGGTGTGAATGAGAGGTTGTGAATAAGAATCTGTGACATAAGGAGAGAATATGTAAATCTTGTCCTCCGCGCTGCATCAGATTTCAAACATTAACAAACATCAGCATGGTGAGAGTATATCAATACATGTCGGGTATCAACAGCACTGGCGACAGAGTACAGTGTGACAATACAGCTGTTAGATTCCACCTTGATCATGAATTAACAAAGAGATCCTAGACCGGATTTATCACATGCGGGCTTCAGACATTATTGTTCATCGGACACTTCGTTGGTGTTCCCGTCATCACTCCCCGACAGATTTTGGGGATCGACTCCGTCGCGTGATAGTCGTAGCAAAGTCCATTGCTGACTTCGGACAGGTAAAGGTCTTGTGTTTTCTGTTATCTTCAATGCGCAGCCGCGCAGGGTACAGCATAGCGTATGGTATTTTTGCTGCAATGAGAAGCTTCTTCATGGGCTGATACTCTCTCCGAGCCTCCTGAACCGCCACCGTGAAGTCAGGGTAGAAGGCAAGGACATTCCCCTGATGCGTGATTGAGCCCTTCTCGCGAGCCAACCTGAGTACAGTGTCACGGTCCCTATAATTCAAAAGGCGGGTAATGATGGGGCGCGGCGGCGCAACCGGTGGTGGGCAGGTAGCCAGAGAACAATGAGCCCTTTCCACGATCAAGACCTGGGATAAGTGCTCCATCCCAAATATTTCACGAAGGAGATTTTCCACATACATTTCCAGGCGGCGAGTGTTCGTGGATTCTGGAAGGCCCGTAATGCGTACATTGTTGCGACGTGATCAGGCTTCCAAGTCCTCATTACAGGCCTGTATGACTGCCAGCACCTTTTCCATGGATGTCGTTTTGTCGTTAACCTGTTGCAATCCATCCTCCGCATCTGAAATGCGCGTCTCCGCTTCCCCAAGACGTTGTGCGTGCTTGTCTAATTTTGCGGACATATAATCCATGCGTAAATTCAAATGGTCAATCTTTCCATCTATGGACTGGAGACTAGCCTGGACCGCAAGTAGGGTTTTGTCAATATTAGTGAGATGATCCGTCGGAGCTTCCGCTTCGGAATCAGAGGCAGCATGGTGAGAGGCCTGGCTGGTCTTATGTGGTTCAAATGTCAGACACGGTTGGCCGCGCTCAGATTTGCCCATGATGGTGCCCCCGTCTGTGATGGTCGGAGCTAGGCCCGGACAGAAAAATAACAAAAAGGAGGAGACGGCGAACAAAGAAGGAGGCACAGAGCAGATTGTAGAGCTCCGAGCTTCGCAGTGCTCTCGCTAGTCGCCAATATCGTCAATCCAGTATGCACACCGGACATGTGCCTGTCAGCCAGCACGGCCACATAGAAGGGGGGAGAGCTGCACATCGCAGGTGTCCAGTAAAGTGGAGGCAGTATTGGCAGTCTGCCCAAACCTAGGCAGGTAGTGGGTCACAGGTGTAGGCAAAGCAGTGCAGCAATGTCTCTTAATTCAGGATAAGTGAGTTCAAGGGCCCGTAATTTCACACATCACTGCCACCACAAAAATGGGGGGGGGGGGGCAGCACACCAGGTCCACACCAGGCCAGCGTTTCACCTTGTCTCGCCGCAGGGGGGAATCCGCCTCAGCGGCACTACCAGGCAGGACCACCCGCAGAATCGTAGCGCTTCAATTTCCAGGAGGCCCAGAAGCAATGGAAGGAGCAATTCGCCGGAGGGCCTCGCCGGGTCAGCAGAGGATGACGTCTGCAGGAGCTCTGCAGCTTGGCGCTCCATGTGGCAGCAGCCGCAGCAATCCCCAGCCAGAAGGTAGGCCCGTAGCACCAACCAGGGGCCGCAACCTGCCTCCCAGCACTGGACTGCGGCTGTTCCACAGAGATCCGACCACTAGCCGCAACCAGAGGAGGGGGGCCCGACTCTCGCTCACAATCACCGGCAGTCCGCGAGACAGAGACTCAAGGGCGGCCCACTCCCCCGAGCGCAATAAAATACGCAGATGGGAGCCCGCCAACCTCCAGCCCCCACCACACAGCCCCCCGGTCGCAGGACAAGCAGCACAGCGCCCCCCGCAGCAATCGAAGCTCACAGCCGGCGTCCCCAGCGACCTACCTCAGTCCGCGCTGCAAGGCCAGTCCCGGCCCGCCATGCCGTCGGCGCAGGCCTGGATCCTCACTCGCCTCCTAGCTGCACCAAATTCGCCTCCGCTGTCTGCAATTTTCCGCGAGAGCCCTCCACAGCACGTCTCCGCACAGCGTCTGTTTGGTCGCATTCAAAGCCAGACGAGAAAGGATATTTGCGGATTATGGGCTCGGCCGGCGGAGCTGCTCCACAGAGCGGCCATCTTGCCGTGCGTCCTCTAGTGCCCCCCTGTCAAACGTAAATGTTAAACAGGGTCCAGCTGAGCGATGATCCTTGCGACACTCCATATATGGATAACAGACTATCAGAGAAGCAAGCATTTTCCATGACTTGGTAGAATCTGTCATCTAAGAAGTAGGTAAGCTAATCCAAGGCTTTGTCCTGAATTCCTACTTCCCTGAGCCTATCTTTCAAGATGGTGTGGTCTACAGTGTGGAAATCCGCTCTCAGGCCAAGGAGCAAAATTACAGCGGACCCCCCGTTGTCCAGTATGTCTTTAAGCTCCTCCGTGACCACCAGTAGCGCCGCCTTGGTACTGTGTTGGGCACGAAGGCCCATCTGGGTCGGATGAAGGAGGTCATTATCCTTCAAAACACCTGGATAATGTCCGGTTGACATGTTTCTCCAAAAGTTTTCCTACAAAAGGTAGTAACGATATGGGTCGGAGGTTGCCAGGTAATGCTGGCTCTAGATGTTTTTTTTAGTAATGGCCTATTCACTGCATGTTTCCAGTTTTTTGGAACAAGTTCAGAGTCCAGTGAGCGATTAAGTAACTCAGTCAGCTAGGGGAGAACTACATATATCCCTTTGGATAGAATATGGGGGGGTGCAGAGTCTGGTGGAGATACTGATTTTGTTATACGCATTAGGCTAAGTATATCTTCTTCGTTTAGCATAGGAGACTGAAATAACACTGGAGTTGAAGGCAATTCCCTAGAGTCATATTTATCACAAGAGACTGGCTCTGACTTGTCCCGAAGCTGATCGTAGATATCTATAACATTTTTTGTACAAAAAAGAATGCTGTCTCATTACATATTTCTTTTGTAGATTGTGAGAAAGTATTACATTCCTGGGTGGTGGTTAGTGCTTTGACAACCTTGAATAATTCCTTGGGGGAATTTGAGGCCTGCATAATCTTTTCCTCATAAAATTTAGTCTGAGCTTTCTTCATTTCATTGTGGTAGATCCTGATTGAGGCTTTATTTTGTTTTTGGAAGTGGCTCATACTCCTTCCTCCAGCTCCTCTCAAGTTTCTTACATTCTTTTCTTAGGGACATGATTATTAAACCAGGGGGCTTTATTTGTGTGTGTTTTAGCGTTTGTACCTTTTTCATGGATGTATGTATCCCAGAAATGTACAATCCAATTCTCCAATTGCTGATCAGCCTCCTCTAAATTGCCCTTTAGATTAGGAGTTGTGGCATCCAGAACGTTTGTCCAAACTTCAGAATCACGCTTCAACCAGCTCCTTGTTGGAATAGCCTGGACCTTAACATTGTTCTGCCTTTCTGATTTGGGTAGCCTAAAAGGGATAAGGCAGTGATCAGACCAGGGGACAGGAATCGCACAGGATACCATAACCTAAGGGTCATTGTAAAATATGAGATCTAGTATGTGCCCTTTCTCATGTGTAGGTGTGGATACATGTTGGATTAATTGCAGTGCCTCAAGGCCATGCAGAAGTCTTCTGATGGTGGGAGCGTCATGTGCATCAAAGTGTAAGCTGAAATCCCCTAAAATAGTGGAATGGGTTTTCTTCACCTCTACACTCGCTAGCACGTCCAGTAATGCCTCCACAAATTTGAAGCTTGCACCAGGCGGTCTACAAATAAGTGCTGCTGAAAGCTATAAGGTGGAAGAGAGTGTGATGTGAAATTGAAGACTTTCACACTCTGGGAGTGGGAAATAGGATGTAATGCACCTAAACTCATCTTTTAATAAAATGGCAATCCCAACCCCTAGCTTTCCTACACGGTCTAATTGGTGTATCTGAAAACTTGTGAGAAGGGCCATTAAAATGTCAGGACCGGAGCTGACACTAAGCCACGTTTCCGTGATCAACAGCATGTCCAGATCATCTTCTTCTAGTAATGTCCTGATATTGGTGGCATGTCATGAAACTTAGCAACTATTAATCAAATCCATCTTCCAAAATACTTCCGTCTGATGTGAGGACGTTGTTAATGTTTCCCGACTTGTTTGGCTATTTAGTTCGTAACTAGACTGAGTGCATACTCCTCTATGTTTGTGCAGGTTATCAGCCCTAAGAAAGGGGGGCACCGGGACCCCGGTGGAGGTCTGATCACCAGCAGCTGATTTTTTCTTTTTTTTTGGAAAACTGTTTTTATTATTTTCATGTTCAAGGCACAGATATTTCTGACATATTTAAGCATATACATATAATCATTACCTTTGTATTGACGAACATTGTGGCACTTGGTGTTATAAAATCTTAAAACCTTCCTTAAACTGGTAACTGTCTTCACATTACATTTCCAACTCTCCTCCGCTTTCATTGTCTGAGTCCTCCTCTGCTTCGATGTCGGGGGGTTCACAAATGTATCCCCTGTATTTATTCCATGCCCCCCATATCTTGTTCCATTTCCGGGGACAGCCCCGATTTACAAACACTGCTTTCTCTGCCACCATGGCCAAATCGAGATCTCCACACCAAGCGGCCAGTGACGGTGTTTCTTTCGCTCCCCACTTTTGTGCGATGTTGCGCTTTGCCACCATTATCCCCATTGTTACCCACTCCTGTGCTGGGCGTGTGAGGTCATTTGGCTCCCATACATTTAGAATGCATCTTCTAGGCTCGGGCGCCAGCGATATTTCCACCACTTGCGATATGGGCCTCATCACTTTTACCCAGTATTCCACTATCTTGGGACATTCCCACAAGGTATGGAGGAAACTGCCCTCCTCCCCACAGCGTCTCAGGCAGTACGGATGTGGTGCCGACCCTATTGTGTGTAGGATACGTCTAGTGTAATAAGTTCTATGTAAGATTTTTAGTTGCACAAGTTTAAGTCTGAACGGTATCCCCACCTCCTGCGGCGAGGCTAGCGCCTCTCGCCATTCATAGTCGAAATCGCCCACATCTCGCGACCAGCTTCCCCTGAGCGCCCCATGAGGGTCCGGGAGGATGTTCACTAACTTTCTATATGTGAAAGAAATGGCTCGTTTATACATGCAATCTGTCAAAAGCCTATCCTCCAAGGGGGTGGCCTCAGGGACCTCTGTGCCGGGTGGTATGGCCGCCTGGAGCGCATGTCTAATCTGCAGGTACCTAAAGCGCTCAGAGGGTGCCAGGTCGTATTGCGCCCTGAGATGCTCGAACGTGGCTATTCCTCCCTTATGCCACATATCACCCACTGTTGATATTCCAATTGTATCCCATTTGTCAAAGCCCTTGCAGTGTCCCAAGCCGCCCAACCGCTGTGTCACCCACAGAGGGGTGAGCTGTGTTAACTTTCCTGCCCATCCCATTTTAGTATGTGCTACATGCCAGATGTCAATCGTCTGCCTAGTGGGTCCGAGTAGTATCGGTGTACGCTTTCTGTTATAAAGTGCGCACATCATGCCTTCAGCCCCAAGCCCACATCTATCTGCCTTATAGGCGGGATTCGCCTGTGGAGCATGCACCCATTGATTAATGACTTTCAAATGTGCCGCCCAATAATATAGTTGGATGTCCGGTAGCGCAATGCCCCCATCAAACCACCCTTTGTTGAGCTTGCGTTGTGCGATGCGTGCCGGTGTGTTCCCCCACATTAGCCCCGTGACTTGAGCCGCAATGCGCTTAAAGTAGGTGGGCGGCACTGAGTATGGCGTATTTTCGAGGGCATACAGAAATCGAGGCAGTGCCATCCCATCATCATAAAAAGCGCTGCCTTCCCCAGCAGCGTTAGGGGGAGAGTCCCCCAGTGGGTGGCATCTCTTTTGAGACGCTCCAGGGGGGGCAAAAGATTTTGCTTAAAAAATTCATCGGGATCCGCTGTGATGTAGATTCCCAAATATCGGAAACCCGCCACCGAGATCTGCAATGGGCAATCCTCCGGGAGCTGTGGCGGCGGGCCCCGGAGTACGAAAAGTATTGACTTGGACCAATTGATAGTGTAGCCTGATGCACGACCAAATTGGTCACATAAATTGAGAAGTACCAGGATGGAGCGTCTGGGTGAGGCCAGGTAAAGCAGAACGTCATCCGCATAAAGCGATATGCGATCTTCCCAGTCTGCTGTCCATCTCAGTCCGCGTATTTGAGGCTCCCACCTGATCCATGCTGCCAGTGGTTCTAGCACCAGTGCAAACAGTAACGGTGACAGCGGACAGCCCTGACGCATGCCTCGGGACAGTGGGAAGTCCTCGGATATGTGTCCATTAGCCGCTACGTGGGCCAGTGGCTTTGTGTAGAGTAGGCGCACCCACGCACAAAACCGTGGGCCAAACCCCAAGTGTGTCAAAACCGCAAATAGGAAGGGCCATTCTACCATATCGAACGCCATACGGGCGTCCAATGACAGGATAACTGCTGGCTCCTGAAGATAAGGTACACGGGCCATCACTCCATGCAGTCGCCTCAGATTTAACGCCGTGTTCCTATTAGGCATAAACCCCGATTGATCCGGGTGAACCAGGGCCGTGAGATGCGGAGTAAGCCGCAACGCCAGGACCTTCGCTAATATTTTAGCCTCCGCATTAATTAAGGAAATGGGGCTGTAGGATGTGCATTCTTCTGGGGGCTTCCCTGGCTTCGGGATCGCCACTATTGTGGCCACACGTTGATCCCGCGGGAGTTCTCCCTTCATCAAGCTATCCCGGTACATGTTAAGTAGGTGTGGGGCCATTGCCCCCGCCAGCTTTTTATGGAGCTCTACCGGGATTCCATTTGGTCCTAGCGCTTTTCCCGTCTGCAAAACGTCCCTCGGTCGTCAGATCCGCCTCCAATGTGAGGGCTGTCTCTGGGACGAGCTTGGGCATCGCAATATCCCTGCTATAGGTCAGTGCCTCTTCCATTGTCATCACTGACTGTGACGTGTACACCTGCTGAAAGTGTTGCGCTAGCCTGTGGACTATGGCTCGTGGGTCAGTGTCAGTGTTCATTGCATTATCTGTCATTCTAAGCTGTGCTATCCATTTTCTATCTCTCTCCCTTTTATCGAGCCATGCCAACAGCTTCCCTGCTTTATTACCGGCCTCGTATATTTTATGTCTTGTTGCTGACAGTCCGAGTACAGTCACCCCCCTCAGATGTTCCCTATGTAATTTTTGTTGGAGGCGTAGGGTGCGGGCCGTAACAGGAGTCGGGTCCTGTGAATGTTGTGCGTCCGCCTTTTGGAGCTCTGATTCCAAGGCAGTGAGTTCTCGTCGCTGTTCTTGCTTATAGCCTGATATAGCAGAGATAGCTTGCCCTCTAAGCACAGTTTTATAGGCCTCCCAGAGGGTGGACGGGGAGTGGACCGACCCGGCATTTTCCCTGAAGTATTGTTGTGTGGATTTGCTTATGGATTTCATAATCTTGGGAACCTTCAAGTAACCCGGAAATATGGGGAATATTCGCCGCCTTCCCCCTTGATGATACGTGTACGTTAAGACCACTGGCGAGTGATCTGATACACCTCTGGGCCGAATGTCCACTGAGTCTACGTGTCTGAGGCTCTCCGAGGAGGCCACAAAGTGGTCTATTCTTGATAAGCTATTATGCACCGCCGAGTGGAAAGTGAACTGACGCGCTGCGGGATGCCGATGTCGCCAGGTGTCCACCAGCCCCATCGCCTCACGACCCCCCACCGCCCGCTCCCTCACAGGGTGCCGATCCCTATTTCCGTCCACCACGTCGTTAAAGTCCCCTCCAATCAGCAGTTCCCCCTCCGGGAGATCAAGCAGCTGATTTTTTAAATAATTATACAGACCTGGACCGATTTGTGTAGGGTTCCTGGTCATGTTCGGGCGCAGACCGGCTTGCCATTGGCGTGCCAGAGCGTGCATGCTGCGCGCCCACACCACAGCCATCGTTTAAGGATGTGGATGTTACCTACTAGAGCGTCAGCCTTCCGGTCGCTCTTGCGCAGCTCTATGGTAGAGAAATCAAAACTGCCTATCTATGGTTGTGTAGGTGAAGAGAATAGTAAACAAATTATAAATAACAGACCCCCAATCTGGGCAGCGTTTCCCTAGCAACAGCAATTCAAATTCAAAGCATTTCATCGGACAATGATTAAAATAGTTAAAATAGCAGAATGAAGCAAAGCTTCAGTGTGTTGAACTCTCACCTATGCGCCCGCACTGCAGCCGTCATTTAAGGACACAGGGGGTTAGTGTCAAGGTTTTTATTCTAAACTCCCAGGATCGGCACGTTGCTCAAATGGGTCCACCTCTCAATCGCCCCACTCTCTGAATGCTATCACAGCCCAGAGGGTTGGAGTGATTAAACGAGGGAAGGAATTAGTAGGAAATGCCCGAGGTTTACAGGTAAAATGCAACAACACCTGTGTCATGAATACTTGCACCTTACTATCATCACCTGAAAACCTTTCCGGGGCCGCCAATGGTATAGGTGTGGGGAACTCCACTGACAAAGGTGGTGCTGCTCCAGCTAAAGTATCCGAAGCCCAAGAAGCCCCACACCTTCCTGTGCTTACATCAAACGGATTCTTCTGCAATTTATCAACGCGGTCTTGTAAGGCCGCTGTTTCTGCCGTAGAAGCCGTTAACTCTTGCCGAACTAAAACCAAGGCGGCCATTACATCCTCTAAGGTGGCCATCATCAACTCAATACCGATCAGGAGAGAATAAATTCTTGGGCTTCGTATTCTGTCAAGGTTTTTATTCCAAACTCCCAGGATTGGCACGGTGCTCAAATGGGTCCACCTCTCAATCGCCCCACTCTCTGAATGCTATCACAGCGCAGAGGGTTGGAGTGATTAAGCGAGGGAAGAAAAGGATGGGGACAGCAGGGTAAGAGACCTACAACACAAAAAACCACAGTGAGAAAATAGTCCAACTCCAATCTCTTTTTGCTTCAACAATCTCCTATACATATACATAGTGCAATAACTACCTGTAAAGAAAAATAACTTGGCGTTGTGTGAACATTCTTGTGCATAAGCCCTTCTCAGTTGAAGGCTCTCTAAACATAAAAATAAACACCTTTCAATATGTAAGAACACGTACCCTGTGTAGATTTCCACACACACACTCATGCACGCTCTTTACCCACCACAAGGTTGAAGAAACTTGCATCACGGGGGGGGTTGAGTACTTGATACACACACACCACTATCCCCTGCTGAGAAAAGAAACAAAGAACCACAAAAAGGTTTAACTGAGATCGTCAAGTCTTTTGAACGTATATAAATATATTTTGGGATCACAGCTCCTGCTTTATAATTAGCGACTGTTAACTCACAGCCCCCATATGTCTGTGGTTACACCACGCAATGTCACGTAGCAAATGTCTAATAGTTGTTGTAACTAAATTTAATGCACATAGAATCCACTAGAACATTGGTAAAACACTTTGGGCACCCCCACCTGGGCGTTGACAAGGTGAAACCCCCCAACAAGCCTCACGGGGAATTGTATCTTAGCATCAGAGATATGCACTCTCACAAGCGGTGACAGCGTCACCCTTACCGCCCTTGTAGCGTCGATACTCCCGACCAAAACCCCTCTGCAGGATTTAGAACTCCGGCTCCAGCATCGGACATCCTCAGAATATGAAGCACCGCTCCAGCGCCTCCGCCCAGCTTATGTGGCTTCCGGGTATGCACGTCATTCCAGCGCGTGCATAACCCAGGCCACAAGGATCATGGGAATTGTAGTTTTGGTGAGGCACGGCGATGCCGTCCACCGCCTTGCCGTCTCTCGCCTTGGATTCTAGCGTACAGAGGCTAGGGAGGTGTGACAGTTAGCTACTAGATCGCCAACTTTCCGGTCTATGGTGCTTAGGTGAAGAAAATAGTAAACAAATTATAAGCAAGAATCCCCAATCTGGACAGCGTTTCCCTTGATACAGCAATTCAAATTCAAAGCATTTCAATGGATAATGATTAAAATAGTTAAAATAGCCGAATGAAGCAAAGCTTCCATGTGCAGCACTCTCACCCACAGTGAAATGCAAAGTCATGCCTTTATAGCGCCTCCTGAAGCAGTCAAGCCATAGCGCTGCTAATAGCTCTGGGCAAAGGAAGTAGCGAGCAGTCTGTGCTGCTCTTCGAGCTACAGAGTCAGGTGAGTGACAGATTCTTACCTGGGGGCTGTGCCAGATGCGTTTTCTGGCTCCATTCCTCACACCGCATTCACGTGACAAGATGGCATCACAGAGACTGCAACAGTGTCCCACGATTTGCCCAATTCAATGGAGAGACAGGACTAATAGATGGACTGCCTGTGGCATGAGCGGGCGGCAGTTATGACATTTTGTTTTTTAGGTTTGGCTGGACTCGAGCCTGCCCGCAAACCTATAGTGGCGCCAGTATTTTGGTGCCAGTGCAACCTTTTATCAGAAATCCCGCTCGACTCAGTCCAGACCACTGCTGCCGGAGAGAGTTTGGTGCCCCTTCAGCCTCTCATGATGATGCCAGCACGAGTTCGGACAGGACCAGACCGTGGCTGCTGCACCCGGGAGAGAGTTTGGTGCCACTGCCTCTCATGACACTGGCGCGTACCATGGCTCGCTCTCTGTGCCAGAGTCTGTCACTAGTCTTAGGTAATTTATCCTAATATATTTAATTATTTCACTGACCAGAGGCAGACTGCTCAAGCTGCGCAGTGATGCTCAGCTTGACAACAGAGCCCCTGAAAGAGTTAATGGACCCTGTGCTGGATGGGGCCTGACGATGAGCGGGTGGATCCGAGGCCCCGGGCGCCCTCACATGGTGGGTGGAACAGCAACCGATAAAGAGAGTCCTGCATGGTGTCAGCCAGGGAGCGGTGACGACTTTGATTCTAGAAGCTGGCCTGCGAAACGGCTGAGGCAGCTGGGGAGCGAAGACAAATCAGGGTCCCAGTGATGGAGCAAGGATTCAAGAAAAACTAAACTTGCTCAAAACAAACCCTCCATTAACTTTACTAACCGTTAAAATTCGTAGATGAGACAAAACTAAAATACACCAAACACCAACACGGGGAAAGAAAGCTTTACACATACTTAATTAATGTGGAATAAAAGTGCAAACGCGACTAAACCGCTTTTATTTCTAAAAACGATCTGCGCATGTGCAAGCTAGAATTACAAAGAGATAACGTGACTAACTCGCTTTTGGAAGGAAATCTTTGTGCACGTGCAAGAAGAACTAGCATGTGGTCTTGCGGAACCGCATGCCCGGCATCTGCTTGCCAGAACTAAAAGGAAAACTGCTTACTTTAATGCTTTTGCCCAGAAAAATTATAATAACATGGGATAGAGTAGAAGTGGGTGGTGAACAGTGCGAATTATATATTTAAGAAAATATCTGTTTATGATTCTTTTAGCAATAGTGTGCATTTGGGCCTGTTTCGCATATGACAGGGAGAGAAAATGGAGTCAAATGACGATGAGTTACGCATGCTCAGTAGATACGGGATATGACCCTATGACCGAAGAAATGAACTACTGTCAATTATCAAGGACAGAAGATGTGGGAAAGTGAAGACTTGTATGCCTCATCTATGAAGCCTGCATTGAAATTGTTATTAAAAATTGCAACAATATATGAATGTGAAAGGAAGTATGAATGAGCTCAAGGAGAAGGGTTTGTGGAACAATGGTACCTTAACAAAAATGAATATGTCAGCATAGTGTGATGTAAACTCCCCTAGCCCTGTCTAATCATATTCCACATTTTATTAATATTTGCAACTATTGAGGGTGGAACATGTAGAAATGAAGACTATAACTAGAGTGACTTTAGAATGTTAAAAAGAGAGGAATGCTGCTGTTATTTACCAAGTCGAGGGAAGCTTGCTGCTGCTGGGTCGAGCGAGAGAAGCGGGGTCGAGCAAGATCAAGAAAATAGAGAGGAGAGAGCAGTCTTGGAAGATTCAGATCGGAATGACAGCCTGATTAGATTAGAAGATTCCGGAAGACGGATGCGCCATGGTAAGTCGAGTTTGTAGAGAAGTCTAGTAAGTATCTGTCCTGTCCTGATCCTGTCCTATAGTCTTTGTCTCCTGATTCTGACTCAGGGGACCCCCACCATGCCTTTGGCCAGAGGGGTGTTTTTCAGTATTTCAAATAGGTTAATATTATTCTGACTCATAATTTGCATATTTCTTTGCAAATGAATTTTTGCCTCTGACCTCTTTTGTCTCTTCATCTATCCACTCCTTTGCATTGATTTATTGAATGAGTTTGTGCCATTGGCTGTATCTGCTAAATGGTTTATCTTTCCCATGTGAAAATGATAACATTTGCCTGTGGTTATTTCACTAAGGTATATGAATTAGTTAGAAAACTGTTAATATCACCATCAACTAACTCAACTAATGGTCCATCGACCAGAGGAAAGAGCGTTGATTTGTGAAAGATTAGTTAGGCTATATATTTTGATTTTGAAAATTTCAAATCTACAGGAAAGTAACTAATCGACATCTGAGTGAACTATAAAACTTGACCCCCAGCGGGTACCGGGGAAAGTGATGAAAATTGGGTAAATGTGTATGTGCCTTATTGACTTGTGTATTGTATTTTTATTCCTGGCACACCCGCCGGATCAGTTTTTCTGGTAGCAGAGTTATGGTTATTATTGATTAGTTTGTTGATAATTATTGATTATTGATTATTAACCATTCTATGTTGTCTGAAAGTACAGGTACGGAGCTACCTGGGAATCCCGGGAATGGAATTTAGAAGAGTGTGGTAAGGAAATCACACTGCAGAAGGTTACTCGTCTGTTGTAATAATACCTAAAAGCTACGGAGGGCTGTAGGTGTTATATTAGGGACTATATCGTATAAGAGTAGAGTGTGAGTGATAGCGAAGGGTCCACCTGTCAAACTTTGGCCTTATCCCCAGAGGAGTCCCAAGACCTCTTACAAACGCCAAAAAGTCCACTTGCAAAACTCTGGCCTTATCCCCAGAGGAATAATAGGTCCTTATCGAGCTTCATTGAATGGTAAACAGTGGTTTTTACTTGTAGTGTAAAGGAAAACCTCTCTTTGAAGAAGTGAAGAAAACTATCTTTGGTTTAGCGGAACAGAGAGAGTAGGGTTGTTTTTACGTTATCACTAACAGAAATTGATAAAGAAATGTTAGAAAAATACATTGCCGTATTACCTTGTGAAGGGAGGGTCAGTAGCAAGAGTCATACTGACGTCATAAAGAGCCGTGCTGATATTGGTTGAGACAGCATGTGTGTAACAAGTGCAGATTGTAAAGGGAGGGTCAGTAGTAGGAGTAATCCTGACATCACAAAAAGCTGCGCTGGCATTGGTCAGACAAATGGGTGTTCTATAAGCTCCTATTGGCCAGTGGACAAAAACCATGCTGGTATTGGTTGTGGAAGGAAAATACATAGTAAGCTCTGATTGAACCATTGGTGTGAGTCTTGCTGGTATATGACGAGTGTTAACATATAGAATACGTGAAAATACAGAAGAGTTTCTAGATTCTGCCTGTTGAATTAATTAGTCACAGGAGTCGAGAAAATGAAGCTGATTAATAAAATCAAAAACTTCTTTAAGAAAGACAAGCGTGTAATAACTAGGGAGGGAATTCTAATTCCACCTCCTAAAACGCCTGCTTCTTTTATGATGATGGAACGAGGATATTATACCTGTGTATGGTTGGATAATTGGATAGAATATACGAAAGGTGATGGTGTTCTAGCTTTTCCAGAGCATGGTACGTTCAATGTAAGGATTCTTCAGAATTTGAGAAATCGTATGAATTTATTAGAACCAGATCCTAGGTTAACACAGAATGAAGCTTTGGAAGAATAGGGAAGTTGAGGCATTTGAACGAGAGAAATACAGAAGAATTAATAGAGGCTTTTTGCCTAGATACCCATTTGAATATCGAGAAAATCAGATGAAAAGATGGAGAAGAGCTGTAGTAACAGAAGGCTTGTATCCAGTGTTGATGGCTGAGGATCAAAAAGGAAGGTAAGGTAATGCAAAGAAAAAACGAAACATATAAGTATGACAGGAGCAGGGTGTGATTAATCTGATGATGAGTTATTAGACGACATTCGGCTTAAAAGACCTCCACCTTATCAAGAGAATGCCAGAGATACAGCCCCAGGTTCACCAATGATGGAAAATCCATTAGTTCCACAGGTTCTATATGATCCAACAATCACTTGAGTATTACAAGAAAAAGAAAGGGATGCATTAAATAAGAAAAAAGAAGAAATAATTCAGAAAAAAAATCAGTTTAGGTTTGAATGCCAAAGCATTGACAGTACCAGTAACAATTGTCCTGTTATTCCATTGTATGGTGATAAATGAGACACACCAAAATAACAAACAGTGACAGTCCCACAGAATAATGTTAGAAAAGAAGTCGTGATGTTAGAAGATCAAACTAGTGAAAGTGATTCGAATGTCTCACTATTAGATCTTCCAAATCTTGAGACAGTGACTGAAACCCCTAAGATAATTTCACCCATGGATACAAGTAGGAAAGAATCGACTGTCACTCCAGTGGCAGGGAGTTCAACAGGGTTTTCGCCAGAAGACCTAGAGGAGTGGGCAAAAGGAATAGAAAAGAAAGAACCCCAACCACAAAATATAGATGTAAGTAAGTTGAGAGTGGATTTGGAAGAAATGATTATTGGCACAATAAGTTAAGACAGATTAGGTTCCTATGGAGATGAGGAATTGTTGTTTTTGTGCAAAAGTATAATATGGAGAGCAAAGAATCTTCACGAGAAAATAGTAGAGGTGGCTTCAGAGTTTGGAATAGATGTAGAAAAGTCAAAAATATTGCAAAAACCATACAGACCAGAATTTACTGAGAAGGATTTGGAAAGTTTGAATGCATCAGGAAAGAGATTACTGTTAATTGGCGGACTGAAGAGTACCCCAGAGACGCAAAAACTGTTGCGCCTTCAGAGTATGTGATGAAAAAATATCAACAGGTGACCACTTTCTTGAAAGGCAAAATTCCTCCTAAATAAACAGATTGGGTTAAAATAGACAGAACAACTCAAGAACCAAAGGAGTCAGTCCATGCGTACTATGAAAGGTTATTGCAGGTGTTTAAACAGTACAGTGGATTTGAAAATATCGGTCATAAGGATATGGGACATTTTGCATATAGGTTTTTGTATGGATTGAGACCAGAAATTAGTCAGATGATTCAGCAACACATGCTCTGTTGGCAGAGCAAAACAATAGATGATATTCTAAAGTATGCAAAATAGTGTAGTGGTGATATTGATGCAAAACACAGAAAGCTGAAACAGAAAATGATGTGGGCACAAGTGAAGATGGCAGAGCAACAAGAGGCAAACTCTGGTTCTCAAAATGATAACCCGATGAAAGGTCAGAATGAGCATGGTCAGGTATCGAATGGAAGTAAAGGAAAAGGTCGAATGAATAGTAGAGGATGCGAAAAAGAAATACCCTTGTCACGAGTGCGGAAAGAATGGACATTGGAAGAATGAGTGTAGATCTATTCAACAGAATAATGGGGTAAATCACATTTTAAATCCACAGATGCACAATGAGGTGGTTATGAACCAACAGCAACAGAAGCAGGTAGTTACTCCTCAATTACAGGTGCCACAAGCCCCTATGCCAAACTATGTGAACGCTCAGGTGCAGAGATACAGTGGAAACGTCGGATTTCAAGGAGAGAGTGGTACAAATGCACAAACGGTTCCACAATATTGGATGCAAAGAAAGTGGGAGTGATTCGGGTTTGTGTCAATGACAGTGCCTGAGGGGGGAGGAAGAGTGCGTGCTTGGCGCATCCTTGGCGGTAGATCAGTCAGATCCATTTGTTGATGGAAAAGTGGAAGGTAATGACATCACTTTCCTAGTGGATACTGGTGCTACCCACTCTATTGTGAGAGCAGGAGAAATTCCAAACCTACCCCTCTCAGGAGAAACAATGCAAGTTGTAGGAGTCTCAAATAAGCATATAAAGACCCACAAAACCAATAGAAGTAAATATCGGAAATTTCAGAGACATGCATAGGTTCGTGGTATGTGACACAAGTCCGGTAAATCTGTTAGGAAGAGATTTGTTGTGCAAGATTAATTGCACCATTAACTGTAAGCCTGATGGTATTGCTTTTCAAACACCTGATGAGGATGTTGCTTTTAAGATGATGTTAGCGAAGCAAGGGACAGAAGTGGATGAGATGTTTTCACTTCTTTCAGAAAACAACTTGCAGGATAAACTGAAAAACACAGTGAGATCAGATGTGTGGGATTTTTCAGGAAAAGAAATGGTGAATGTAGATCCAATTAAAATCATTGTGAAAGAGGGTGCGACTTATCCTAACACACCTCAATACAAAATGAGTCCTGAAGTAAAGCAGGAGGTGCTCCAGTAATTGATCAAATAATTGAACAAGGTATATTGAAGGAAATAATGAGCAGTCCGTGTAACTTGCCAATCATGGGACTCAAAAAGCCTAATGGCAAGTATAGAATGGTGCAAGATTTGAGGAAGATCAATAAGATAGTAGTGCCCTGTTGTCCAGTAGTGCCAAATCCAGCAGTGATCCTTTATCAGATACCTTGGGATGTACATTGGTATACAGTGATTGATTTGTGCCAAGCATTCTTTTCGATTCCTTTACATTTAGATAGCCAATATATTTTTGCATTCCGGTTCGGAGATCGTGTTTTAGCATGGTGCCGAGTTCCTCAAGGGAACACAGAAAGCCCCTCGATTTTCAATCAGATTCTGAAAAAGTGTTTGGAGACATTGGTTATGCCAGGAAATTCGATTTTGGTTCAGTATATTGATGACCTATTGGTGGCATCAAAAACACGAGAAGCTTGTGTCACTGATATAATTGCTTTACTGAACCATTTGGCAGAAGGAGGACTTAAAGTGTCACCAGAAAAGTTACAGTTTTGTCAAGAAGAAGTCCAATAATTGGGACACAAGATAGAAAAATGATACCAGAAAGAATAAAAGTGATTCGACAAATAAACCTGCCTACAACTAAGAAAGATGTGCAAATGTTTTTAGGTGTGGTTGTATGCTGTCGTCAGTGGATCAGTGGTTTCTCACTGATTCCAAAACCTTTACAGAGATTGATATGAAAAGATGTGATAGATCGAATTGAGTGGGATGATGAGAGTACGAAGCATTCGTAAAATTGAGAGATTGTTTGTGTCAAGCGCCTGCATTGGGAATGCCAGACTATACGAAAGAATTTGCCTTGTTCTGTTGTGAAAGGGAAGGATGTGCACTTTCAGTGTTGACCCAGAGACATGGATTGTTACGACGCCCAGTGGCATACATTTCTGCCACTTTGGATTCAGTGGCTGCAGCATTGTCTGGCTGTTTAAAAGCAGTAGCTGCTACTTGTGTGAGTTTGGAACAGAGTGAATCGATTGTAATGGGACATCCCTTAAAAGTATATGGGCCACATTCAGTCGCAATCCTTCTAATAAGGACTCAAACTTAGCACTTGACCCCTAGTCCACTGACTAAGTATGAAAGATTGATTCTGGGTGCTGAAAACGTAAGTGTGATAAGATGCACCACAGTGAACCCAGCAACCTTGTTACCTGATCAATATTGTGAGGAAGTAAAAGAGGAGGTTGATCATGATTGTTTGAATGTGACAGAAATGTGTACAAAGCCCAGACCTGATATTCTTGATGTCCCATTAGAAGAATCAGATTGTGTGATGTTTGTTAATTGATCAAGTCTGAGAAAGGAAAATGGAGAATTGAGTTCTGCCAATGCTGTATGTAATATGGCTGCTATCCTGGAAGCATCCTGTTTAAAAGAAGTCAAGTCTGCACAAATAGCCAAATTGGTCGCTTTGACAAAAGCATGCAAAATTGGGAAGAAATTGAGAGTAACCATATTTACGGACAGTCAATATGGTTTTGGGGTTGTCCTCGACTTTGGCCAATTATGGATGCATAGGGGATTTCTGACTTCTTCAGGATCTCCTATCAAGAATAGTAAGAATGTAAAAGAACTATTGGAAGCACTACAATTGCCAAAAGGAATTGCAGTGGTCAAATGTGCCACACATAGGTCAGGAAATGATTATGTGACACAGGGAAACAGATATGCTGACCAAGTTGCACTATTTTGTGCTTGAAGTACAATGTCTTTGAACAGAGGGTTGGAAAAAGAAGTTACCAATTGCCATCTAATATTCTTTTCTACTTTTGAAACATGGGATGAAGTTAGGCACTCACAGGATGAGGCAGATGCAAAAGAAAAGGAACTCTGGATTAAATCAGGTTGCACAAGAAGAGCCGACGATGAGGTATTGGTGTGTCCAGATGGTAGACCAATAATGCCAGATTGTTTGCTATCACAGATGGCGAGTGTGTATCATGGAACTACACACATTGGGAGGGATGCCATGATTAGACACTTCAGGCAGACATGGTACAATCCTAAGTTTAGGATAATTACAGAGAGTCTCTGCCAAAGGTGCTTGATATGTCAACAGCAAAATCCAGGTAGAAAGACGGTGGTCAGTTGGGGAAAAATTGGAAAGGCAGAAGGACCATTTACAAGACTGCAGCTTGACTTCATAGAATTGCCACTGTGCAATGGTTTGAAGGATGCCCTTGACATTGTGTGTCTATTTGCTCGATGGGTAGAGGCTTATCCCACAAGAAGGAATGACAGCCTCATAGTTGCTAAACTACTGTTGAGAGAACTTATCCCTAGATTCGTATTTCCATTCACTTTGGAATCAGATAGAGGACCTCATTTTAACAATGAGATAATTTGATTAATTTGTACAGCTTTCAAAATTGAGCAGAAGTTACATTGTGCCTATCGACCAGAAGCCTCTGGAGTGGTTGAGCAGCTTAATGGCAGAATAAAATCTAGGCTAGGAAAAGTGTGTGCATCCACAATGCTGAAATGGCCTGATGTTTTGCCCCTTGTATTAATGAGTCTTATAAGCATTCCTAACAGGACGGTATTGAGTCCGCATGAAATTCTCATGGGAAGAGCAATGAGACAAGCATTTGTACCGGGAAATAAACAGATCAATATAACTGATGATCTAGTATTAGACTATTGTAAAGGACTAGCAGATGTGGTATGTTCTGTGTCTCATCAGGTTGGAGAAGACGCAACCACAGCACAGCCAAATCAAACCCATGATTTAAGTCCAGGAGAGTGGGTCATGGTGAAGAAACAAGCGAGGAAAACGTGTCTAGAACCCAGATGGGAAAGACCATATCAAGTTGTACTGGTCAAGTAGAGTGGGCACCAGTTACTGGGTCTTGTGAGACGGCTGTTGAAACAGAAGAAAGACAAGCATTTAAAAGACCAGAACAAGTGGAGCAAAGAATAAAAGAACTAGCCACAGAAAATCCAGATCAAGCTCAGTCAAGAGAAGAAGAAAGATTGGAAGATTCAGAAAAAATTCAGTCAACAGAAAGAGAAAGATCAGAAAGTCCAGAACAAGTTCAGCAAAAAGAAAGAGAAAAAGAAAGAACACTTGAAATAGGCAAAGAAGGTGAAAAAGCAGTGCAAACTAAAAGGGTCAGAAAAAGTGATCATTGGCCAAGTGGAGTGAAAAGACTGAGATATTTTCTGAGAAGGAAAACAGGGAAAGAACAAGAGCAAATAAATGAGGTTTCAAGTCAAACTGAGCAAGAACCATTAAGAAACAAACCAATACGAAAGTCAAGAAGAGTGAGAGTTCCAAGCAGAAAATATAAAGCTCCTGAATAGACATACATAATATTAGAGGACTTTGAGAATCTAGATCTGAATGAGGAACAAGAAAGTGTTACTGTTGAAAGGATTGAGGAAAGCAAATTGAGACCACCTTAAAAGGAAAAGACTTTGACACTAAGGGTGGAAAATTATCGAATAAATAAAGAAAAGAATAAAGAAATTAAAGAAAAATAAAGGGCCAAGGACGAAAAGCCTTGAAAGTGTGGGATCACACAGAAATTAAAATTTTGTTTCTATTTGAAGTATTAAAAATGGCAAAAACGGAAGTGACTGAACATTCGAAATCTATAGTAAAACGAAGATGTCTTAAAGTTTGGTTGTGTAGTATCCTAATATTGATATTGATGTGGTTGTTGTTAGCTGTCGTAATACCTGTTCTAATGATAACGAATAACCAAAATAACACAAATACTAACGAACTAGTGAATGAAGCTACTAAAGGAACTACTACTGCTATTTCAGAGCAAATGGATGAGAGCATGTATCATTGTGACAAATCAAATAGTGATTTGTTATTAAATGTGTTTACTAAACTCCTTTATGAATATGTTAATACCATCGATGTGGGTGATTGTTATGTTTGCATGAAATTACCTTCATCTGTATCGGAGGGGGTGACGTATCACCATCTTCCATTAACATATGGTGTGTCATGTAGTGTTGTGTCCAGTCTGTGTTACGTAACAGCTGCAGTACCTGTATTCGAATATGGATTTAGTGTTTCCAGAAATCCCTATTCGAAGAAACATGAATCCAGTGCTTAGTAGTAAAGATGCAGAGTTCATGGGCGAGTTCTTTTTAACAACAAGCCCAATAGATGTAACATATGCTCACAAGAACAATTTAACATGCATTTTACGTGATGAAGAGAAAGATTTTCTAAATTTAGCGGAGGAGAGAAGGCAGGATTTCCAAATGAAAGCTGTTGAACAGAAGTCACATGCACCGCCATGGGCTAATCAGAGGGGAACTATAAGAAAGGCAAGACTCATGCTGCAATGTCCCTGGACTTGTCAAAAATGGGTAAATTCTGTCTGCATAGACTAAAAACAGATTATAAGAACATTTTCATTGGTTCTAGTGAATGTGAACGTACCTTTCTAATAATGGGGGGATGGGGACTAAAAGGTGGAACTGATCCTGTTTTTCCAGGTATTTATTACATGTGTGGTAAAAATGACCATTATAGGTTGCCTACACGATGGTATGGAATAGTATTTCCGAAGGTATATCACATAACTAAGAACAATGAAATAAATGAAGTAAGTCAAGGACTAAAAAGAAGTAGAAGAACAAGTTTTTCAGAAATAGTAGGTGATATATTTGGAGCACTGATACCGTCAGTTGGAGTCGTACTGAATTCACATAAAATACGTAAATTGTCAATAGTAGTTGATCGTTTATCAACAGATACTGCTGGAGGATTCTTGATGATTAACACCAAAATGGTTGCAATTAGGTCTATGGTTTTGCAAAACCGACTTGTCCTTGATATTTTATTAGCAAAAGAGGGTGGAGTCTGTGGCATGTTGAAAATTCAACACTGCTGTACATATATCCCAGACAAAAGTAAAGGTATTGAGGGATATATTAAGAATATTACAAAGATTAATGAAGATTTGACCCAACTGGAGGTTGACGGTGTTTGGGAAAGGCTAATGAAAAGTATTTCCTCTATAGGTAGTTGGTTTTCTACTTTTGGAAGTAGTTTACTAGGGAAATACCAGTAATAGTAGTAGCTATAGTAATCCTGATGATAATGATGACATATAGGGTTTGCAAAAGTAAAACCAGAAACAGAATGATGAGTGGAACAAATAATAAAAGAATGGGAAGAAAGAGAAAAAGGGATGAGATCGAATTAGAAGAAATGAAAGGAAGTCTATATGATAAGATGAAAGAATTAGATATCAAAGAAATGAGTGAAAAACTTATAGAAAGAGAAGAAGACACTGAAATCAGATAAACGAAGTTGGCACTTGGTAATGATGGGTATTTTATGATGGCTCAAAAATGCCATCAGAAAGGGGAATGATGGAGCAAGGATTCAAGAAAAACTAAACTTGCTCGAAACAAACCCTCCATTAACTTTACTAACCGTTAGAATTTGTAGATGAGACAAAACTAATATACACCAAACACCGACACAGGAAAAGAAAGCTTCACGCATGCTTAATTAATGTGGAATAAAGTGCAAACGCGACTAAATCGCTTTTATTTGTAAAAACGATCTGCGCATATGGAAGCTAGAGATAACATGACTAACTCGCTTTTGTAATGTAATGTAAATGTAAATGGGTTTTGTATAGCGCAGGTTACACTCCACGGAGCATCTTTGCGCTTCTGAGTGAGAAAGAACCAGATGAGATTGATTCTTGTGGTGTATAGGGGTTAAAATGTTATATCATATTTTTGCATTTAGTATCGGATAAGGTATAGATCCAAGTTTTAAGGGTCCTTCTGAAAGGAATTTCTGTGGGGATTTGTCGGAGTGGGGGCGGCAGAGAGTTCCAAGCTTTAGATCCCAAAACTGCCAGTGCTTTACCTCCTTTGGTTTTAAGTCTAAAATTAGGGATGGTAAGAAGATTCTCACTTTGGGATCTTAGACAACGTGCGGGGACGTAGTGTTTGAAGAGATTTTCAATGTATTTGGGTCCTGTTTTATTAAATGCCCTAAACGTAATTAACAGGATTTTAAACAGCACCCTTTTATGTATTGGCAGCCAATGCAAAATGCTCAACGCTGTTGAGGCTGAGGTCCTTCTTTTCCATCCCAACACTAATCTGGCCGCTGCATGCTGTACCATTTGCAGTTTATGGCATACCGTCCTATTTGTTCCTGCGTAGATGCTATTGCAGTAATCAATACGGGATGAAATGAGGGCTACTGCCACCATCTTCCTTGCTGCAATAGGGATCAGATCGAAAACATTTCTGAGTCCTTTTATTATGCCGAAGCAGGTCCATGCCACGGCTGTTGCTTGTTGTTTGAAGCTCAGGGAAGGATCAAATTTTATCCCCAGGTTACGGACTACATTTGCTGTATTAGGGGGGACGGTAGCATCTTCTGGCCACCATAGAGTCGGGTTGAAGGAGTTGTTTTTTCCAAATGGTAAAATTTCAGTCTTCCCTGAATTGCATTTAAGATGATTCATGCTCATCCAGTGGAAAGTGGCCTTTATACAGTTTTTGAGTCTGGCTTCTGCTTGGCTGGATTCATCCTCCATCACTAAGATGAGTTGTGTATCATCTGCATATGAGATGGTAGCTATGCCGAAGGATGATATAAGGGTAATCAGGGGGGCCATGTATACATTAAAAAGTGTCGGACTCAGGCACGAGCCCTGCGGAACACCTGAGTTTAGTGGAATCTCTGCTGATCTAAATTGGCCCAAGGTGACCACTTGTCGTCTGTTTGTTAGGAAACTCTTTAGCCAGCTCAGTACCTGACCTGTTATCCCTGCCGCGGCTAGTCGGTCTATCAGGATGGTATGAGACACCGTATCGAAAGCCGCGGACAGGTCTAAAAGTATGAGTACTGCTTTTTTGCCCTGGTCTAGTGCTGCTCTAAGTGTTTCCAGGGAGAAAATTAGAGCTGATTCCATTGAATGTTTTGCTCTGAAACCAGCTTGGTTTGGGTGCCAGATATTATTTGCCTCTAAAAAGATGGTGAGCGGTTTATTTACTTCCTTTTCTGTAAGTTTGCAGAAGGTAGGGAGTAGTGAGATTGGTCGAAGATTAGTAAGAATGGTGGGGTCAGGTAATGGTTTTTTTAGTAGGGGTCTTACTGCTGCTAGTTTCCATTCTTCAGGGACCACTCCCCGGGAAAGAGAAGAATTAATAATATTATTAATGATGGGATTCACGATCTCCACCATGGTGTGGAGGACATAAGGGGGGCAGGGATCGAAAGGAGAGCCAGATTTGATTTTTAGGATTTGTGTCTTAGATTCTTCCAGGCTAACTTCCTGAAAGCAAGCTAACTGGCTTGTCACGTTGTTGTTTTTGGTTTGGGACTCTTCCAGGAGGGGGGGGGTATGGGAAATATTTGATGATCATCTGTATTTTCTCGCGTAAGTAGTCCGCGATGTTATTGCATAGGGTTTGGGAGGGGGGAATATCTCTCTGCATGTTCTTTGGGTTTGTGTATGAGTTGACAATATTGAAAATGTCTTTTTGTTTATTGTTGCTATTGGTTATGGCATCAGTAAAAAAGTCCTTTTTAGCTGTTTTTATCATCCCATGATAGTGTCGGCGAGCTACTTTATAGCTGGACTGATCAGTTATGTTATAGTTTGTGCGCCAGGTCCGTTCTAATGCTCTGACCTTCCTTTGTTCTTCCTTTAGGGTCTGGGAAAACCAGGGGGCAGAGGTTCTATGTTTCTTATTGCGCCTTACACTTGGTTTTATTATGTCCTTTTCCATAGCTAGGGCATCCATCCATTTCCTGAAGGACTGACTATCCTTCTCAGGGTTCCCTACTGCTGGTGGTCTAGTTTCTAGTGCCTTAGTGAGAAACCCCGGTTTTCCTGTCAGGTTCTTCCAGTGGGGCCCACCCTGGGGGGCGCAAGGCTTAATCCCTGGTTTATGTTTCATTATTCCTTGGAGTTCAAAAGGGATATAGCTGTGATCGGACCAGATTAATTCTTGGGGAGGTTTTACGAGAAGTGTGTCCATATTTGAACAAATGCAGTCAAGGATATGACCTGCATTGTGTGTGGGCATGGTGGTAAGTATTTTGAGGCCGAGGACCTTCATTGTTCCGTGAAGCCTAAGGAAGCATGGTCCAAGAGGGAGTCTAGATGTATGTTTGTGTCTCCTAAAATCGTGAAATTAGCAGATTTCAGGGCTAGGTCTGCTGCTATTTCTCCTATGCTATTCAGGAAATCCGTAGGTGTTCCCGGAGGTCGATATATTAATATTGCTGAGAAGGTGAAGGAATCATGAGCTCTTAGGGCGAAACCTATACTTTCCGCACCTTTAATACCTGGGATTCAGAAGGTCATGCAGCTCAGTGAGTCCCTATAGAGACTTTGGAGGGAAATCTTTGAGCATGAGCAAGAAGGACTAACATGTGGTCTTTCGGAACCGCATGCCCGGCATCTGCTTGCCAGAACTAAAAGGAAAACCGCTTACGTTAATGCTTTTGCCCAGAAAAATAATAATAACATGGGATAGAGTAGAAGTGGGTGGTGAACAATGTGAGTTATATATTTAAGAAAATAACATCTGTTTATGATTCTTTTATCAATAGTGTGCATTTGGGCCTGTTTCGCATATGACATGGAGAGAAAATGGGGTTGAATGATGATGAGTTATGCATGCTCAGTAGATTCGGGATATGACCCAATGACCGAAGAAATTAACTGCTGCCAAATATCAAGGACAGAAGACGTGGGAAAGTGAAGACGTGTATGCCTGATCTATGAAGCCTGCATTGACATTGTTATTAAAAATTGCAACAATATATGAATGTGAAAGGAAGCATGAATGAGCTAAAGGGGAAGGGTTTCCGGAACAATGGTACCTTAATAAAAAAAGAATATGTCAGCATAGTGTGATGTAAACTCCCCTAGCCCTGTCCAATCATATTCAGTATTTTATTAGTATTCGTAACTATTGAGGGTGGGACATGGAGAAATGAAGACTATAACTAGAGTGACTTTAGAATGTTAAAAAAAGGGGAATGCTGCTGTTATTTACCAAGTCGAGAGAATCTTGCTGCTGCTGGGTCGAGCGAGAGAAGATGGGTCGAGCAAGATCAAGAAAATAGAGAGGAGAGAGCAGTCTGGGAAGATTCAGATCCGAATGAAAGCCTGATTAGATTAGAGGATTCCGGAAGAACCTCGAGGAGGGAGAGAGTGTAAGAGAGGGATGCGCCGTGGTACGTCAGGTTTGTAGAGAAGTCTAGTAAGCATCTGTCCTGTCCTGATCCTGTCCTATAGTCGTTGTCTCCTGATTCTAACTCAGAGGACTCCACCATTCCTTTGGCCAGAGGGGTATTTTTCAGTATTTCAAATAGGTAAATATTATTCTGACTCATAAGTTGCATATTTCTTTGCAAATGTATTTTTGCCACTGAACTCTTTTGTCTCTTCATCTATCCACTCCTTTGCATTGATTTATTGAATGAGTTTGTGTCATTGGCTGTATCTGCTAAATAGTTTATCTCTCCCATGAGAAAATGATGACGTTTGCACTATGAATTTGTATTGAAAGAGCGTTCACCTTTATGACTGAAATTTAGATAAAACTTATGAATTTTACCCAGAGTCTGTTGTTATTTTACTAAGATATATGAATTAGTTAGAAACCTGTTAATATCACCATCAACTAACTCAACTAATTGTTCATCGACCATAGGAAAGAGCGTTGATTTGTGAAAGATTAGTTAGGCTATATATTTTGATTTTGAAAATTTCAAATCTACAGGAAAGTAACTAATCGACATCTGAGTAAACTATAAAACTTGACTCCCAGCGGGTACCGGGAAAAGTGATGAAAATTGGGTAAATGTGTAAGGGCCTTATTGAATTGTGTGGAGTATTTTTATCCCTGGCACACCCGCTGGGTCACCAAGACTGGGAATACGGAGACGACGGCCTCCGACCGAGGAGAGAGTTGGACCTATGGGTGGTGTAGGTGTGGATGCTGCTGGGCATAGGCACGTTGCGCCTCAATGTTTGACCTACTTGGTCATAACAACGGGGCTCTTCTCGACAACCGGAATGGGCCGTGTAGCAGGCCGCACTGGGGGTGAGCCTGGATCTCCCTGGAATCGGGGACTGGGTGTGGTCGTATGTCAGTAGACACACAATCCTTACAGGGTAAACCTCGGTGGGACCAATGAGACGACTACCCCCTTCTGGAATATACCTGGGAACAGATGAAAGAGATAACACCTTTGGCTATCTAGTATATCAGATCAAGCCTATTTTCAAAGAGCACACTAACTTTGTCAACTTAGTTGTCAGTTTAGGAAACGTAATCGGACTTCATTTGAGTGCCTTTTAAGCTGGGTCAGGTGAAATCTTTGTGCCTCCGACACACTTTTCTTCTGCCTTCAAAATTAGAATCTCGGAGTGGAGTTTTAACGTGTTTTTTGCCATCAACAATTGTTGTGGCCTAACTAATCCTGAAACACTTTTGCTCTGCCTTGGCTCAGGACACTGAGATCCATGCCCTCGAGCTTCTACTGGGGGCCTTGGACGACACCCACACACAACTATCCCGAGCCAAGAGCACTTGTAATAAAACGCTGGACAGGCTGCGAACTCTGGATAGTAGGGAGTATCAGAAGAAACAACACACTGAAGGCAGGAAGTTGGGCAGACTGCTGGCGTGGCTGATCCAGCCAGAGACCAGGAGGTCCCCCATAACTAAGCTTCAGAATGGGGATGGTACCACGACCTTCTCCCCTAAAACAATAAACACTTGCTTCCTACACTTTTATGAGTCTCTATATGAGCGCCCATCGGGTCTATCAGAGAATCAAATCCAAAACTACCTAAATAGAACCCCCTTACAGACCATTGACATGGAGGCCTGGGAAGACCTGGGGGCCGCTATCAGTATGAGAAATCAGAGCAGCAATCAATGACATGGCAAAAGGGAAAACCCCGGGCCCAGATGGCCTCCCTGCTGAATTTTATGCGACATACAGTGAGCAGCTTGTACCACGCCTCGTGAAGCTGTATGCCGACTCCTTAGTTTGTGGCTACTTGCCAAAAACAACTAGGGAGGCCCTGGTAGTGCCCATTTATAAGACAAAAGCAAACGCCCCTACGGTTACAGAATTTAGGCCGTTATCCATGTTAAATATGGATTTAAAAATATTGAGCCAGTAGGTTTATCCCACACATATGTACACTAGTCCACGTAGATCAGAATGGGTTCATTCCAACTAGATCCACATCGGGAAACCTCCAATGGCTATATTACGTTATGTTTCACCGAGACATCCAGAACTACCCGAATGCAGTGGCCATGGCAGTGGACCTTGAGAAAGCTTTCGACTCCATGCTCCATGCGTTGGGACTTCCTGGTGAGGTGGTGCATGCCAGGGGGCTGGGGGAGGGGTGGATCATGTGGGTCAAGCTACTCTACACACTTCCATTAGCTAGAGTCAAGACGGGTGACACAGTCTCAAACCCCTATGAGATACACAGGGGAACCAGACAGGGATACCCATGTCACCCCTCTTATTCGCACTGGCTATGGAGCCATTGGCTGTGCAGTTCAGGGCTGAACACGACTGTTATCGGCCTGACAATAGATGGGAGGGACATCATGATTTCTCTTAATGCAGATGATATCCATCTGTATCTGCAGAATGGCGAGGGAGGGATAACTGATGCAATGGATATTTTAACTGACTACGCCATATTAACGGGTTGGAAAGTGAACTGACATAAGACCCATATTTTCCCCTAGACACTACAGCCCCCTGCCCCATGCCGCTCCCAATGGGCACCAAGTGGTCCCCCAGGTCTTTCCGATATCTAGGTATCCAAATATTTCATGACCAAAATGACCTGCTTAAAGGTAATCTGAATCCAGCTCTTCGCTCACTCAAGTCAGCAGTGGCGTTCTGGCGCGCCCTCAAACTCCCCCTTGTGTTAAGGGTAGCGCTCTCTAAAATGGTAATGCTGCCGCGCCTACTTTATTTATTCGCAAACCTACCAATAGTTATCCCGAAGACCTGGTTTAAAGAATTGGACATGCTATTGAGGGACTTGATTTGGCATGGAGGCCACAACAGAGTGCCATTGGCCATCGTCCAGAGGTCGCCAGAAAAAAGGGGGTTGGGAGCCCCGGACTTTGAGTCTTACTATATGGCCGCCCAGCTGCAGTGGTTGGCTCAGTGGCTGGAGGGGATTGGGCTGGAATCATTTGACTCCCCACCCCACACTGACCGACATGTGAAACTACTGACCCGGCTGATCCTTTCCAGGAGGCAGGTCCGATCGCAGGGTGTCTTGTCCACAGTGGCTTTGAAATGCTGGCCCAGAAACATTATGCGAGCCCCAGCTATAACACTGTACTCACCTGACCTCCCCCTGGTTGGCCTGCCGAGAGGACAGACCCCAGCCTCCTCCTTTACTGCGAACCAACTGAGGGAATGGGAGAGTGCGGGACTAACGAGGGCAGGAGACCTTTAGCTAGAGGGAGTGCTGATGCCCCTGGAAGATTTGATTTCCCAGTCTGATCTGCCCTGCGGGCAATTCTTGAACTACCATGGGATGCGAAGGTCCTTCCAGTCTTTATGGGGAGTGGGAACACAGGAACCAAATACACACGGGCTCTTGCATGCCATGATCACACTGGAACTGCAAGACACCTAATTAAATGATTATATAGGGCCTTGAGAGAAATGGTTGAGAACCAACTACCCAAATTATGACAGAAATGGGAACTAACCATAGAGCACAACATCGTGGAGGCAGAATGTAAACTAGTGCTAAGATTACCCAAGACGATCTCCAGAAATGCTAGCTTCAAATACACCCAATTCAATATCCTTCATATGACTTATCTCACACCACACAGACATAACATAATATGGGGCAGCACTGACAAACAATGCCCACGCTGTGCACAGCCGGACTATGACTTTAAACATATGGTGTGGAACTGCCCTTCCCTATCTGAATATTGGCACCTCGTCCTTGAGTCGATACACACAGTACTAGCACGCACCATCCCCTTCACCTTGGATGCATGTGTGCTGGGTCTGTTCTCTAGGCCTAATCCTAAAAATGTTGGGAACCGATATAGATCTAGCTCTGGTGTCGGCTAAAAGGAGAATAGCCCTCAGCTGGAAGTCCTCCACTGGCTCTGGCATCCTGAACTGGGAAAAAGACCTCACAGCTTGGGCCCAGGTGGAAGAAAGAGCATTAATAGAAGAGGACAGTAAAGAAATAAGACGCCGCACTATAGTGGACCTATGGTCGGAAGTCGTACGGGAATGGGAGGCAAAAGATATAGTAGAAGGTGACAGCTCACCTGCGCCCCCCTGAACCCCTCTACGCCATCAATAAAATTAGTGCATAGCCAAGTCCCACTCAAGGATGAAAACTAGTAGCCTTACTTGATGACCTCAAGTTGGCCACTACGATAACATTGATAAATACAGAATGTATGCTGTGTTCACCTGTTACCAAAATAGCCTGACCTATACGCATATAGCTTGCTTTTTGCCGATAGCTGCTCTTGTTAATAAGTTTCGTGAAAAAAAGGTTTTCTATATACGATTAGCTATTAGATTGTAATACATGGATAATGTCGGACTGATTTAACCCCCACCTTTTTAAGATATATTGTCGAACGTAGTTATTTTGTACGGTGCAGCATCGCATGGCTCCAGTATACTCTTCCTAGTCATTTCGTTTATAATCTGTTATCTTTCCCTTTCCCTGTATTCCAAGCACCTCAACATTGAAGACGTTTGTAAGTTCGACAGAAAACATATGATTGTATGTTGCGAATATTATGCAATACCTAATAAAAAGATGTTTTTAAATAAAAGTACACTGAAAATATCAGAATGTCACACATAAGCAATCTGAAACCTTGGCAGCTATGCACCCATGCCACTTGTCGCATGGGCCTTTATTTGTCAGCAATGAGTATAATATGTTTTCGAGCTTGGATAGATTCGGCATTTCCAGACACCCTCACCCACAGGCAGCCAAACTCCTACACACATTGATCTCTGACAATCACTTGCAGGATTTCTGAAGTCTCTCTCATCACAGTTCTCGCGAAGGTACATTCAGACATCTACACATACCATAATACATGTTCGAGGATTGACCTTTGGTTGACCTCCAAGGACGCATGGACCTTGACCAAATCAATAACCCACTTGCCACCAGTGGTCGAAGTGGGGGAAAAAAAGTAGGGGAACTGTGGGCGGAGACTCAGGGGGCGGGAATAACCCAAGGATTGGATTAGTGGGCGGAGTCGGAGGTGTGGCTAGAAATAGCAAAACATACCAATTTTTGAACGTTTGGCATTTCACTGACCAGTTACAGCTTATAACGTTATTTAATTCAAAGAATCAATAAACATGTTTATTTGAGGTTTAATATATAAGTTGTTTATATTTAATTCATTTACAATGTGGGACATGTTTCCAATCACAGAATATTCCAAATACACTTATAAGTGGAATCATAAGCCATTTGTCTCCGAGCCATGCAGTTTCTTTCATCTGCACTTCTCCCTTTTTCTAACCATTTCTGAACATAAAATTCAGGTTTAAATTCTATGACAGGTGGCCACACGATATTTATGAACATTGTAGAAGACAGACGATTGATTGATATTCTGTTCCGCAGTGGTGTGAGCACATCATTCATTACACTAAAGCCCCGTTCACATTCAGCAGTTGAGGTACAAAAGGTGTTTATAATGTGCATTAATTGTTTCAGGCTTTCAGAGATGCAATTTTTATTTTGTTTGTACTCTCTGAAACCAAGGATGTACTGCCTGGTATCAAATACATGCAACCTGCTACAAAGGTTTTGTAATTCTCCCTCACCGTATAAGATGTCTACTGGATCTGGCCAATAAACTGGTTGTAGGAGTTTCATTCTATGTACTAACTCTTTGTATTCTATTTCATCATTGTTTGTGGTTGTGCATCTAGAAACATTTGATGCATTAGACATTGTCATCCTTTTTCGCAGGTTATTTGCTAAGCTCCTAAAGAACTGTGCCCTATTGATGCTAACACAGCCTTTGTTCTGTTGCAGTCCTACACCAGCAAACTGCATCCGTTCAGCAGCATCTAATGCAGTTGTAGCAAACAAAGGGCCCAGGTGCATCAGCCATTGATTCAAACACTAAAATCTGCATCTGTATTGAACGATCGGCCTCATATATGGTCATATCACGCCGCTGCAGCCTTCTGGATAGGTCACCCAATTCTGTGAGAGCATCATATAAAATGCCCATATTTTCAACAAACACCAGGGAGGTTAATAAACGGTTTAAACCAGCATATTTCCTCTGCTCAATGTCACTCCTCGTTGAGTCTTCGGAAGATTCCATGAAATGTTTAATAAGTCCTTTGTAGTTATTCCAACCAGCTCTCACAGATCTTTCACTTGAGGACACCCAACGTATATCTAGCACCTTTCCAATTGCCAGAAGTCTTACTTCTACCTCCAGAGCACATTCCCCAAGCTCTCTCTGATTTTTCAGAGAGGCATGGTAGGTGGTATATAGTTTATCAAAAACAAATTCGAGCTGATTAATGCCTGCGACTTCTTTACAAATATCACCCACAGCAAGCTCCAGCTTGTGGTTAGCACAGTGCCATACACTCAACTGTGGATATTTCAGTTTCAGAAGAGTTGCCACACCGGATTTCCTACCTATCATATTGGAAGCACCATCTGTTACAAGTTGAACCAAATGACTTTTTAAATACTCATCAGTAAAACCGTGTCTCTCTAAGCATGCAAGTAAGGTATCTAAGATTAGATCTGCTGCTGTGCTTGGCAACTCAACAAGGTCCAAGAAAAAGGTCAGTGGCTCATTGTGTTTATCAATACATGCTCTTACACAGATAATTAGTGTGGTCAATTTACTATTTGTGAGCTTAGGGACATATTTATGGGAATGGTGGCGCAGGGCAGCACAGCAAGTTACTTTGCTGCGCTGCCCTGCATCACAGGGAAAGGGCGGGAATGTGCCGTATTTATCCAATATGGTGCATTCCGGTCTTTTCCCCCTGCACTGGCGCCATTTCGACAGCCTAGCTTCAACGCAGGCACACTTGCCCCATGGTGCAAGGGTGCCTCCTTTGCATGCAGGATTGTTTTTGTGCAGGAAGGGGCACCTTCCTGTACAAAAACAATCTTGAGAGGCTTTTTCATCTTTCTATGTGGGCTGCAGAATAAAGCACAGTTTGAAAGAGGAAAAAGCAAGGAGAAATAAAGATATTTCTCCTAGTTATGCCTCCTCTGGGGCAGCGCAAGATTTTGCCGCATTCCCAGGATTACAAGGCCTTGTAAATCTATGAATGCGTCAAAAACCGTGGGGGTTGTGTGGGAGACTTTAATTATTGCAGGAAAACTACTGCGTGACAAAGCCACTGCTGCTCTAGGGTGTGCTGCTTTGTAGACCTGCCCGCAAGACTGGTGGTGAACCTGAGTATGAATTGTGGTGGACAGGGCTTCAAGTTTACCCAACTGGCCACCGGTAGGGTTCACCTGCTGGTGCTAAGAGACCAGGGCTTCTAAGGTCTAGTGGGGCCTTCTAAAGTCTATCATGGGTGCTCCCTCAGGAGTGGTCTGATGGACAAGGCATGAAGGCTGAACCAGGTTCCCCAGTTCCAAATTTGGTAGCTCTGGCCATAATGCCACATCCTATCCCCACCGAACACCCTTCTGCCCCACTGAGTGAAACTCGCACTGTCTTCACCTACAACCCAATTCTGCCCCATTATAAGCACCTGGATGTGACTCATTTCAAATTATGCAGTGCCTGAAAAAATTAACAACATTCTGGGAAAAGCAAATACTCATAGGGAATGCAGGATTATGTAAAGCATGCAAAATATAAGCAGGAACGACATGTTACCTTAACGCTTTTACTCTCGTTCAGAAATCAATGAGTATTTTTTGTCTCAAACATTGAGGACATGAATATAGGGCTCCTCCTGTACACATGTGTTAAGCAGGGCTCAGAGACAAAGGAACTCTTCAAGAGAATCTGATCTGACTCACGGAAATCCACAAATTGTGCACTCTTGATTGTCAGCGCCAGGATGCCTGTTAGGTGAGAGTGCGCTTTACAAGTGAGATAAATAAATAAATAATTCTTATTCATGTCAGCCAGCTAGCTGCTCAAACATAGTATAGCACATATGTATTCAAGTGTCCTGCAAAGAAGAATGAGTGCGAGTAAGTAAATGTGGGTGTGAATGATTGAGTGCCTGAATGTAACTGAGCATGAGTGAAAGAGTGTATGTCGATGAAAGTGAGAGAAAGTGAGTGAGAAGGAGTCACGAAGAGTAAGTGAAACTGTAAGTTAGAATGAGGTAATCAGAGTAGGAAAAAGTGGTGTGAGTGAGTGAGAATGTGATACCGAATGTTGAAGAGTTAGTGCAAGTGAGCAATATGGTCCGGTACGGCCTAACGCCCCCTCCTCCCTTCTATTGGGACAGACACCAATACAATCAATTTGTTTTTGGAATAGGGGGTCGTTGACCCCCGATCGTATTTATTAACAAACACACATATTTGCACACAAATATATAATTACGCAGAAATGAAATGATAAGACAGGATTCGGTACATTTGATTCATTCCTAGCTTTAACCAAGTTCTAATACATAATGTTCCTATCCTAGTCTAAACATATTGCTGATCACATTTCTGCGTATTACTTTTGGGCCTACGGCAAGGTCAACACGCTGGACCCTCCCCCTTTAATCCAAATTGTCCCGCGCACCCCAACCAGAGTGCGCATGCGCAGGAGGCCCAGCTGACCCGGAAGTAGTTCTCTCCATATTTGTCCCGCGCCCCCCAACCAGGGTGCGCACGCGCAGGGGGCCCAGCTGACCCGGAAGTAGTTCCTTCCAGGCAACCCCCATGCGTTCAAGACTTACTCCATAAAGGGGCCATGCAGACAGTGCAGCTTACTTACGCCCGCGTGCGGGGTGGCCAACCAGCCAATGGAAAGCGTAACCCCCGTTTGCCCCCGCACCGTTGCAACCAACCGGTTGTAACTGCCCCTGGAGTCAGGTGAGAGCCACATGTCCCTCCCCTCTGGGCGCCCCATTTAATAAGGCGCCCCAAAAGATTAGTCAATTTAGTCTGTCCAACCGATGACCTTACCGCCTGACAAGCAATACCGCCTAAAACACGACAAAAAGGCATTTACATAGAAATTGTCTACGTAGTTGACATCCTGTGGAAAAAACACACTAACATATTTCACTTCAACAAACATCTATCTCAGGGATGGTGGGTGGGGAAAAAAGGTTAAAGGTCCTCCCGAGGGAGGAGGCACACGCGACGGGTGTGCTGCCGAGGGGAGCGGAGAGCAAGAGACTGCTCTTCGCGCTCCCCCCGGCTTTATACTAACGCACATCCACCAGCTAAAACTGGTTCTTGCGGAGGGGATCACCCGCGCCCCGGAAGTGATCCGATCGCTTCCGGGGCACAGCCCCCAGCCAATGCGGGGGCCAACGGAACGGGCAAGGATACGGGGGCACGGTCCGACCACCATAATGGCGGCGGGGCCAATGCTGGCCCCGCCTTCCTCTATGGTCCGGTACGGCCTACCGCCCCCTCCTCCCTTCTATTAGGACAGACACCAATACAATCAATTTGTTTTTGGAATAGGGGGTCGTTGACCCCCGATCGTATTTATTAACAAACACACATATTTGCACACAAATATATAATTAAGCAGAAATGAAATGATAAGACAGGATTCGGTACATTTGATTCATTCCTAGCTTTAACCAAGTTCTAATACATAATGTTCCTATCCTAGTCTAAACATATTGCTGATCACATTTCTGCGTATTACTTTTGGGCCTACGGCAAGGTCAACACGCTGGCCCCTCCCCCTTTAATCCAAATTGTCCCGCGCACCCCAACCAGAGTGCGCATGCGCAGGAGGCCCAGCTGACCCGGAAGTAGTTCTCTCCATATTTGTCCCGCGCCCCCAACCAGGGTGCGCACGCGCAGGGGGCCCAGCTGACCCGGAAGTAGTTCCTTCCAGGCAACCCCCATGCGTTCAAGACTTACTCCATAAAGGGGCCATGCAGACAGCGCAGCTTACTTACGCCCGCGTGCGGGGTGGCCAACCAGCCAATGGAAAGCGTAACCCCCGTTTGCCCCCGCACCGTTGCAACCAACCGGTTGTAACTGCCCCTGGAGTCAGGTGAGAGCCACATGTCCCTCCCCTCTGGGCGCCCCATTTAATAAGGCGCCCCAAAAGATTAGTCAATTTAGTCTGTCCAACCGATGACCTTACCGCACAGGCCTGCATAGTCGACCGATTATCAGGCCCCCCACCAAACCCAAGGTCATACTCACCACTGAAAATTGGTCCAGCCAAGCTAAAATGTCGCCCAGGAATATCTGGCTCTCCCACCTAGAGAGGTGAACCCCGTCCCGCAAGTAGCAGACATCCCCGTTTGTGCACCCATGAGCAATAACTCTTAATCTGGGGCGTCCTAAACAAACCTGTCTATTTTACTATTGATCCTCCGAACCGAGTGACTGCGAGCCCTCACTGATTCCCCTCCCTGCCACTGAACCCTTTGGCAGCATGTGCAACCGCACACTAATCACACCTGGGCAGCGCCTGGCCAGCCATGCTGACTCTAACAGCACTGATCCACTCAGGATCCTCCGATCTAGGTGCACCAAGTTGTGACATGATAGTGTCGGGTGGTCGGGTGAACTTGTCGAAACGTCACCCCCCGTGCCCCCAAAAGGAGACCCTGCAACCTAACTGCTTAGCGCGCGCTGCCCCATTTCCTGCAATGAAAGTCACTTAGACAGGAGACATATGAATGGCCACAGATACACGCATGACACTCCACCTTGACGTCCAAAGAATTGACTTTCGTCGCGGTTGTGTCTTCTTCTTGGTGAGGTGTCGCTGTCTCTTCCTGCGTGACAGGCCGAGGGAACTCATGAGCTTCTCCTTTGATCGCCCAAAAGCCTTGACTCTGCTGCTTACCATTGCCGTCCTGGACCCACCGGTCCCCATGCCCGCCCCCATCTTGCAGACCTTGCAATGTGGAGCGCCTCCCATGAAACAGTCACGGATCCAGCCATACATAAATGAAAATCAAAACAGATGGTTAGTGTTTTTGTCTTTCGGAAAAAATTCAGCGTGATAGTATGTGTGACACAAAACGAAATGCAAGGCATCATATGCACCCAACGCACTATAAATGCACACATATGCACAGGCCACGAACAGTAGGTACATTGCATCGCAGAAAACCGAGTGCAGAGATACCGCGTGACAAACAATAAGTCTCTAATGCTTCATCTGGTATATAGGGCGGACCGGTAGCGAGTGCCCCCACACCACTATCACATGAACCAGTGTGCTGGCACCTGGGCGCAGAGCTATTGTATAACACCCTAACCTAGCGGTATGCATACCTACAGGTAGCGCACATGGGTGCACCGGTACCATGTTGGCCAACGGCGTATATTACTGCACCCTCCTTGTGACCTAACAGGTTTAGACTTTATAGTGAGGCTTAGCGTAGCGCCAAGTGGAATAACATACCACTGCCCGCTGAAAGTGCTTAGCAGAGCACCAGTTGTATTAAAGGACGTGCTCAGTTAAAGTTTTTGTATGACTACAGCTCATGGAATGCCAGAATCTGCGCATAATTACGACCGTCTGGGAAACCTAAAATGAATAATTGCGTCAAAACGCATTCTCCCTGAAGCGTAACAGTAACATGCTATAGTGATAATGCGGACGGTCAAAAAACCTCTCAAGGGAGGATGCAGCCGACACGACCTCCCCCGATACAGACCTCAGCTTCTACAAGACGAGCTGTAGGAGGCTCCGTGTGACTCCCCCAAGAGACCTCCGTGAACCGACCGTGGGAAAACTAAAAATTAATAATTGCGTCAAAACGCATTTTCTCTGAAGCGTAACAGTAACATGGTAACGTGATGGATCTAATCCTATCACTGTGTTTGTAATCCCATGGAACATAGCTAAGGCACCGACCAGAGAATTCCTCAGGGGTAGGAAGTGTGACTGCTGGCTGACTGTGGGCTTCTCGCCCCAGGCGGCGTGAGATTTAGTCGTGGATGCTTCACTTGGGCAACCAGCTAAAAATTGTTTATCATAGTTGTTGATTACTACCCAGCTCCATGGTACTCATTTTCTCCAGTTCTGAATGAGACACGGCTGGATGGGCCCACAGGGATCTGAAACTGTGGCCATGAGGTGAAACACAGGACACTATAGTGGCCCCCACTCTAACAGTCGCAACACTTATGGCACCCTTTGTTGTACACGCTAAACAAATCTAATTGGTATGTAAGGTGGGGGCACTCAGCATAGAGCAAGTTCAATATCATGATGAACGATGGACCCGAGAGAAAACCCTTGTGGCAAAACCAGGTGAAAACCTTATTTCCACTATGTGATGCATGCGAATGCATAGGTGCCATAACCGTTTTCACAAGACAGTTCACTCATGTAGGAAAGAGGTGTAGGCAAGTGCTTCTATAAGACGGGACTTTTCTCTTTCCCCCCCAGTTGCAGGGTTTTTACACGTGTAAATTATTAACAGCAGGCTTACGTTTAATTGAAAAGCTACACTTATAAGCTGCTCGAAATCCTTCTTACAATCTAGCAAAGATACCTTATTCTCTACAAACGGTGTGGAGTAAATCTGAGGCGTTTTTACTGTGCTACCGTGAGTGTTGATACAAATACTGTACCCCAATGCCTTTGATAGACTAGACTGCTCCTAGAGGGTGAGCAAGAGGTTATCTTAACAGTGCAACCCCCTTACCCTGACTATACTCGGGGTCCCTACTTGGACAGTGGTACCTACCCTGCCAGACACCCCCAGATCTAACATCGGCCAGACAGCTGAGCAAGACTCTGCTTGCGTAGATAGCCTAATACACGAAACTATAGTCTAGGAAGATGCAAAAGGCTGTTCCATTTATGACAAGAAGGGGGCACAAGTGACCAGAAAAACAGGCCAGAATAACAAAAACAGTTACTCCCATGTTACGGCGAAAGTCAGTAGGACTCACGACGCACCCCCCAGAGATAAATTGTACATATGCGTGAAATATTGGTGGAAAGATCACCCATTGTTCGAGGTGCTCAAAATTCAATGTGAAGTAATACTTAAAGCCAAGTTGTGGCTAAAATCAAGAAGGGAAAGTCAGCCATGCCCATCATAGACAATAATAAGTGTACAGCTTAGCTGCAAATACTTAAAATTTTTATCTACATTTAAGGAATGCCCCAGTATCAATGCCCATGTAATATAGTGCTATAACCACCCGCACCAACGAGCTACCGACCCCAAAAACCGTTTGATCGTTTCTGGATCATCTACCTCACCCGTAAGAAATCACCGGAAGCGAGCCATGCCGAGACTCTGACCCCGCTCCAGAACAGCGATAGCCATTCCGTATCATCGTTGAGGGAGACTTAGTCTATGCTCACATGAATCTACTTTACATTGAAGGACTATTAACATTTTTACTGTCATTCATTCAACCCCTGTTGTTACTAAGTCATGGGTATCTCATCAAAACATCCTAACTGACGTTTGTATTATTTGCACTAGACCTGAAGGATAGTCCAACATCCAGCTGAAAGCATTAAACAGATCATAGTGTATAATGTTTAACAGGGCCTGGATAAGCCTTATTGTAAGCTCTCATTTAGGTACGAAGGCAGTTGTTATTAAGATATGGATTATAATAGTGCTACTTCCAGATAACTAGGTTTTCCTTGTTGTCATCATGACAGTGAGACTACGGCAAACAGAAGAGGAGTCCTGTCACCACACCCGAGAAACAACAGAGCAAACTACGACAAGGTCACCCACCCTCCTCCCCTTTGGGTCTGTTCCTGACAGTAATGGGTGGTAGATTATTCTGCCACCTGGGCAGGCATGCTTATCAGCTGGAGGTATGGCCTGATACGGAGGAGCCACCAGAAATAACACAGAAGCGCAACTCAACCAACATGCATTAATCCGATACCAGCCCCCACAAACACACCAGCTGCCAAAACACCACATATTGCTCCGCTTGTAATACAGGCGCTTGGCCTTTCACTGCTTTCTTTGTGTAAAAGAACAAGGTTAAATTAACAGGGCTAATAAAAATTAACACGGACCGTCATGTACTACTAGTCCATAACAAGTTCGAACCGTGACTTCACATGAAGGACCAGCCCGCAAGTGCTCACCCAATACAGCTCGGATTTCTCATGGTAACATGAGAAAGAGTACCCAAACAATTAGAGAACAGGAAGTGTGAGAGAAGGCTCCTTAGCGAACAGTTGTGATAGGCTCTTTCATCTAACTGTATAAACCACGAGTACTCATTCATTAACCGAAGTAACACATACTCAGACTAAAGTTGGGAAAGATTCCTCAAAAACCTACTCTGTTCGGGACAGTACATTCCTTATATTAACGCCACACATTTTAAGAAACGGGTTTTGCAACCGGAGATCAGTGTTGCGCTGAAAAAGGGGGTGCAAGACGCCGCACACCACGAGGTGCGTGCCGTGGTAGGTCACATCCAGCCTCACCGCACAACCTTGCACACGTAATGAATCTCCGCCGCCCGCACAAGCACACAACAAAGAGTTACAGAAAACGTCGCTTACTGTGTTTCGATAAATCGACTGCGCTTGCTAACAACGCGCCCTCCCTTAACGATTTGTTCCAAAAATTCGTCAATCTCGCCGTGAGAATACACCCTCATGCACACTCCTCCAGCAGCTGGCCGTGTACGGCTTCCCGTATGCCCAATATAAATCGCCCCTCCCTTGACGCTCACTAGCGATCTTTGCCTGATAGCGCTGCACGTGTGACACCGGCGCAGCCATAACATTAAACGCGGCGGGCGTGGGTATAGTCCCAAAGACACGCCCGCGAACCACTTCCACAAGTAAAGCCGACAAAGCGCCACATGCCCAGTGACGTAATGCTAAGAAATGTGTTCATCGGGTTCATACAGCCCCACCTTGGAGCGCTTTACACGAACACCAGTTAATATAGCACAAGGACACAATTATGTTGCAAACCACAAGATGGTGAGCAAACCTGAGGCTCGAAACCTGCATTTTTAGCGCGAAATTCGGGAGCTCCAGCCTTACAGCACACCCTGGCACACATAATGCCTCTCCGCCGCCCCTGCACCACTGTAAGCCAAGGCCCCCAATTCAATACATGCAACTTCAGCCCAATCCTGCGGCGGGAGTGGTGATACTTACACTCTCTTCCCCGTTTTCTGATGCAGTCTGCGAGTTACGAAGACCGCTCCCTTCGGCACAGCAAACGCCTCTCCTGCCAATCGTGGCTGCGACTCTGAGCGTCCCCAATGATGCGGGCACCAAGCCAGGCCTCAGACGGGATCTCGGCGTTCCCCTGCCGTGTAAAACCTTTGAACAGGCTCTGCTCTTTCTCTCCAGCATCGGCGCGCTCACTCGTGATGCGTGATGTAATTCAGGGCTTCGCCAGAGAAAGCTCGACAATTTCAATGCCGTGAATAAAAAAGGCTCTGCGCGAACGCGTTCTCCCGCTTGAAATTTCCAGACCTGTAGAGGAAAAGAAGAAAAAAGGTTAAAGGTCCTCCCGAGGGAGGAGGCACACGCGACGGGTGTGCTGCCGAGGGGAGCGGAGAGCAAGAGACTGCTCTTCGCGCTCCCCCCGGCTTTATACTCACGCACATCCACCAGCTAAAACTGGTTCTTGCGGAGGGGATCACCCGCGCCCCGGAAGTGATCCGATCGCTTCCGGGGCACGGCCCCCAGCCAATGCGGGGGCCAACGGAACGGGCAAGGATACGGGGGCACGGTCCGACCACCATAATGGCGGCGGGGCCAATGCTGGCCCCGCCTTCCTCTTTTGAGTAAAAGGGAAAGTGAATGAGAATGAATAATGGGGGTAGTGAGCCTGAGTGAGATAACATGTGAGCAAGCAGGACAAAACACAGGCCTTGGCAAAGTGGAGGTAAATATTTACTTATGGGAGGAACATATTGTGCATCTTGAAAAAAAATGTGGTCAACTCCTGGGGATGTTGTCTTGGCACAGTAATGGCTTTTGAGAGAATTTGTGTAAAAATGGGGTGTTGAAAATAAAATGCAGTATTTGACCCTATAGTTTTTCTTTCAAAATTATCTTGGGAGTAGCAACACCCAGACTGCAAATCCTCCGGGCCCTCCTTTATCTCTTCTTAGTCTTACAAGGCCCAGTAAATCGCACTCTTTTCCAAATCTCTTTCTAAATATTATCACTCTCAAAAACTGTTTTTTCTATGTAATTTTCCTTTGATGGGAAGAGGAGGTTTCTGAGGTGGTAGTATCAGGCAAGTGACACTACTTGGGCTCCCTCTGTTCGAGCCTTCATGGAGGATCCCTCTTCATTGCTACCTCCACCTGACCCCAGACTCCGCAACGCACTTCCTTACAGGCTTGATTATCCACTACTCCTCTCCATTGCACCTTATCTCACAGCTGACCTTGGGCCCCAGCCCCATATCAGGCACCATCGGGCTCCACTTTCATTTTTCCCGGTAAAAACATTAGTAAAATCACCTTCAAACTTAAAACATTGAATATAGCAGTAAATATAATTAGCACACACTTTAAAGTATGTTCCACAGTAGCCCTTATGACCCGACTGCTAATTAAATAAACAAAAACAGAAAGGCCATGACAAGGCCGGCTTTAGCGCTGATGCGAAAGTCTTTTTTGGCGCCACACCAATAATCACTGCATACGCCACAAGTGCTCCTCATCTCCTCATAGCCCCTCCCCCTCATGACCTCCTCCTCGGATTCTCTCACTGCCACCCTCCACCAGTGCCCCTCATTTCGCTGTAGCCCCTCCCCCTCATGACCTTCTCCTCAGAATCCCTCACTACCATCCTCCAGCAGTGCCCCTCGCCTCTCCCCAGCTGTCCCCTCCCCCTCATGACCTCTTCCTCAGATTCCCTCACTGCCACCCTCCAACAGTGCCCCTCATCGCTCCATAGCCACTCCCACTACCTCCTCCTCGGATTCCCTCACTGCCACCCTCCAACAGTGCCCCTCATCTTTATGTAGCCCCTCTCTCATATACATTTCATTTTTTGTGTAGCGCTACTCATATCAGTGTAGTGTGTGTCAGTACTTTACACCACGCACACATTATACAGGGACAATGAATCATACAAGTGTGTAGTTCAGTCTATAGGGAATGTCACATAAACCAATGAGGATTACAAGGTGTATGAATCACATGTCATCCATACTGGTGGGCAGTTATTTTAAGAGGGTTTGGTCTGGAGAAGCACAAACTCAGGATTTAAAGAGTACTCCAGTGGTTAGGGGTTGGCTTTACTGATAAAAATGTATATCTGCCCAAAGATACTCATTTTAGCAACATTAGAATAATGAAAGACTGGGGAAGTTCTAACTATATCACAAAACAAAAAACGCGAAGTTCTAACTATATAATTCAGGTTTGCATACAGCTCTTTGATGACAGTTCATTGGTCACTGTCCTATGTTAGGATTGTAACTTCTGAACTGCAAGTAACACAAGGATCTCTGTCACAATGACAGTAACCCACTGAGCTTCCACATAAAATACAGTTCATCTGCACTTAACTACTAACAGAGAAATGATTGCTCTCCAGCAGGATCATTAATCCCCAGCGTTATCTGGGCATTTTTTTATTGTCCTATTGTTGTCCTGCATCAGCCATGATAATGATAAAAACGGATTAAATGAAGCACACACAAAGTACATGTCCTGCTGCGCCTGTGCAGAATTTAAAAAGAAAAACAAATAGTGACACATTCTCCTACCTACTCCATTAGTCAATCTTAGTGTCGCAGCCTGAAGTGATAAGCAGCTGCAGGGGTTGGGAAAGGTGAATCAAAATAAACAAACTTCTTTTCTCCTGCGCTGCATAGAAAAAGAATATCCACGCAGCAGGACAGTAGGCAAAGGTTACCGCGGCCAAAGAAAGGATGTGTCGCCTTTCGCAATGCCCCTGTTGGAGATGAAGGGGTGAAAAAATAAACAAAGCCTCGCTAACATGTAAATGGTCTTTTAAAGTCCTGTGAAGTACTGGGGGAAGGCTGCGATAATCTCAAAAACTGTCTGTGTGCGCGCCCGGGCGCACACACACGACGGGGGAGGTGTGGGGGGAGGGGGGGGGGCGGCTTTGAAGCACTTTGAGCCCCATGACGTTTCGCGCCTGCCTTCAAGCCCTTACTAGAACCGGGCCTGAATTAGTACAGTCCCGGGACGCTTTATTTAAATCAAGAAGTCTAACTTCTAACACTGCTTGCCACACACCTTATCAGATCACGCGCCGGTAGCTTGCCCAGCTGACCCCTCACACTCCACCCCGAGCATTCACCTGGCACTCACCGCAGGGAATATTACGAGATGCGGCGTTCCGGGAAGAAATCCATGCGGCTTTTATCGAATACTTCGAGCACAATACCGGCTCGGTGTGGTCTCCCTCCGTGCTATGGGAGGCCTTACAAGGGCCGGCTCTAGGGCGGTGCAACCGGTGCCACCGCAGCGGGTGCTGACTCCTCGAGGGGGCGCCTGTTTGAAAGTATTTTATTGTTTAAAAAGCACCTGCTGCTGCATTTCTGGCCTCCGGAAATTTTCACTTAACAATAAAAATGTCAAAATAACTCTGGTAATTAATGTTCTTCCGGAAGAGAGAAGGAGTTTTGTCTAGTGGAAGTTTTTCCTCATTTTATGGTAGCACAGAGAGTTAATATGCATACTGCAAAGAATGTATACCATGCAGATCAAAAAGTGCATATAGTTTAAATAGGTCAGTGCTTTTGCCAGAGAGATCCTTTTGTTACTAGCACGGTAGGCGTAAAAATCAACATGGACCAGTGAGCTAATAACTGTCATCAAGGAGCTGCATGCAAACTGCATATATATTTTGGAGCATTATGATTTTTCCTCCATCTTTCCTTATTCTAATGTTTCAAAAAGGGTTCATTTCTGTAAAAAAAAATCCTTGTTATTAAATGTAACCCCCAACCATGGGGTTATGTTTTGAAGTCTGAGTGTGTGCTTCTTCAGACCAAGCACTTTTAAACTATACTGTCTACCAGTATGGATGACATGTGACTCACCGTGTAGTCTTCAGGCTTATGTAACATTTCCTATACACTGATTTACTCACATATGCTTGATTGTCTCTGTGTAATGTGTGTGTGATGAAAAGTGCTCTGACGCCCTACAATGGTATAGGTGGCGCTATATAACGAATTAAATACATCTGAGAGAGAGTGGTTATGGAGACTTGAGTGGGCACTGTTAAAGGGTGGTAGTGAGGGAATCCGTGGGGGGTGCCCATGGGGGGCGCCAACAAATATTGTCGCACAGGGCGACACCAGTGCTAAAGCCGGCCCTGGGCCTTACAGCTGGTCGTACAGGGCACCTGCATTGCCAAGCAGCACAGCGCTCTCAGAGCTATATGTGGGTTGTCGTGATGTGACCTAAGGCCTAGTAATAAGGTCACACCACACGTGTTATGAATGTAGTGGCAGTATAATCCCTGCCACGCCCAGTGCTCTGAGCTATTTATTGCCGTAGTTAGCACGCCGTCCGAGGGGACGGCGGGCGTTTCCACTACACACACGTTCAGGGGGGTTTTGGCCTAAACACCACCTGGGGACCCTCACAGTACATGGTCCAGCCCAGACGGAGACAACACTACATTCCTCCTTTACCTAGAGGTGCGAAAACCAAACAACACCGCATGTGGCGGCGTAACATCATATCAAATACTGGAGAGTCTCACAAACAAAACAAACAGAACAGTCTTACTTGGCCTTGGCGGGGGCGCAGCCTGCTCTCACTTCCGCATTTGACAGTGGGCCACAAAGTCTCGATACTTCTGAGATAGCTGCGGGCAGGGGCGTAGATAGTACTTGCTCTGGCTGCGCCTGTCCGGCGGGGTCTGAAACAGGTCTTCGGAACCATCCGCACCGGCCGTCTCTGGGCGGCTCTGCGTCCCTTGTGGCGCATTCGCTCCATGGGCTTGCAGGGTCGAGCCATTCCCTGTGTTCTCTGTCGTGCGGGGGCCCTCATCCTCTGTCTGTTCCCGAGGGCCTGGGGGTGACGCTGGACGGTGATCTCCTGGCTCCGGAAGGTCTTCTTCGGCTTCCTGCGGGACCTTTTTAACCCCTTCTGTGCCCGCCCCTTTCCCCGCCCTGTGCCGGCCGTTGAATTAGCGGGCGGGGTCTATGACGAGCTGGACTCGTCATGGGCACAGCGCCACCGTGGCCCATGACGAGTCCAGCTCGTCATGGGCACTGAAGGGGTTAAAGAACAACACGTTTCTAGTGACCTCTTCTCTGTCTCTGACTGCCGTGACTAGGGTACCGTTGACATTTATGACTGTCCAAGGGTCTAGCTCGAATGGTAGGCGGAATTTCCCGCGTGGGTGGCGACCCTTCACTAGCACCTTGTCGCCAACTTGGATCGGGCTGTCAGTGGCTCTCCTCTTCCGGGACGCTTCCCGATTGGTCTTTGTTCTGTTCTCCATGGAACGGTTAGGCGGGCTTGGCGATGACTCCCACGTGGGGTGGTGCGGGATGGTGTCCTTGATTGCCCGGCCAAAACAGAGGCGGCTAGGAGGAACTCCTGTGGTGCAGTGGGGCGTCAGCCTGTATTCGCGCAGGAATTGGTAGAGGGCGAGTTCCAGGCCTTGGCCATCCGCTAGTGCGATCTGAATGGTCTTGTTTAGAGTCCTCATCAGCCTCTCGACCTCTCCGTTAGCTTGCGGCCACCTCAGGGTTATGCGTCGGTGCTGGATGCGGTAGGACTGTAGGTACTCGGCCAGCTCAGCCCCGTTGAATGTTGGACCATTGTCCGTGCGCAGTTCACCTAGGAGGCCATGGGTGGCAATTATTTTCTCCAGCTTGGGGATTACTTCGGTTGCGGCTGTTGAGGGTAGGATTTCCACCTCGGGGTACCGCGAGAAATCATCCACTACCACGAGCATGTATCTTCCCCCGGGTAGACTGCCAAAGTCAGCACTGGATCGCACCCATGGCGAGGTTGGGCTGTCCTCAGTGATCACTGGCGCCGGAGGGTTGGGTAGGCTGGTCGCCAAACACACAGGACACCGCTGGATCGTGTTCTCTACTACCTTGTCGAGGCCTGGGAACCAGAGCTTGCTACTACGGCGGGTTTTTGACTTGACGATGCCTTGGTGCGCGCCATGCGCCAGGAGGACGGCCTGCTAGGTGAGACTGCTAGGCGCACCAGGCGGGGACCTCTCATTAGGCATCCCTCCGTAGACACGGATAGTTCGTTCCTGACCTGGTGAAGTGCCTTCAGTGAGGCTTGGGCCTCAGGCATGCGAAAAGACGACGGGCTTTGGAGTGGCTTCCAGTTTCCCGACGCGACGGCTTGGATGGCAATCTGCAGACAGTCGTCATCTTTGGTTGCTCGCGCCACTTCCTCCAGTGATATCGGTAGAGGTCTGGACCTTTCCACGATCATCCGGACGTATTCTTCTGTGGCCGCGGCTTCCGTGGCTTCCGAGTCGGTCGCCGGGCGGGCGTGTCTGGATAGGAAGTCGGCTGGATTGCGGGGGGCCCGGTCGGTATTTTACGGTGAACTGGAATTCCTGGAGTTGGAGTACCCACTTTTCGATCCGAGGAGGACGTGATGAGGAGCCTTGGAACAGCGGGACGAGGGGTTTGTGATCCGTGATTACCACAAAAGGGTGTCCATACAGATAAATGTGGAAGTGCCGGCACCCCCACAGGATGGCGATGGCCTCCTTCTCAATCTGCGAGTAACGCTGCTCCGTCGGGGTGAGGGTTCTGCTCCCATACGCGACGGGGGCCCATTCTCCGCACCTTTGCTGTTGGGCTAGCACGGCTCCGAGGCCTGTCGGACTGGCGTCCACCACGAGTTGTGACTCATTCCGGGGATCGAAGTAGGCCAGGGTCATGTCGGCTGAGAGCGCCGCCTTGGTTTTCTGGAACGACTCCTGCTGATCCGGACCCCACTCCCAGGTGGCAGAGGCTTTTGTGAGGTCATGGAGAGGGCCAGGGAGGTCGGACAGGTCCTTGATAAACCTCCCGCAGTAGGTGACCATCCCGAGAAAACCAACGTAGGCGCGGGGGCTGCGTGGATGTCTTTGACCTTTTCCGGATCCGGGCCTATTCCCTGGTCGGAGACTCTGTATCCAAAAAAACTAATGTCCTTATGTAGGAAATCGCATTGTTCCTTGTGGAGGGTCAGCCCTCGCTCCTGAAGCCGGGTAAACACTGCCCGGAGGCGTCGGATGTGTTCGTCCAGGGTCGGGGCGTGGACTAGAATGTCGTCACTGACATTCAAGACGCCATCCAGCCCTTGCAGGACGTTCTGAATAATGTTCTGGAACACCTCCGCCGCGCTCGATATCCCAAAGTTCAGACGGGTATATCGCCAGAGGCCGGCGTGCGTGGAGAAGGTGGTGATTGGGCGGGAGTCCGGGTGTAGGGGAATTTGGTGATACCCCGATCTTAGGTCCATTTTAGAGAACCATTTTGAGCCAGACAACTCTCCAACTATGTCGTCTATGGTCGTGTCAGGTGGCACTCGCGCTTGATGGCGAGGTTGGGGATGCGCATGTCAACGCAAATCCGCACTGCGTCCGGCTGTTTCGGCTTCTTGGCTACCACGATGGGCGACACCCATGGAGTGGGCCCGCTCACCCTTTCGATAATTCCCGCCCGCTCGAGTGCCCGTAGTTCCGCTTCAACCTTGGGCCGTAGGTGGAACGCAATGCGTCTGTGCCGGAGGGCCACCGGGGCGACTGACTTGTCTATATGGAGGTGAACGGCGGGTCCCTTCAGACATCCGATTCCTTCAAATAGTGACGCATGTTCCAGTGCTAGTTGGTCCAAATTGCGGGTTTGGACTGTGAGTGCAAAGTGGATCAGCCCGAGGTCTTGGGCCGTTCGGCAGCCGAGCAGGAACCCAGCTCCTTCTTGCGACATGTAGATTTTGGTTTGTAGCCGAGTGGCGTCGTGGGACAGGTCCGTCCTGAACACCCCACACAGGTGTAGCGGGCGACTGGTGCCGTAGGCATATACTTGCACCCTAGTCGGATTGAGTGTCGGTGCGTTTTTCAGGGTTTGGTATACGCTGGCAGCCATCAGGTTGATTGACGCGCCAGTGTCAATCAAGGCAGCTACGGCCTGGTCTTGTACCGTGACTGTGCACATGGGTTCTGAGGACGGCGTGGCTGCCAGCGTGTGGAGCATCCGCACGACATGGACGGAGGCCACATCTGCTTCATCGTCGTCTATGTCACTGCTGGCAGAGGTGCTGGGTAGCGGTTCCAGCTGTCTTACCCGCCCGGGTGGGCCACCCTGCTTTTTCCTTGGCGTCGACAGGCACACGCTTGCAAAATGGTTGGCCTTGCCACATGCGCTGCAGATCTTGCCTTGTGCCGGGCATGCTCCTCTGTGTGGCGTCGCTCCGCCGCACCACGCGCAGGCACGGCCAGGTGAGGCCTGAGCCGGTCTTGGATTTCTGCGCCGGGGTTGTTTTGTGCGACCGTCGGGAGCCTCAGTCTTGAGGGCGCACACCGGCTCTGTCTTGATTGCGACCGCCTGCTTAGGCTCCATGTGCGCGGCCCTGGCCTTGGACAGTTCCTTCGATCGTCCCAGCGTGAGGATGTTGCGCATGTTGTCCGCCTCCTACACCCTCTCGCGTAACTTTGAGGACGCGCAGCCTTGGATGAATTGAGCGCGGATCTTGTCGTCCGCATCGGGGAGGGTGCACGTGCTGGCCAGCTTCTTCAACCTTGCGTAGAAGACATCCACTGATTCTTCTGGGAGCTGGCGGGCCTGGCGGAGCAGGAAACTCTCATAGTCAGCGCTTGCAAATGGTTCAAAATACGCCGTGATGGCGTCACGCTGTGTGTCTTACGTCCTGGGTGGGCAACCTTCAGCTACGTCCTTCGAGATGTCGTGGATCGCTTTCCCTCCAAGGTGTAACAGCATGGCACGCCTCCGCTCGGCCGCCACTTCCGCCGCGACAAAGTAGTTCTCCAGCCGTTCCACCCACTTCTTCCACCTGGCGGCTTGCGACGGGGGGGTGCCGTTGACTGCTAACGGCTCCAGGGGGGGCATATTGGCCATGGCCGCAGAGGATGGGCGCGGGCAGCAGGGGCTTCACTTGCACACTTCCGGGGGCGCACACTAACCTCTCCGGCGTTGATCGCGGGTGCCCGTGCAGTTCCGGTGACCAGGGGCGCCTGGGATGCCAGGGAGGGCGCCCTGGGGGCTTCCAACCGTTGAATCGGCACCTCACGCGAGATGCGTGAGAAACGGCAGGCTCGGGTTCTCCCTTGCACGCGAGCTGCGTGAGAAACGGCAGGCTCGGGTCTCGCGTTGCACGCGAGAAGTGTGAGGACCGGCAAGCTTGTCCCGGGGCTCCGCGTGTGCCGGCTCCGCACACCCGGCAGGCGTCCAGGCCGGTAAGAAGCAGGTACCAGGGCTGGGTGGGCACGGCCTGACCGATGAGGCAGCCAGGGAGGCTGGGCAGGGCGTCAGCGGCCCCGAGGCAGCAGGGGGCACACGTGCAGGAGCAGCGCCGGCGAGGGGTTGCACAGCCTCGCCGGTGACGGAGGCAGCAGGGCTGCAGGGCATGCGCCGATCCGCTCCTTGGGCAAGAGCGTGATCGGAGGGAGGCAGCGCACGCGATGGGGTGGGCGAGACCACCCTCGTCGCCAATGTTGTGATGTGCCCTAAGGCCTAGTAATAAGGTCACGCCACACGTGTTATGAATGTAGTGGCCAGTATAATCCCTGCCACGCCCAGTGCTCTTGGCTATTTATTGCCGTAGTTAGCACGCCGTCCGAGGGGGTGTCGGGCGTTTCAACTACACACACGTTCAGGGGGGTTTTGGCCTAAACACCACCCGGGGACCCTCACAGTACATGGTCCAGCCCAGACGTAGACAACACTACATGGGTCACTGTCCAGACTTGAGGCTGATATCAGTGCCCTAGAATCTGAAATGTCTTGCACCCAAGATGCCTCTGTCCTTGCTAATATCCAGGGTAAAATGTCGGAATATAAGAATGAGGCAACTCGAGAAACGCAGTATTTAGGCAAGGAGTCCCAAGCTCGACGGTACGGCGAGGGAGACGCCCCGGGAAAACACTAGCAGGGCTGCTCCGCAAACATCATGCATCCGCCTATGTCTCGGAGCTCCGCAATGCAGACAGCTAAATCCATACCTACTGACTGTAATGTCTGCATTTTACGCTCAACTATAAGGCACCACCCCTATTGCCGGTTCCGCTGAGCTTAAGGCATACCTAGACACAATACAGCTCATATGGTTAAATAGCCCCCACTGGGAATGTCTAGACTCACCTATAACAGTGGAGGAAATCTCCCAGGTAATTACTTTTAAAAATTATGCTAGTCCGTTCCCCTACTTCTTGATTTAAATAAAGCGTCCCGGGACTGTACTAATTCAGGCCCGGTTCTAGTAAGGGCTTGAAGGCAGGCGCGAAACGCCATGGGGCTCAAAGTGCTTCAAAGCCGCCCCCCCCCCCCCCACACCTCCCCCGTCGTGTGTGTGCGCCCGGGCGCGCACACAGACAGTTTTTGAGATTATCGCAGCCTTCCCCCAGTACTTCACAGGACTTTAAAAGACCATTTACATGTTAGCGAGGCTTTGTTTATTTTTTCACCCCTTCATCTCCAACAGGGGCATGGCGAAAGGCGACACATCCTTTCTTTGGCCGCGGTAACCTTTGCCTACTGTCCTGCTGCGTGGATATTCTTTTTCTATGCAGCGCAGGAGAAAAGAAGTTTGTTTATTTTGATTCACCTTTCCCAACCCCTGCAGCTGCTTATCACTTCAGGCTGCGACACTAAGATTGACTAATGGAGTAGGTAGGAGAATGTGTCACTATTTGTTTTTCTTTTTAAATTCTGCACAGGCGCAGCAGGACATGTACTTTGTGTGTGCTTCATTTAATCCGTTTTTATCATTATCATGGCTGATGCAGGACAACAATAGGACAATAAAAAAATGCCCAGATAACGCTGGGGATTAATGATCCTGCTGGAGAGCAATCATTTCTCTGTTAGTAGTTAAGTGCAGATGAACTGTATTTTATGTGGAAGCTCAGTGGGTTACTGTCATTGTGACAGAGATCCTTGTGTTACTTGCAGTTCAGAAGGTACAATCCTAACATAGGACAGTGACCAATGAACTGTCATCAAAGAGCTGTATGCAAACCTGAATTATATAGTTAGAACTTCGCGTTTTTTGTTTTGTGATATAGTTAGAACTTCCCCAGTCTTTCATTATTCTAATGTTGCTAAAATGAGTATCTTTGGGCAGATATACATTTTTATCAGTAAAGCCAACCCCTAACCACTGGAGTACTCTTTAAATCCTGAGTTTGTGCTTCTCCAGACCAAACCCTCTTAAAATAACTGCCCACCAGTATGGATGACATGTGATTCATACACCTTGTAATCCTCATTGGTTTATGTGACATTCCCTATAGACTGAACTACACACTTGTATGATTCATTGTCCCTGTATAATGTGTGCGTGGTGTAAAGTACTGACACACACTACACTGATATGAGTAGCGCTACACAAAAAATGAAATGTATATGAGAGAGGGGCTACATAAAGATGAGGGGCACTGTTGGAGGGTGGCAGTGAGGGAATCCGAGGAGGAGGTAGTGGGAGTGGCTATGGAGCGATGAGGGGCACTGTTGGAGGGTGGCAGTGAGGGAATCTGAGGAAGAGGTCATGAGGGGGAGGGGACAGCTGGGGAGAGGCGAGGGGCACTGCTGGAGGATGGTAGTGAGGGATTCTGAGGAGAAGGTCATGAGGGGGAGGGGCTACAGCGAAATGAGGGGCACTGGTGGAGGGTGGCAGTGAGGGAATCCGAGGAGGAGGTCATGAGGGGGAGGGGCTATGAGGAGATGAGGAGCACTTGTGGCGTATGCAGTGATTATTGGTGTGGCGCCAAAAAAGACTTTCGCATCAGCGCTAAAGCCGGCCTTGTCATGGCCTTTCTGTTTTTGTTTATTTAATTAGCAGTCGGGTCATAAGGGCTACTGTGGAACATACTTTAAAGTGTGTGCTAATGATATTTACTGCTATATTCAATGTTTTAAGTTTGAAGGTGATTTTACTAATGTTTTTACCGGGAAAAATGAAAGTGGAGCCCGATGGTGCCTGATATGGGGCTGGGGCCCAAGGTCAGCTGTGAGATAAGGTGCAATGGAGAGGAGTAGTGGATAATCAAGCCTGTAAGGAAGTGCGTTGCGGAGTCTGGGGTCAGGTGGAGGTAGCAATGAAGAGGGATCCTCCATGAAGGCTCGAACAGAGGGAGCCCAAGTAGTGTCACTTGCCTGATACTACCACCTCAGAAACCTCCTCTTCCCATCAAAGGAAAATTACATAGAAAAAACAGTTTTTGAGAGTGATAATATTTAGAAAGAGATTCGGAAAAGAGTGCGATTTACTGGGCCTTGTAAGACTAAGAAGAGATAAAGGAGGGCCCGGAGGATTTGCAGTCTGGGTGTTGCTACTCCCAAGATAATTTTGAAAGAAAAACTATAGGGTCAAATACTGCATTTTATTTTCAACACCCCATTTTTACACAAATTCTCTCAAAAGCCATTACTGTGCCAAGACAACATCCCCAGGAGTTGACCACATTTTTTTTCAAGATGCACAATATGTTCCTCCCATAAGTAAATATTTACCTCCACTTTGCCAAGGCCTGTGTTTTGTCCTGCTTGCTCACATGTTATCTCACTCAGGCTCGCTACCCCCATTATTCATTCTCATTCACTTTCCCTTTTACTCAAAAGAGGAAGGCGGGGCCAGCATTGGCCCCGCCGCCATTATGGTGGTCGGACCGTGCCCCCGTATCCTTGCCCGTTCCGTTGGCCCCCGCATTGGCTGGGGGCCGTGCCCCGGAAGCGATCGGATCACTTCCGGGGCGCGGGTGATCCCCTCCGCAAGAACCAGTTTTAGCTGGTGGATGTGCGTGAGTATAAAGCCGGGGGGAGCGCGAAGAGCAGTCTCTTGCTCTCCGCTCCCCTCGGCAGCACACCCGTCGCGTGTGCCTCCTCCCTCGGGAGGACCTTTAACCTTTTTTCTTCTTTTCCTCTACAGGTCTGGAAATTTCAAGCGGGAGAACGCGTTCGCGCAGAGCCTTTTTTATTCACGGCATTGAAATTGTCGAGCTTTCTCTGGCGAAGCCCTGAATTACATCACGCATCACGAGTGAGCGCGCCGATGCTGGAGAGAAAGAGCAGAGCCTGTTCAAAGGTTTTACACGGCAGGGGAACGCCGAGATCCCGTCTGAGGCCTGGCTTGGTGCCCGCATCATTGGGGACGCTCAGAGTCGCAGCCACGATTGGCAGGAGAGGCGTTTGCTGTGCCGAAGGGAGCGGTCTTCGTAACTCGCAGGCTGCATCAGAAAACGGGGAAGAGAGTGTAAGTATCACCACTCCCGCCGCAGGATTGGGCTGAAGTTGCATGTATTGAATTGGGGGCCTTGGCTTACAGTGGTGCAGGGGTGGCGGAGAGGCATTATGTGTGCCAGGGTGTGCTGTAAGGCTGGAGCTCCCGAATTTCGCGCTAAAAATGCAGGTTTCGAGCCTCAGGTTTGCTCACCATCTTGTGGTTTGCAACATAATTGTGTCCTTGTGCTATATTAACTGGTGTTCGTGTAAAGCGCTCCAAGGTGGGGCTGTATGAACCCGATGAACACATTTCTTAGCATTACGTCACTGGGCATGTGGCGCTTTGTCGGCTTTACTTGTGGAAGTGGTTCGCGGGCGTGTCTTTGGGACTATACCCGCGCCCGCCGCGTTTAATGTTATGGCTGCGCCGGTGTCACACGTGCAGCGCTATCAGGCAAAGATCGCTAGTGAGCGTCAAGGGAGGGGCGATTTATATTGGGCATACGGGAAGCCGTACACGGCCAGCTGCTGGAGGAGTGTGCATGAGGGTGTATTCTCACGGCGAGATTGACGAATTTTTGGAACAAATCGTTAAGGGAGGGCGCGTTGTTAGCAAGCGCAGTCGATTTATCGAAACACAGGAAGCGACGTTTTCTGTAACTCTTTGTTGTGTGCTTGTGCGGTCGGCGGAGAGTCATTACGTGTGCAAGGTTGTGCGGTGAGGCTGGATGTGACCTACCACGGCACGCACCTCGTGGTGTGCGGCGTCTTGCACCCCCTTTTTCAGCGCAACACTGATCTCCGGTTGCAAAACCCGTTTCTTAAAATGTGTGGCGTTAATATAAGGAATGTACTGTCCCGAACAGAGTAGGTTTTTGAGGAATCTTTCCCAACTTTAGTCTGAGTATGTGTTACTTCGGTTAATGAATGAGTACTCGTGGTTTATACAGTTAGATGAAAGAGCCTATCACAACTGTTCGCTAAGGAGCCTTCTCTCACACTTCCTGTTCTCTAATTGTTTGGGTACTCTTTCTCATGTTACCATGAGAAATCCGAGCTGTATTGGGTGAGCACTTGCGGGCTGGTCCTTCATGTGAAGTCACGGTTCGAACTTGTTATGGACTAGTAGTACATGACGGTCCGTGTTAATTTTTATTAGCCCTGTTAATTTAACCTTGTTCTTTTACACAAAGAAAGCAGTGAAAGGCCAAGCGCCTGTATTACAAGCGGAGCGATATGTGGTGTTTTGGCAGCTGGTGTGTTTGTGGGGGCTGGTATCGGATTAATGCATGTTGGTTGAGTTGCGCTTCTGTGTTATTTCTGGTGGCTCCTCCGTATCAGGCCATACCTCCAGCTGATAAGCATGCCTGCCCAGGTGGCAGAATAATCTACCACCCATTACTGTCAGGAACAGACCCAAAGGGGAGGAGGGTGGGTGACCTTGTCGTAGTTTGCTCTGTTGTTTCTCGGGTGTGGTGACAGGACTCCTCTTCTGTTTGCCGTAGTCTCACTGTCATGATGACAACAAGGAAAACCTAGTTATCTGGAAGTAGCACTATTATAATCCATATCTTAATAACAACTGCCTTCGTACCTAAATGAGAGCTTACAATAAGGCTTATCCAGGCCCTGTTAAACATTATACACTATGATCTGTTTAATGCTTTCAGCTGGATGTTGGACTATCCTTCAGGTCTAGTGCAAATAATACAAACGTCAGTTAGGATGTTTTGATGAGATACCCATGACTTAGTAACAACAGGGGTTGAATGAATGCCAGTAAAAATGTTAATAGTCCTTCAATGTAAAGTAGATTCATGTGAGCATAGACTAAGTCTCCCTCAACGATGATACGGAATGGCTATCGCTGTTCTGGAGCGGGGTCAGAGTCTCGGCATGGCTCGCTTCCGGTGATTTCTTACGGGTGAGGTAGATGATCCAGAAACGATCAAACGGTTTTTGGGGTCGGTAGCTCGTTGGTGCGGGTGGTTATAGCACTATATTACATGGGCATTGATACTGGGGCATTCCTTAAATGTAGATAAAAATTTTAAGTATTTGCAGCTAAGCTGTACACTTATTATTGTCTATGATGGGCATGGCTGACTTTCCCTTCTTGATTTTAGCCACAACTTGGCTTTAAGTATTACTTCACATTGAATTTTGAGCACCTCGAACAATGGGTGATCTTTCCACCAATATTTCACGCATATGTACAATTTATCTCTGGGGGGTGCGTCGTGAGTCCTACTGACTTTCGCCGTAACATGGGAGTAACTGTTTTTGTTATTCTGGCTTGTTTTTCTGGTCACTTGTGCCCCCTTCTTGTCATAAATGGAACGGCCTTTTGCATCTTCCTAGACTATAGTTTCGTGTATTAGGCTATCTACGCAAGCAGAGTCTTGCTCAGCTGTCTGGCCGATGTTAGATCTGGGGGTGTCTGGCAGGGTAGGTACCACTGTCCAAGTAGGGACCCCGAGTATAGTCAGGGTAAGGGGGTTGCACTGTTAAGATAACCTCTTGCTCACCCTCTAGGAGCAGTCTAGTCTATCAAAGGCATTGGGGTACAGTATTTGTATCAACACTCACGGTAGCACAGTAAAAACGCCTCAGATTTACTCCACACCGTTTGTAGAGAATAAGGTATCTTTGCTAGATTGTAAGAAGGATTTCGAGCAGCTTATAAGTGTAGCTTTTCAATTAAACGTAAGCCTGCTGTTAATAATTTACACGTGTAAAAACCCTGCAACTGGGGGGGAAAGAGAAAAGTCCCGTCTTATAGAAGCACTTGCCTACACCTCTTTCCTACATGAGTGAACTGTCTTGTGAAAACGGTTATGGCACCTATGCATTCGCATGCATCACATAGTGGAAATAAGGTTTTCACCTGGTTTTGCCACAAGGGTTTTCTCTCGGGTCCATCGTTCATCATGATATTGAACTTGCTCTATGCTGAGTGCCCCCACCTTACATACCAATTAGATTTGTTTAGCGTGTACAACAAAGGGTGCCATAAGTGTTGCGACTGTTAGAGTGGGGGCCACTATAGTGTCCTGTGTTTCACCTCATGGCCACAGTTTCAGATCCCTGTGGGCCCATCCAGCCGTGTCTCATTCAGAACTGGAGAAAATGAGTACCATGGAGCTGGGTAGTAATCAACAACTATGATAAACAATTTTTAGCTGGTTGCCCAAGTGAAGCATCCACGACTAAATCTCACGCCGCCTGGGGCGAGAAGCCCACAGTCAGCCAGCAGTCACACTTCCTACCCCTGAGGAATTCTCTGGTCGGTGCCTTAGCTATGTTCCATGGGATTACAAACACAGTGATAGGATTAGATCCATCACGTTACCATGTTACTGTTACGCTTCAGAGAAAATGCGTTTTGACGCAATTATTAATTTTTAGTTTTCCCACGGTCGGTTCACGGAGGTCTCTTGGGGGAGTCACACGGAGCCTCCTACAGCTCGTCTTGTAGAAGCTGAGGTCTGTATCGGGGGAGGTCGTGTCGGCTGCATCCTCCCTTGAGAGGTTTTTTGACCGTCCGCATTATCACTATAGCATGTTACTGTTACGCTTCAGGGAGAATGCGTTTTGACGCAATTATTCATTTTAGGTTTCCCAGACGGTCGTAATTATGCGCAGATTCTGGCATTCCATGAGCTGTAGTCATACAAAAACTTTAACTGAGCACGTCCTTTAATACAACTGGTGCTCTGCTAAGCACTTTCAGCGGGCAGTGGTATGTTATTCCACTTGGCGCTACGCTAAGCCTCACTATAAAGTCTAAACCTGTTAGGTCACAAGGAGGGTGCAGTAATATACGCCGTTGGCCAACATGGTACCGGTGCACCCATGTGCGCTACCTGTAGGTATGCATACCGCTAGGTTAGGGTGTTATACAATAGCTCTGCGCCCAGGTGCCAGCACACTGGTTCATGTGATAGTGGTGTGGGGGCACTCGCTACCGGTCCGCCCTATATACCAGATGAAGCATTAGAGACTTATTGTTTGTCACGCGGTATCTCTGCACTCGGTTTTCTGCGATGCAATGTACCTACTGTTCGTGGCCTGTGCATATGTGTGCATTTATAGTGCGTTGGGTGCATATGATGCCTTGCATTTCGTTTTGTGTCACACATACTATCACGCTGAATTTTTTCCGAAAGACAAAAACACTAACCATCTGTTTTGATTTTCATTTATGTATGGCTGGATCCGTGACTGTTTCATGGGAGGCGCTCCACATTGCAAGGTCTGCAAGATGGGGGCGGGCATGGGGACCGGTGGGTCCAGGACGGCAATGGTAAGCAGCAGAGTCAAGGCTTTTGGGCGATCAAAGGAGAAGCTCATGAGTTCCCTCGGCCTGTCACGCAGGAAGAGACAGCGACACCTCACCAAGAAGAAGACACAACCGCGACGAAAGTCAATTCTTTGGACGTCAAGGTGGAGTGTCATGCGTGTATCTGTGGCCATTCATATGTCTCCTGTCTAAGTGACTTTCATTGCAGGAAATGGGGCAGCGCGCGCTAAGCAGTTAGGTTGCAGGGTCTCCTTTTGGGGGCACGGGGGGTGACGTTTCGACAAGTTCACCCGACCACCCGACACTATCATGTCACAACTTGGTGCACCTAGATCGGAGGATCCTGAGTGGATCAGTGCTGTTAGAGTCAGCATGGCTGGCCAGGCGCTGCCCAGGTGTGATTAGTGTGCGGTTGCACATGCTGCCAAAGGGTTCAGTGGCAGGGAGGGGAATCAGTGAGGGCTCGCAGTCACTCGGTTCGGAGGATCAATAGTAAAATAGACAGGTTTGTTTAGGACGCCCCAGATTAAGAGTTATTGCTCATGGGTGCACAAACGGGGATGTCTGCTACTTGCGGGACGGGGTTCACCTCTCTAGGTGGGAGAGCCAGATATTCCTGGGCGACATTTTAGCTGGGCTGGACCAATTTTCAGTGGTGAGTATGACCTTGGGTTTGGTGGGGGGCCTGATAATCGGTCGACTATGCAGGCCTGTGCGGTAAGGTCATCGGTTGGACAGACTAAATTGACTAATCTTTTGGGGCGCCTTATTAAATGGGGCGCCCAGAGGGGAGGGACATGTGGCTCTCACCTGACTCCAGGGGCAGTTACAACCGGTTGGTTGCAACGGTGCGGGGGCAAACGGGGGTTACGCTTTCCATTGGCTGGTTGGCCACCCCGCACGCGGGCGTAAGTAAGCTGCGCTGTCTGCATGGCCCCTTTATGGAGTAAGTCTTGAACGCATGGGGGTTGCCTGGAAGGAACTACGTCCGGGTCAGCTGGGCCCCCTGCGCGTGCGCACCCTGGTTGGGGGGCGCGGGACAAATATGGAGAGAACTACTTCCGGGTCAGCTGGGCCTCCTGCGCACTCTGGTTGGGGTGCGCGGGACAATTTGGATTAAAGGGGGAGGGGCCAGCGTGTTGACCTTGCCGTAGGCCCAAAAGTAATACGGAGAAATGTGATCAGCAATATGTTTAGACTAGGATAGGAACATTATGTATTAGAACTTGGTTAAAGCTAGGAATGAATCAAATGTACCGAATCCTGTCTTATCATTTCATTTCTGCTTAATTATATATTTGTGTGCAAATATGTGTGTTTGTTAATAAATACGATCGGGGGTCAACGACCCCCTATTCCAAAAACAAATTGATTGTATTGGTGTCTGTCCTAATAGAAGGGAGGAGGGGGCGGTAGGCCGTACCGGACCATAGAGGAAGGCGGGGCCAGCATTGGCCCCGCCGCCATTATGGTGGTCGGACCGTGCCCCCGTATCCTTGCCCGTTCCGTTGGCCCCCGCATTGGCTGGGGGCTGTGCCCCGGAAGCGATCGGATCACTTCCGGGGCGCGGGTGATCCCCTCCGCAAGAACCAGTTTTAGCTGGTGGATGTGCGTTAGTATAAAGCCGGGGGGAGCGCGAAGAGCAGTCTCTTGCTCTCCGCTCCCCTCGGCAGCACACCCGTCGCGTGTGCCTCCTCCCTCGGGAGGACCTTTAACCTTTTTTCCCCACCCACCATCCCTGAGATAGATGTTTGTTGAAGTGAAATATGTTAGTGTGTTTTTTCCACAGGATGTCAACTACGTAGACAATTTCTATGTAAATGCCTTTTTGTCGTGTTTTAGGCGGTATTGCTTGTCAGGCGGTAAGGTCATCGGTTGGACAGACTAAATTGACTAATCTTTTGGGGCGCCTTATTAAATGGGGCGCCCAGAGGGGAGGGACATGTGGCTCTCACCTGACTCCAGGGGCAGTTACAACCGGTTGGTTGCAACGGTGCGGGGGCAAACGGGGGTTACGCTTTCCATTGGCTGGTTGGCCACCCCGCACGCGGGCGTAAGTAAGCTGCACTGTCTGCATGGCCCCTTTATGGAGTAAGTCTTGAACGCATGGGGGTTGCCTGGAAGGAACTACTTCCGGGTCAGCTGGGCCCCCTGCGCGTGCGCACCCTGGTTGGGGGGCGCGGGACAAATATGGAGAGAACTACTTCCGGGTCAGCTGGGCCTCCTGCGCATGCGCACTCTGGTTGGGGTGCGCGGGACAATTTGGATTAAAGGGGGAGGGTCCAGCGTGTTGACCTTGCCGTAGGCCCAAAAGTAATACGCAGAAATGTGATCAGCAATATGTTTAGACTAGGATAGGAACATTATGTATTAGAACTTGGTTAAAGCTAGGAATGAATCAAATGTACCGAATCCTGTCTTATCATTTCATTTCTGCGTAATTATATATTTGTGTGCAAATATGTGTGTTTGTTAATAAATACGATCGGGGGTCAACGACCCCCTATTCCAAAAACAAATTGATTGTATTGGTGTCTGTCCCAATAGAAGGGAGGAGGGGGCGGTAGGCCGTACCGGACCATATTGCTCACTTGCACTAACTCTTCAACATTCGGTATCACATTCTCACTCACTCACACCACTTTTTCCTACTCTGATTACCTCATTCTAACTTACAGTTTCACTTACTCTTCGTGACTCCTTCTCACTCACTTTCTCTCACTTTCATCGACATACACTCTTTCACTCATGCTCAGTTACATTCAGGCACTCAATCATTCACACCCACATTTACTTACTCGCACTCATTCTTCTTTGCAGGACACTTGAATACATATGTGCTATACTATGTTTGAGCAGCTAGCTGGCTGACATGAATAAGAATTATTTATTTATTTATCTCACTTGTAAAGCGCACTCTCACCTAACAGGCATCCTGGCGCTGACAATCAAGAGTGCACAATTTGTGGATTTCCGTGAGTCAGATCAGATTCTCTTGAAGAGTTCCTTTGTCTCTGAGCCCTGCTTAACACATGTGTACAGGAGGAGCCCTATATTCATGTCCTCAATGTTTGAGACAAAAAATACTCATTGATTTCTGAACGAGAGTAAAAGCGTTAAGGTAACATGTCGTTCCTGCTTATATTTTGCATGCTTTACATAATCCTGCATTCCCTATGAGTATTTGCTTTTCCCAGAATGTTGTTAATTTTTTCAGGCACTGCATAATTTGAAATGAGTCACATCCAGGTGCTTATAATGGGGCAGAATTGGGTTGTAGGTGAAGATAGTGCGAGTTTCACTCAGTGGGGCAGAAGGGTGTTCGGTGAGGATAGGATGTGGCATTATGGCCAGAGCTACCAAATTTGGAACTGGGGAACCTGGTTCAGCCTTCATGCCTTGTCCATCAGACCACTCCTGAGGGAGCACCCATGATAGACTTTAGAAGGCCCCACTAGACCTTAGAAGCCCTGGTCTCTTAGCACCAGCAGGTGAACCCTACCGGTGGCCAGTTGGGTAAACTTGAAGCCCTGTCCACCACAATTCATACTCAGGTTCACCACCAGTCTTGCGGGCAGGTCTACAAAGCAGCACACCCTAGAGCAGCAGTGGCTTTGTCACGCAGTAGTTTTCCTGCAATAATAAAAGTCTCCCACACAACCCCCACGGTTTTTGACGCATTCATAGATTTACAAGGCCTTGTAATCCTGGGAATGTGGCAAAATCTTGAGCTGCCCAAGAGGAGGCATAACTAGGAGAAATATCTTTATTTCTCCTTGCTTTTTCCTCTTTCAAACTGTGCTTTATTCTGCAGCCCACATAGAAAGATGAAAAAGCCTCTCAAGATTGTTTTTGTACAGGAAGGTGCCCCTTCCTGCACAAAAACAATCCTGCATGCAAAGGAGGCACCCTTGCACCATGGGGCAAGTGTGCCTGCGTTGAAGCTAGGCTGTCGAAATGGCGCCAGTGCAGGGGGAAAAGACCGGAATGCACCATATTGGATAAATACGGCACATTCCCGCCCTTTCCCTGTGATGCAGGGCAGCGCAGCAAAGTAACTTGCTGTGCTGCCCTGCGCCACCATTCCCATAAATATGTCCCTAAGCTCACAAATAGTAAATTGACCACACTAATTATCTGTGTAAGAGCATGTATTGATAAACACAATGAGCCACTGACCTTTTTCTTGGACCTTGTTGAGTTGCCAAGCACAGCAGCAGATCTAATCTTAGATACCTTACTTGCATGCTTAGAGAGACACGGTTTTACTGATGAGTATTTAAAAAGTCATTTGGTTCAACTTGTAACAGATGGTGCTTCCAATATGATAGGTAGGAAATCCGGTGTGGCAACTCTTCTGAAACTGAAATATCCACAGTTGAGTGTATGGCACTGTGCTAACCACAAGCTGGAGCTTGCTGTGGGTGATATTTGTAAAGAAGTCGCAGGTATTAATCAGCTCGAATTTGTTTTTGATAAACTATATACCACCTACCATGCCTCTCTGAAAAATCAGAGAGAGCTTGGGGAATGTGCTCTGGAGGTAGAAGTAAGACTTCTGGCAATTGGAAAGGTGCTAGATATACGTTGGGTGTCCTCAAGTGAAAGATCTGTGAGAGCTGTTTGGAATAACTACAAAGGACTTATTAAACATTTCATGGAATCTTCCGAAGACTCAACGAGGAGTGACATTGAGCAGAGGAAATATGCTGGTTTAAACCGTTTATTAACCTCCCTGGTGTTTGTTGAAAATATGGGCATTTTATATGATGCTCTCACAGAATTGGGTGACCTATCCAGAAGGCTGCAGCGGCGTGATATGACCATATATGAGGCCGATCGTTCAATACAGATGCAGATTTTAGTGTTTGAATCAATGGCTGATGCACCTGGGCCCTTTGTTTGCTACAACTGCATTAGATGCTGCTGAACGGATGCAGTTTGCTGGTGTAGGACTGCAACAGAACAAAGGCTGTGTTAGCATCAATAGGGCACAGTTCTTTAGGAGCTTAGCAAATAACCTGCGAAAAAGGATGACAATGTCTAATGCATCAAATGTTTCTAGATGCACAACCACAAACAATGATGAAATAGAATACAAAGAGTTAGTACATAGAATGAAACTCCTACAACCAGTTTATTGGCCAGATCCAGTAGACATCTTATACGGTGAGGGAGAATTACAAAACCTTTGTAGCAGGTTGCATGTATTTGATACCAGGCAGTACATCCTTGGTTTCAGAGAGTACAAACAAAATAAAAATTGCATCTCTGAAAGCCTGAAACAATTAATGCACATTATAAACACCTTTTGTACCTCAACTGCTGAATGTGAACGGGGCTTTAGTGTAATGAATGATGTGCTCACACCACTGCGGAACAGAATATCAATCAATCGTCTGTCTTCTACAATGTTCATAAATATCGTGTGGCCACCTGTCATAGAATTTAAACCTGAATTTTATGTTCAGAAATGGTTAGAAAAAGGGAGAAGTGCAGATGAAAGAAACTGCATGGCTCGGAGACAAATGGCTTATGATTCCACTTATAAGCGTATTTGGAATATTCTGTGATTGGAAACATGTCCCACATTGTAAATGAATTAAATATAAACAACTTATATATTAAACCTCAAATAAACATGTTTATTGATTCTTTGAATTAAATAACGTTATAAGCTGTAACTGGTCAGTGAAATGCCAAACGTTCAAAAATTGGTATTGCTATTTCTAGCCACACCTCCGACTCCGCCCACTAATCCAATCCTTGGGTTATTCCCGCCCCCTGAGTCTCCGCCCACAGTTCCCCTACTTTTTTTCCCCCACTTCGACCACTGATAAGGACTCCCTGGTGGGGGGGGCTCGCTTTCCCCCCCTCTCTACCGGAGGCTGTCACATTGCTCAAACCAGACAATCCAGCCGAGCAATCTGACTCGATGGTCAGGGCCGGGCTGGCCATAGCAGGCACCGGGCATTCCCCCGGTGGGCCACCAGGGTGGGGGCCGGTTTTAGGGCCCTGGGGGCCGTTTTTACTACAGGGCCGTTTTTAGTCCCTGTAACAAAATCAGCCGAAACTGGCCTTGGCAAAGAGCTCGGCCGCAACCCCAAACCCCCTGGGGGCCGGCGAGCACTTTGCCAGGGCCGGTTTTGGTTCCCAGTCAGGCCCTGCTCTTGGTGCCCACTATCGCTAATAAATTTCAAAAACAATATTTTTGCTAAGGTTATGGCGAATCACTGCTACCCTTGCTGCCAATGATAGTGTGGCGGGACGAATCCAGCTTTGTACCGGGCCGTTCGACATCACAGAGTCTCTGCACAATCTTCGCAGTGATGAACCACTTACACCTGCAGATATCGGCCGCACTACTGGACGCCACCGAAGCGTTCGATTCGCTTGAATGGCCTTACCTTTTTTCATTGCTATAACGACTGGGTCTCAGCTGCCAGTTCATTAAGCATATGCAACTCCTATATACTCTCCCGGTGGCCCGGCTGCAAATTAACGACCTTGTCTCCGCACCATTTTCCATCACGCAGACAAGGTTGCCTGCTTTCGCCGACCTTATTCACCATTGCCATGGAACCCCATAACTGCTAAGCTGTGGCAGCATCACAAGTAAAAAGGCATAAGATTTACATCCAGAGGCTTTGTGGTATGCTGACGACATTACCATAGATGCGCATGACCCCCAGACCAATCTGGACCCCATGCGAAGTGGTGCGATTCGGGGAATACTCAGGTATCCAAATATACTGGTCCAAGTCTGTCTTTTTTCCTCTAACTGATAACACTCGCAATTCTCCCCAGTATACCCCTTAAAATGAGTAACAGGCCAGACCAAATACCTTGGAATATGGTTGAGTAGGGACCCAGCGGAGCTACGGCAAGCAAACTATGTCAGCGAAATCGATGGGTTGAAGACCGGATTCCAGTATGTTCAGACTTCCGTTAATTGTGGCAGGCTGCATTGCAATAGCAAAAATGATCATACTCCCCAATTTCCTCTACCTGTTTGTAATTATTTCATTCCCAACCACCACATGTTTTTTTAAACAACTGCGGTCTAATTAGATATTGTTAGTGCGGGGGGGGGAACAACCCCAGGCCCCCTACAAACTGCGTACACTGGCACAGTCTCAAGGGGGTTTAGGAGCACTGATATGCAGTTCTATTCTTTGTGTGCGCAGGCCCAATTGTTACATTATTGGCTGAATCCCACACCATTCCAACCACACCTGGCCATTGAGCGTGACAAAGTCTCCCATTGGCCATTCACAAGAGCATTGTTTCTCCCCCACAAAACTTCCTGAGCTGAAATTGATACTATGAGACGCTTGCTCTAGGAGTGGGACAGACTTAGAAAGTGGACAGGCTCCTTAACACTTTACGCTCCCTCATTTTCTGTGGTCAACAACCCCTTGCTCCTCCCACTGCAAGATAGGGGTGCACTTGGTCACACAACTAAAATGGGCCTAACAATATTAGCGGATATATACCGCGACGGACCCCCCCCCCCCAGCAACTATAGTGACAACAGCCCCAGCGCCACTCAACAGGTTGTTATCCTTCCAACTGCGAGCGACATGTCGAGTGATACACAGCTCTTTCCCTGCCCCGCTGGCGACCCTACCTGCTCTGGAATACATGTACACCAACCCATCATAGTGCAAACTGATAACCCATATCTACACACATATGCAACACACTCATCCAATCCCCTTTCGAAGTCCCGCAAGGCCTGGAACAGTGACCTAGACCAACACCTGTCTGACTGCCAACGGGCATTCTGTTGCAGCCAGTTAGAATTCTTATCACCGAACTACCGGCTGTGACTCATTCAATTCAAATACATACACCGTTTATATTGCACACCAACGCAGCTCTCTAAGATAGGATTATCTTCCGACCCACACTGCCAGCGCTGCCAGGAACTGTAGGCCACCTTTCTACACTCTGTCTCAACACAAAGGGCTAGGCTGAGCCAAATATCAAAAGATACAACAACTGGATTGCCAATACTGATATCTATTTTGAACATTAATTCAAAGGGTACAAGGTATTTATTCAATGTCACCCAAGTCCGTTTTTATCAAAAATTATTTTTTATTCGATTTCATGAAAAGAATAGATATTTATCTTTCATTAAAATTTGAATCTCTTATGGACAACATACGCAACAACTCATATGACAAACATTTGGACCATTGATTGTTTATCAATGAATGTGGGCCAATGGACAAATAAACTGCAATACAACATCACTATAAACAACTTGAACATATGACTGGGACAACAAATAAAACATATATCATGGAACAAACAAACATTTATCCAAAAATGAAGGGTGATTTCATTGCTGCCATTTTCGAAAGGACAAAACAATTTCACAAACAAACAGTGTGGGTTTTTTTACAACAGGATTTCTGCACTGTAGTAGTACATTGAATGATTTTGTAAACAGACAGAAACCTCAAGCTTTTGAATACACTTGTTTGGAAAATAAATGGTCGACTCGTTTCGAACCCCACGTTCACTAGAATGGGGTTCTCTTCAGGACCATGCACTATTAGCAGAGATCAGCCGATCTCATATTGAAATCAATTCAGCTTTCTAATCCAAAATTTCATGTCCAGAAGTCCAAGTCGTGTCAAGTTTTACGGGTAGGAACTGTAGGAATATGCAAACCTTTGAAGTATGTGTATAGATGCCAGGGGCGCTCTCCTCAATTTCTTTAATTTCCAAATTCAAGGTAATCTTTTGTTGCAACCTTTTCCATCCATCCAGCGTCCCTCGTTCATTGATCGGAATCCATCAGCGTGGAACTACCCCAGAGTCGCTGAGTTCTGGTGCGAGCTCTTCAGTACACTGCAAGACATAATCACGTGCCAATAACCCCTAGTGCGCTGACTGGCTTGCTGGGCTACGTGAAAGAGATACCCAACACCCACCATAGACTCACTTCTATTCTGCATCTCCTGGCCAAGCGCAGAGTCACCATACACTGGTGAGGGAGACAGGCCACAGTGGTCCAGTCCTGGGTCAAAGACGTGACTTACTGTTGTGAACAACTGTCCATGTTCTGGGAGCGTATGCCCCTACATTCTTGACTGGAAGACATCTGGGAACCCTCTAATGACTATATCCAGCAAAGAAACACAGACTAAGCCACCAGGCCTATCACCCGAGCGTTAAGTGACACCTCAAAACCTGAGTGAAGAATCCACAACCATGCACCACACACCACAGCCCTTGGGCCACACAACTGGGCACGCACATCATTAAGTATGGTGATATGTCAGCTGTCTTGCTCAAGATAAAATGCACCTGTAACGGTGCTGCTGACCAGCCCCCCATTCACCAGATATATATAATGTGTGTTGTATTCGAATATGAACTTCTTTGTATAGCTATCTCAATGAGAAATGTACTTTGGTTAAGTGCAATACCAATAAAAAATGAATAAATAAAAAAATAACATTTTTTCAAGCTAACACGTTTTTAGACCTGGCATCCATGTTGTGGTTTCCCCTGACTTTGTGCCTCAACCCCCTATATTTTTGACTGTGTGCTGGATTTCGTTTTTGCTGGTTTTGGTACTCTGGACACTTTGTCACTGCTGATCAGTGCCAAAGTGCAAGTGCTCCCTAGGCAAATTGTGATAATGATTGGTTATCCATGATTGGCATATTGTATTTACTAGTAAGTCCCTAGTAAAGTGCACTGGGGATGCCAGGGCCTGTAAGTCAAATAGCTACTAGTGGACCTGCAGCACTGATTATGCCACCCACCCAGGTAGCCTTTCGAAGGTACTCAGACCTGCCACTCCAGTGTCTGCACGCACAGTTTTCAACAGCCATATCAACCTGTTCAGAGGGAGGCCCAAGGTGCCCCCATGGGCAGGGTGTAGTGTATGTGAAGGGTAGGACATGTACTGGTGTGCTTTTCATGTCCTGATAGTGAAATACTGTGTATTTCATTTTTCACTATTCCAAGGACTAGCTCTCCCATAGGCTATCATTGGAGCTGCCTTGTAACATTCTACAAGTGTAACTTTCAATTGGGAAAAGCTAGAGATTTGGTGTTCAGGCTCTTTGAACTCAGAATTTAATAACACACCTTTTAGTAAAGGTGGTTTTCAAATTGTGTGTTTGAAAATGCCACTTTAAAAAGTGAGCATTTTCCTGTTGCTGTTGGATTCACCATCTTGTTTTAAACTAACTGGGGCTGTTTGTGCATTCACTCCAGACACTCACACAAAGGGAGCTGGGGTGTGCCCTGCATATGGTGATGGACCATCCTGGGCTAGAGTGGTAGGAGAAGTTGTCTCTGACTCCTGAATAGGCTGTGGCTGCTCTGCACAATGCTGTCTCTACCTCCTGTAGTGAAACTGGACAAGGGAGCACAGAACTGGTTTTACTGAGCAAGAGAGACTTTACGGAACAAAGAGTTTAGAGGGAAAAAGGGGTATAAGTATTAGGCCTAAAACCCCAGAACGTTAGGTTACTTAGAGGCCCCTCTACCCAGGAGAAGGGCTGAAGAGCTGTGAGGAGGAGTACTGCCCCTTTGCTGTGTGTTGCTTTGCTGGGTTGGCCTGTAGTTGCCTGCTTCTACTTTAAGGAGAACAGCTACTGAGTTTTGCTGTGAATCCTGCTTGAGAAGATCTCCAAGGGCCTGAAGTAGAGCTTGCCTCCTGTTAAGAAGTCTCACTTGCAGCATCCCTGAACTCCACTGCTGGGAGTTCTGACCTGCCTTGTGGTGCCAATTCCAGTTCTGTGCCACTGAAGGTGTTTGCTGGGCTGCAAATCTCAATAAAAGGATTCCCGACGCCGTTTTCAATGCCGCTGCCTGCACTTACGCTGTGGTCACCGCTCGCTGGGTGAGCGCAGCGGTGACCGCAATGACACCGCAGCCCTGATGCCGTCCCTGCATTGACTCCAATGCCATCAACGAGGCCACTGCCTGCACCTGGGTAAAGGGCACAGCTCGTGGAGCGCAAGAAGCACAACCTGACCCCGACTGATGCCAGCGCCTCCCACACACCATTGTGGAGTCAATAACCAACGTGGGTGACTGCCCGATGCAGCACTGTCGTAAGGAACCGATGCACCGACACAGCGTCTCCTCCCCTGCAACAGTAAGGAACCAACGCCTCACCTCCCCTGCATAGTAGTAAGGGACCAACACCTCACCTCTCTTGTGGCAGTAAGGAACCGGCACCTAACTTTCCGCAGTGGCAGTAATGAAAACCAACAATGCCCGGCTCAGGCACTGCATCACCTCCCTGACACAATGCAACACCATTGTTTGGATCATCATAAAAGGTACTGTTTCTCTGGGGGTCCGTATGTCTCCGTAGCTGGCCCACGCACCTTGTAGTTGGTGTTGTACTTTGAATTTGTACCGGTCACAACGTCAAGATAGCCCCAGTTGGAGATTTTGTCTTCTTAGAGCTATATTTTTGCAAGAAACATTTTACACTTTAAATTTTTATATCTGTATGTTGGATTTTTGTCGTTTTGGTCTTGTTTGGTTTATTTAAAGATACTTTATTTTCCTAAACGGGTGTGGTGTCCATTTGAGTGTGTTTTCATTGTGTTACTGTGGGTTATATACAAATGCTTTACACATGGCCTCTGTAGTTTAACCTGACTGCCCTGTGCCAAGTTACCAGATGGTGAGCACATGCTAACTTGGGTGTGTACTTTACTCATCCTGACTAGAAGGAAGGGTCCCTACTTGGACAGGGTGCATAGCACTGCCAACTAGAGACCCTCATTTCTAAAACGTGTCAAGAATTTCCAAGGATTTTATGGACTGGGAGGCGAGGATTATGCTTCTACTTCTTTGCTATTTTATCAACACAACTTTTACAGAAGCCAATTAAAATAAACTTTTAATATAAACTACATTTCCTATAGCTCTTGTCATTACATCATACATTTTTATACCATAAGACATTGCAGTAATGTATTGAGTGCGCAGTACCTTTATGAGTGAGCGAACTCCTGCTTTGCAGAACAAGCTCACTTGTCAAAATTAACTGCATTCCAGTTGCTATGTTTCATTTTAAGTAATTGCTATATGACCCATGCTGCTGTCCCACATCACTTGTTCTGTCTTCATGGGGCGTCTGATGTATGACAACAGGTTGCGTGTGGGCTCCTTATTTATTACCTTGTATGACACAAAATAAACGCTATACTGATCTCCGCTTGGCTCCTGAAATCTCTATGTAACATTTGGCGATGATTTATCAAAAATTATGAGACTTTTGAGAATTTGGAGCATACAGTGTACTCCGGATAACCAACAATATCATATGTATAATTTTACTCATCAAAGCAGTCACCCGGTGAGTGCTTCTCATGTACTTCCTGGAGCCCACACAGCCCAAGGCTACTTTTGGGCTCTTTCGAGCGCACCAGTGGCCACTTCCTCATTTTGGCTTTGTGTGCTCCGTTTCTTCCTCAACACGGGTGAGCCAGAGCCAGCACGCTTATGTATGTGTTTGATATCATTTCTTCAGTTTATATGCCTAGCCTACAAGTAATTACGTAGCTGCCCTACGCACATATGTCCTCCTGGCTTTTATTTTACATTTTTGATCTGTTTCTGATTTAATTATCAACATTGTGCCAATATACTCATATTTCATTGCTCGAATATGAATTTGTCTTTGAAAAAATGAAAGACAAAAGGCGTTTGGCAAAACAGGAACAGTTGTTTAATTAAACGCAGCGGGCAGGAGATCAGGCAACATAGTCGGGGTCTGAAGACTGTCTCAAAGCACGTTGGTTTCAGCCGTCATTTTATATATTAAATAAAGCATCATAAACCGATTTATCCATTCCTTCAGTGACAGATAATTTTTGGCCTTGTCACAGGGGCATAAATTGAGGTGTCTGATAAATAGCGCAGGTGGGCCTTCACCTAGCGTGGATATAATACAGAACCAGTGGGTATATGCCCAGATGTCCAGCATGGGGAGCACGTGATCATTGTGTGCAATGTGCATGCTGTGTTCTAATTGGCTGTGGGTTCCTAACTTAGTGTGGCATATGACTTTATGGTGTTTTTGGAACACGCACCCCTATACAAAAGTGCAATACTGCGTAGTTTTTGAAACATGACAGGTCTTGGGATGGTGTCTGGAGGGGTCGTCTGTGGCTTTCTGGCATCCAGATGTGTTTTTGCTTGGCACAGTGTAAAGAGTCCGTCAAAAAACTGTCTGTAAAATATAGCCTGTGGTCTTTTGGCTTGAACCTTTTGGCCTCGTTGCGACTTCAGAGTATGTGCTGAAGAGGTTGCGGGCCGTAGTAAAGATGGTGCACGTTGGTTTGATTGCGGACCTGTTGGATAAGAGCTGTGGGTTGTAGGTTAGCTTTTAGAACAACATGCATTATTATTCGGTCTTGGAAATACCGGTGCCTGTTTTTTTTTGGTGAACATTCGGTACATTCATTTTGCATAACATTTTAGTGGGGAACAGGAAGGTGGCTCTAGTTAGCGAGTCATTTTAGGAGACGGTGAACATTTAGTCATGAGGTACCTGGGTTTTGCCTTTGTGGGTCATTTTGGTCCTCCCCCCTCTTGCCTTGCCTTCCTCCAAGTAAGTTCCATGCACACACACACTCACAGCCACACACATACTTCACTTGAATCAGACACATGCACTAGTGTGCTGCAGCAACAGACAGTCGACTTCTCTGGTGTCGTGTGCAGGCCGACGACATGCATATATGAATGATCATCTGCAAAATGTATTCAGTTGGAGCCTGCCAGTGCCTATTATTTAGCACTACACTGAATGATGTAAGGAGCGGTGGTCAGAGGGAGCAGTTACTTCACTTTTCTAGTTGAGTCAAACAATTAAAACCAGTTCATTCAAGTGTACCACAGAGCGCCGCTTTTATTATTTATACAAAGTAACGCGCAATAGACTTTATAACCATGAGCACACACACTTTTCTTTTACTTTAAGAACAACTACGTGTGCCTTTGCCTCACTCTTCTGAGGCTTGCACAATGCCCAGTACCGTCTGCGGCTGGTGCTGGAGCAAGTCCAAGACGTCTTCATTGCTTGATTTTGCTTGCAAGAAAGTGTCACAAACAGTCTTTGAAACGTCACTCTTAATTACACTGAAATTATGAAAATATGACACATGGCAATCTGAAACCTTGGCAGCTATGATTGCATGAAGCATCATAAACCGATTTATGCATTCCTTCGGTAACAGGAAATGTGGGCCTCATCATGGGACCATAAATTGAGGTGTCTGATAGGAAACACAGGTGGGCCTCGAAATAGCATGGACATAATGCTGGGCCAGTGGTTACATATCCAGATGGGCACGTGTCCAGATGTCCAGAATGGTAGCGCATGAGCATTGTGTGCAATGTGTGTGTTTCTAACTAAGTGTGACATCTGACTTTAAGGTGTTTTGGGAATGTGCACACCTCTGTTCAAACATGTTTTATTGGGGCCAGTCTCCTGGGACCTTTGTGGTTTTGCTGCCTATCTGTGTGATTGATCTGGGTTTTCCTGTTTGCACTTTTGTCTAAGGGTTACATATCCCACCACCTGTGATAGTCAATCAGTTGCTTCAGGCCTTGGTCGTAGGACCTGCCTAACCACGCATTTTTGACTCAGGGTTCAGGGGGAAGTCACATCTGGTAAATTCAACAACGGAGATGCGAGTTCGTTTTTCTACATACATATATCATGGTGTACATTAACATTGTATTTTCCAATATTAACACCAGTGCTAGATTGCTTTGGACTGTTCAGATTTACAGCAACAATTCTTTAAAACGTGACAGCTTTTTTTTGAATTAGCTCAGCTGAACTTGGAAATACTTATTGACTTCTCCGAACTGTGTCATTACCTATATCAACTCTTCATTGGTTGGTGGCATCTTAAACAATTCTTTTCAATAGCTTCTAACAGTTTAGCTCAGATCTCACCATTTCTTCAACTGCTTGGGACGCCTTTGATTAAGTGAAATGCTTTTAAAATGATTTAATCGCCTTTGGAGCAGATGGCTTTGAACGTAAATGAAAGGTTGCTATTTTGTTTAGTCATTTGGGAAATGAAGGGCAGCAAACTTTTGATAATTTGCCCCTAGCTGCTGCTACATCTGAAAAGTCTGGAGATTCAAAGTGCTCAGAAGCGATTACAGGACTTAGAGTCACACTCTCAGAACAACCTAGCATTTTGGTGGAGAGATTATATTTTTCAAGAAGTAACAAACATCTGATGAAACTGTTGAATAATTCTTATCAGCATTAAGGGCATTAGCTGCTGCATGCAATTTTGGATCATCTATTGACTTATAGATTCAAGATCAGTTTGTGCAAGAAAGGCTACTCAGTTTCAGAGACGCTCCATTGTCAGATGTTGTTGATCTGGCCAAAAGCATTGAACGTTCAATAATCTCCAGTCGCATGATAGATCAGGAATCCACTCAGACATCTTCTCCAATTGTTCATGCTGTGGGTAGTCTGAACATGTTGATGCTGTACAAATTAAGGGCAAAGTCATTAGGAATGTTCAACATAATAATAACACTTTTTGTTTCAGGTACAGAACTAAATCCCATTTAAGCAATTATATGCAATGTCCAGCAGTAGGTAAACGAAGCAACAATTGCAAGAAATTAGGTCACTTTCACAGTGTTTTCAAATCTGGTAAACACCAAGTTAAAGTACACCGTGTTGACTTAAATGGCGGATGCTGTCCTGTGGATCTGTCAAATATGGTCTTGAATCTGGAGATTGACTCCTTGTCCACTAACACAATTAAGGAACCTTTATGTCAGGTAACTCTAGGTTCCAAAATTGATCTTAACATAATGTGTTACTCAGGTGCACCTATTGCTATCATATCTGATGCTTTATTTTACCAACAGTGGGTGTCTAATGTTATCCTGAGCACACCGGACATACATCCTAAAGCTTATGGTGATTAGGATATCAATATGGTTAGATTCTTATACACTGTGTCTTGTCTTGGCAGGTCAATGTCAACTAATATCTACGTTGCAATCAAGGATGGAAATATAGTTGGCTGGCAGGACCTTGTAAAACTTGGTCTTATGCTTGTGCCTGGTGCTGATCCACCAGTCAGGGTTGCAAATGTACCTTGACTCACTAGTAATGATTTTAATCCCCCTGAAAATATTGTTAAATTATTTTCTGATATGTTTTCTGATAAGATTGGGCTCATTCAAAAAATATGTGCATACAATTAAGTTGAAGAGGCATGCTGTACCTGTTATACTCAAAGCCAGGTGTATCCTCTTAAGTGTTAGGGCCAAATTGAAAATGCTATTAGAGAAGTTAATTGGAGATGGCCTTATCAAACCCACTGACTCTTCTAAATGGGTAAGTCCCATTGTAATTGTACACAAACAGGATGGTGAGATTTGCCTGTACACTGATCTGTGCAGTCTCAACAGAAACATTGTTGTTGAATCCCATCCTCTGCCGCAGGTTCAAGACTTACTTGCCAACATTGGAGCCTCTAAATTTTTCACACTTTTGGATCTCAAATCAGCTTACCACCAGATCCCATTTGATGAAAGGTCCCAAGTTAACCACCTTTGTAACTCCTTTCGGAGCATTTAAGTTTTGCGGACTCCCTTTTGGAGTAACATTAGAAGCTATTGTTTTTTAGCACCTCATGGATAACATATTTGAGGGTATGAGTGTGGTGCATGCATTTCAAGATGATGTGCTGTTTTTTTTACAAAATCTTTACCCTAACATAATCACACTCTTGAAACAGTTTTCAGTAAATTTAAAGAGTTTGGTATCACTCTTTGCACAGATGAGTGCATTTTTTTTGCAAAAAACATGCACTACTTAGGCCTCTCTATCACTCCCAATGGTATTTTTCCAGATTTTCATTGATTACAATTGAAGATGCACATCCACCCAGTGGCAAAGAAGGCCTTTGCTCCTTTCTTGAGCTAAGTGAATGCTCTTCAAGGTTTGTACTAGGTTATGCTTTTATTGTGCAGACCTTGAAGAATTTACTAAAGAAAGGAGTGAAGTATATCTGGTCTGATGATGTGCAAGAAGCTTTTCAGAAAGTGAACAGTCTCATTATTTCAGTCCGAGCTTTAACTCCATTTGTAGCATGGCAGAAAGTGTATCATAACAGTCGATGCCAGTCAAGTTGGATTGGGGGATGTGTTTTCACAGTTATGTTAGAACAAAGAAAGCACCATTACCTTTGCCTCTTGCTCTCTCAGTAATGCGGAAGCCAATTACAGTACCATTGTGCGAGAGGTATTGGCATGCTGTTAGGGTAGGCGGCGGAAAGGTTCAAAACTTTTATTTGGGGTTCCCATTTTGATCTATTCACAGACCACAAACCAATTGCTCCACCTGTTGAGTGTCAATGTTTCAAGGAAAGCATCATCACTATTGGTCAGCTTGTTCTCAAACCTGCAAGAATTTAATTTTACGGTGTAATATGTACCTGGTAGGAAAACATATAAGCAGACTGTCTCTCCAGGTTACCCATTGAGGTGAAGAATCCAACACACTTCAAGATAATGAGAATGTGATTACTTTTGCAGAGGATGTACTGTTGAACGAAGGGGTGATCACACATAGAAGCTTCCAAACAGGGTGCCACGTTACAGCCTGTTTTTATATTCATGAAAGAAGGTTTGTCCAAGGAAACAACTGTTAAGGCCTCTGTGAGATATTTTGTACAGATTTCAGAGGACCTATCGGTTGTTTAAGGGGCGCTAGAATGTGTGTGTGCCTCCTGTGACTATCAGAGGTGACATTATTAAGGAGGGACACAAGGGCCATTTAGTGGTCAGTAGCACATGCAAATATATATAAAAAAATTCTGGTGGCCTGCATTGGAAGCTAAAGTTTCTAAGTTTATTGGTAATTGCACAACCTACTTGGTATCTGATGAGTCACCTATTCATGTGGTCCCTCTTCCGGAGGAAGGCTGATAAAAAGTGGCACTTGATTTTGGGGGTCCATTTGCGTTATTTCCTATTAACAAAAGATACATGATGATTTTGATTGATTATTTTTCAAAATGAGTATATTTTGGTTTTTACCTCTTTCCCAACACTGACACTATAATAACATTTTTAAAAACAATTTTTTGATGTAGAAGGAGCACCCAAGGAAATTGTTACAGACAGCGGCACCCACTTCACATCAGCGCACACGAAGGACTTCATTGAGAGTTTTCACGTTACTCATCTATGAGTTGCACTTTACTCACCTTCTGCCAATGGGTCAAACACATGAATACATTCTTAAAAAGGTGTGCAAACAGCCTTGAACATGGGTCTTGAGGTCGAAACTTTTCTCAGGGAGAAAGTTTGGTCATATTTAGTTCCTCCATTGAGTGCAATAGCTATGTACCCATTTTTGATGTTATGCAAAAGATTTACAAGGGCTTCAGTTTGTCCTGACTGGGTGAGAGAGATAAGCAAAAAGAGCACACTTGATTTGCAGACTGTTGCACCCAGAGCTGTAGCAACGCAAAGTCAGTTTAAAGAACATTTTGACACAACACACCATGTTAAAGAATTAACATTGAAGGCAGGGGATTGAGTTTTGATCAGACATCGTACTATGGTTAATAAGGGTTTATAGAAATTTTCAAAACCTCTTTGGGGCCGATTACGATGAGGCCCGTAAAGCCCTCGACCTGTGGTATCATAACTTGTGCTTGAAGATCGTACATGCACCCAGAACAGGAAACCATTTACAGTGCACTTGTTAAGCATTTGATAGCATAGTAACAAGATGGTAACCATTTTTTCATTTGTGCCCTATAAGACGTGGGCCATTACCAGATCCAGTACTCCTCAGCATGAACATCATAAATTCCTGTTTGCCAATGCCTCCATGATTAGATACGTCCACTCCATGTCAACCATATAAAGGTGAAGCGTTCAAAAGCTGAATTATAAGCATTAAGGCAAGGCGAAACTTTGGAGAATTTAAGGCCACAGTAGATGAAGGTTGAGAACCATGTCATGCATGCATTAAGGAGGTTTCCTGTTGGTACTTAACTATGCTTCTCTTTAAAAAGACATGATTCCCTCCCTATACTCACGATGACAACCTCCCCACCTGCGACCCTACTATTTGCACAGGGTTAAAGTTGGCGCACCTCCCATCCCAGTGTGACTGACCATATTGCTGTGAAATCCCCCAGCCGGAGAAGATTACTTAATTGCTGCCTGGAATGAAATGGAAGCCGGGAAAATGCACCCTATGGCAAGCTGAATACGGGAAGACTCTGATTGTGACTCTCACTCGGGAAGTTGTTGAGGGATTTGTTGGAAGTTGAAGTGAGTTAACTTAGTGTTAGAGCTGTGTAGCTGTAAAGAACCAAATCAGTCTAACCTGTCTTGCCTCTCTGTTAAGATGAGCACATTGTAAGGGAAACATGCATATTGTACTGTCAATTGTAACCTGTTGATCTGCACAGATTTGTTCTATAACCTAATAAAAAACATATACATTTTTTAAAAATGCATTCAGTATGGACATAATAAAACCATTGCTCGACCTAGATTCGTTTTAAAATTACATTTAATTGTTATCTTGACCTCTTTTATCTAAATGTGAATAAAGGTACTCACAGGGATAGTCCCTCCTGACAAATTAATACATTGGGTGAGACATTATTTCTTTCTAATTTTTAAAGATGACAATGACTTTATACATGTCATTGAGTTCTGGTTTAATTCTTAATATGAGAGTTTACATATTAAATCACCAGCCCGTGAATGAAACGACTGGGAAACTTTTGGGTTCTTCAAGATGACTGTCTGATTTCTAGCCATCACTGAAATTAGCTAATTTTATTACCAGGCACATGATAAGGTACCTGTGTTTATGTCTCATTTTATACAAGCTTGATTATTGTGTCCTGCTAATTTCCCTTTAAATCTATAATCTTTTGAGACAAACAGTGGATAGAGGGAATACATCTATCACAGCACTGGATCTGGTTATAAAGGATCCTCTCACTTGATCGCTCATAGAAATTACAGCATTCATATTGTTGATACAATGTTTTTATTTAAATAAGTGAATCATTTTATATACCACCATCAGAATCACACATAAATATATCATCTTTCACTCTGACCTTTTGACACTTTAGTCAGGCAACTTTGTGTTACTTTACATACCCATCCTAAGAATATACTACTTAAGGGCAAAGAACATGGGCCACTATCTTCAGTACACCCACACTTACAATAGGCAATTTTGACATAGGCTTATGCGACTGGCCTCATAGGTAGATTACCCAGAGCTAGATGGAAAACCCTCTTAGGAAGCAATCCACAATGGGTGGGTGAGGATTCGATTTCCTTTCAAGTAGAGGATGTGACATTTTTTTCATACAGGGTCCTTGAGTTATTGGTATAGGAGACACATATACACAGGATAGTGTACTAGAACCCTCATGCAATGAATAGTTCATGAGGATCATAGCACTGGCTGGTTGTAAAGCAAGATGGAGCTCACCTAAAGTACATCCTACACTAATGGCTGCTGGCAGTGCTCTCTCAAGTGCTTAATTTATCCAATGGTTGCAATTTGGGCCCTTCTGCTGTCATGTTTGTGGACCGACACTAATTGTTCCCCATCAGACTGTGGCACAGCACAAGAAAGAATACAGCACAAAAGGGGAAGAAGGAGGAAGCAGTGATAAAGGGAGAAAGTGGGGATGAAAGAAAACCTGCAAGAGGGCGATAAAGGGGCAGTGAGTGTCTGGTGGTGGTTGAAAGAGAAATAAAGTGGAATCAAGTCATGCAGCCTAGGTATATGGCACCCATGCTGGCCACAAGCTTCTGTTCAAAGGTTTGGGCCATGGCATGTATTCATTAACAAATTAAGCACTGGCTCACTGTGTCCTGCAACAGGCTTGCTTTATAATACGATCTCAGAGGAGCAATTTTATGCAGTTCCTGAACAACTTGAATAAGCGAAGCTCACTTTTCTTGTTCACATATCCCTTCTACTCCAATAAAAGTATAAGTATGAAGTATAAAAGAAGCTTATAAAGCGCTCGAATGCCAGAACGGCGTCTTGGCGCTGGAGTGTGCATAGTTAGCAACAAGGGGCGATTACTGATGGATCTGAAACAGACGAGACTTCAGGGCCTTCCTAAAAAGTGCATAGCTCGGTTGGAGTCGCATGTCCACTGGTAGCTGATTCCATAGCTTAGCTGCACAGGTGGAAAAAGAGAGACCGCCCCATCTGGCTAATCTGAATCTAGAAGTGCAAATAAGACCAAGGCTAGCCGACCGCAGTTCACGAGAAGGGATGTAATGCCTGAACCTATCTCTTCCATCATTGGCACCCCCACCAAAACAGGCCCGGTGTACGAACAAAAGTTTACTCCAAAACCTCTAGAAAATACATCCTGATACCAGTGATGTGAGAACTAAGATATAACAAATATGAAAGCAATTTTGTTTTTATATATTTTTAAATTTTCAAAACATTTAAAATAATACACAGCTGACATTCATTAAGAGGGACATATATGCCTGATTATTGTAATTCTCAAGTACTAGTGTCTTTCCTTTACCACACATATTCCCTAAGGTATTAATATAGCCTTCAATCTCTGCCTTCCCCCATTAACATTCATCAGGAATGGACAGATAACATTTAATTCTTTAGAAGTTTGCTTCTCTCCAGTTTGCTGAAGATTGTGGGTCTGGGCCGTCCTGTGGTTTAAGGTATCACAGGATGTCACCTGCAAATAGGGCAAGGTTATATTGTGCTCTCTAACATTCAATTTTCTGCCCCCCGCACAAATCAATAGAGCAGCACCCCTAACACATCTTCCTTCTCCAAGTGTATCCATCAGAGAATATTCCATTTGCTACTACTGTGGCCCACAGGGTGTCATATATTATGGTATTCATGAGCGAAATTGCACCCTTGGCCACATATGCCAAATACATCTCTTAGAAATGGCTTTTGCATTCTATCAAACACCTTCTTGACATCAAGGGAGTGTCAGCACACATCATACTTGGTTTGTATCTGAAACATAAAGCCAAATCACATGAAGAGCATCTGGTCACCATAAAGCAGTTACAGGAGAAGTTGGTTCAAGCTTCTCTTCAAGGTCTTTGCTAAAATCTTACTTTCTATATGAAGCTTTGTCTTTTACATGAGTATAGCAGTTCATATTTACTTTTTGGTACTTACTTTATTATAGAGTTAATTCTAGCAAATAATGGGAATTTTTCCTTGACACATCATTACACTCATCAAAAAGGGCAAGAGTGTATCTATACACAATATAAAATGCTATAGTAAATGACCTTTGTGGAACATGTATTTTAATGGCCAGTTAACACAGTTAAAACCATTTTTCACTGTTATTGCTTAGTCTGAGAAATCTGGGCCTGCTCGCTTTAGCCTAGATATTTGTAAATGTACTGATTTCATAACTCTTTAATGCCTTCATCTATACCACTTCCGTTTATTCTATCTTTATCTGTATCAACTCCAAGTTAATACACTGTCCTTTCCTACAACTGCAAAGGAAATATATATTACAACCACATATCACCCTTCTCTCTTGCTTATAATATTTTTGTTTAAGAACGTATGAGTTAAACTCTCCCTTTTTAATCAGCTGATCAGAATTCCAGTTTAAGCTGTTTTAATTTTTTGTAGAGGCCTCTTCATACTTCTTACTTCCTCATTTCCCTACCTCTAAGTCTTCTATAAATTACAGATAACCTGCTCTGTTATTTTTCTACTAGGCCTTTTTACACTGGAGTCTCAATAGAATGACATTTGGTAACCCTAGGCTAAAATCGGAGAGACAGAATTAGGTTTAGGGTGGATGGTAGGCTTGATTTAGGAAGAAGATAAGATTATGTCAAGGGTCAGGTTGATGATTTGTGAATAGAAACAGAGGAAATCAGAGAATTTTCTCAGCTATCCTAAATATGTAAAATAAGGTGGGAATAAGTCAACACCATTTTATATATTATATAATTTCTCTTCTAGATTAGTCTGAAAGTAGTATGGAACCCTGTTGAGATCATCACCCCTGTGTAGTGATGTTGACTTTTTCCCACATACACAGCTCAGACACAGTCACTTCCCTCAAAATAATTCATAGGAGCTTCAACTCTTTCTACAAAATAATATAGGCGACAAAACTATTGTGATAGTAAATAGCACCCAAAAAATATTGAGGACACAAATATCTACTACATACATACTTTATATGTAAAGTGCAAAACAAGTGACAGCAAATACCATGTGGGCCAAAATAGCATCATTCCAGTAGGTAAATATGTCTAGTTTAACATTTTAAACATTATTTTAACTTAAAAAAAATAATTTATTAACTTGAAAATATTACATTTAAACAAAATATATAACTATATTATTTAAAATATATAACTACATTTTATAATTTAAAAGAAAGACAAAAATATACGCTTTTAATTAAATGTAAGAATATTTTAAAAACTATATATTAAAATGAACGCTCCCTGTTTTCTGTGTTTACAGATCTTTACAAATAAATAAAGACAGAAAACCATTTTTGTCCTGTCTGTATTTATTTTTAAATGCGGATAAAAACGGATTTTTATTTTTTTAATGATTCGGAATGCTGTCAATCACGACTGTCACGACAAAAGCTGTGCGGATTGACTGTCAAGGGATTAAACAAATAAAGGAACTTTAGTAAAGAGCCTCAAACAGCAGTAGATTTGCACAACTTTGATACTAAAATGTGCAAGTTTTCTTATAAGTGCGTAGTTTATCATCTGAGTGTGTATATATCATTGAAACCTGTCAGGCATTCAGGCACGAGTGTAGATTAACTGGTTAAATACATGCAGAAATATACACTTTTCAGCTTAATTTTTTCACAAAACCAAAAATAAATGTGGATAAATACAGGTAAAATTAGCAAAAAAGAAATATGGAGAAATAGACATGGAACTGACAAAAATATAAATATCATAAAACCAGAAGCCCTAATTAAACATATACAATAATATTAATACAATTGAAAAATAAGTTACCAAAAATAATATACAAAATAAAAGCATTCATTCCACGGTATACTTTTATATATAAAATATCTATTTTTCCATTTATTTGGTTCTGCTTACTTTAGACAACCTATCATCACAGCTTAACTATAGTCACTAAAATGGCTTCAGTTCCACATCCATTGACCTATAATCTTTTTGGAGATAAGGAGCATATATATTTTGTATTTCCTGTAACCTTACTTTTTCGTCTTTGACTCTCCCATCTCTTTCATGCCTTGTACCACCAAGAAGTAATAGCACCATTATATTCTCCCAGCCAGCCTTGGGAATTTTTCAGCTTCTCTTTTGTGCCTGTCAGGGGGTATGTATCCCCCTAATTTCAACCAATTCCTGAGATATAGCGTTTTTCTCCTTTCTGTGGACAATTAGTTTGTGATTTGTACTTTATCTTCAGTGGAGCACCATAAAATTATAAATGAGACTGGTACAGTGCAAATTAAAAACAAATATGAGATTATTGCAGCACTTGCGTTGGCAATAAATGAGGTAGAGATGTTCCTTTATATGTTGACTTCCTATTTATTGCAGTATGCCCAAGACATCAGAGTGTGATGGCTAGCAAAGGCCAGAAAGACTACTACATTCCTGATGAAGCTCAGTGCAAAATGCTGTACCATGGCCATGAAGTACTGTACAATAGCAGACTGGGGCCCTATCATGGATATCAGCTGACCAAATGCCATGTAGGGGAAGTAACAGCAGGCATCTTTTGACCCATGGGTAATATTAGAGAAAATGTATTTCAACCCCATGAAATCAGAGGAAGGATGTCATGGCCTTTTACCTTTATAAAATCACAGGAAAATGTGTTACTGAATTTAAATAACCTTCAAGCTGCAAGATTAAAAAATAAGTGCAAGGTTAATATAAGAACATAAACATTACTAGATTGGAATACGCCCTATATTTTTTTGCAGTTGTATATTTGAGTCTTGCAATAATATTGTTGTGGTCTTGCATGCTTCTCATTGTCCCTATGTTCCCTGCTGCTCAGCCAGTATGTGAGGTCATCAGAATGTTGAGTGTTTAGAGTTAAAGGCAGTGGTGTAACAAAAAGTTGCGGGGGGCCCCCCCTGCCACGTACACGGAGGGGCCCCCACTCCAGATTTAATCTGGAGCTCTTGGACCTGAGTATTGTGCTGAGGGGGCCCCTGCAGTTCGGGGGCTCCCCGCACCGCGGGGGCTGCTGGGGCCTGTGTTACGCTCCTAGTTGGAGTGTCAGTTGAAGGAATGGATTAAGCAGCAAGGATGCTGCTCCTGGTGGGGCCTGTCTGTAACCTACAACTAAGCGAATAAACCTACTTCTTTTATAACCTACAAGTATCCATCTTTAATTATAACACTGCCGATGATCAAGGAAAGAAACCATGCCTGAGGAACAAGAAACTAGAGGACTATTGCAGAAACAAATTGGAGTATTAAGATTTTCAGATTGAAACCTGTAAGGGAAAAATGCGCCTGGTAGCCCCATCAGTGTCTATTTACATCAGACTGCCTGCAGTCCAGGGCATTTGAACAGGCGTGCAGCAGATTGATATCACATTTACATCAAACTACGTATATTGACAGCGTTTCTTTGGAATCTGTTGGTGGCTACTGACCCAGATAAGTTTCTGGCGATGTTGATGGAGCAGGGGACATGAAGGAGTGAAGGCCAGTGTGTCCGTCGCCTGCCAACTGCTGTACATGAGCGTGGGACGGGAGATGTCCTCTACGAATGACTTTGATTCACAAATAAAGAAATGTACAATTTGTAACTAATGTGGGGAACATGTGAATAAGTTGAGATTCAGACCATTGGAACGGTTGTACGCAATAAAGTAGTTGAATAAAGGGTGAAATTATCGTGGTGTGATAACGCCACCTCCCCAGCCAACCAATCCCTGTGCGAGTTAGAGGGTAAAATGCAACATTTGAGTGATGGACATGTCAATTTAGACTATAATTAGGGTGCCTTTAGGGGTGTGTCTGAGGAAGCTTAGGCTGACAGGAGAGATAGCTGTTCCTATCCTGTCCTGTTTTCCTGACCTAATATCTTGCGTATCCTGATTACCTTTGGGAAAGCCTCCATCATCTCCTGGGTCCAGGGGGTGGTTTTTCCTAAAGACCGATAGGTTTGTATTTAGCCAATATCGTTCTCAGAATCTCAGCATTAATGTACTTGTTTCTGAATCCTTTGTCTCTCCACCTATCCACTCCGTCAACAATATATTGATATGCATTATTTTAGATGAACCTATTGTCTCTTTATCTGTTAGGGATTATTTGTTTGGCATAATCATTTTGCCGAATCCTTTGTCTTTTACTCTATCCACTCCTTCAAAGAATAATGTTATTGCTTAGTAAATCTATAAAAATTGCATTATTTCTTCTGTCGTGAGGTTCGGTGTTTGTTATTGTGACCTGATGCTGATGAGCATTTACCTTAAAATCTGAGATGAAACTCAATTTTAACCTTATAGAGAGTCTGTCATTAATTTAGACAAATGGTTGGTTAATTAGTTAGTATTTATCATTACCATCAACTATTCAACTAATTGGGCCATCGGCCAAATAGAAGAAGAGTTGATATCAAAATTAGTTTTTTTGCGCATGTCTAGGAGATCTAGAGAAGAAATAAGTGATGAACTAAACAAATTGACACCAGCGCTTCAGGGATACTGGGTGAGTGTGTATGGGCCATTGTAGTGATTTTTTGAGTATCGATCCCTGATCAATTATTGCTATTGGCGCTGGATCAATGTCAAATGTCAATGGCACCTACCTGTTTTCATGTTCTGCAACTACCAAAGATTTAGACTGCTCAACTTTCTTTGTACTACTGTGATTCGTGGCAATTCATGGTGGTGATCAGCGGTTAGTGGAACTGGAAGCGAGAAATGGCAGTGCTGACTATGGGGAAAACATGGAATGCAGCAAGCAATGCAAGCGGACTGGCTGTGTGTACATTCAACTGTTTAAGGCTGAAGTGGAACATTGTTGGTGTGTAGGTGCTTAACAACATTTACTAGCAGCTGTCTGTGAGTACTTTCGTATAATCAAATATGTCCGTGCCAAACAAGCGCTGTATTTGAAGTAGTTGGATTGGGTGTATAGGCGCTTATGTTTAAATAAACATACTGTTACAGTAGTGTAAGCTGTGTGAGCCTCGTGGGATTCCAAGTGAGGCTCCACCCGCTTGGTGGCCTTCTGGGGCTGTGCTTGTGGTGCGTGTACTCAAGCATTCCAGGCATGTGGTAAAGTGGGGGAAAGGAAGCTGGCTCTATTTTAGGAGGAGGGATCGCCTCCACCTCCTAAAGAAACTTACACAAACCAGCGCAACTGGCATCCATTTTTGTGCTTTGGGAGGTGGTATGTGGACTCCCATGGTGAGCACATTCCAAGTACTGAAGGAGAACGAGAAACGGAGTACTATGTGCATCAGAAGATTACTTGATAGTTTAAAGTACACTGGTTGCAGCACATTAAAAAAAGTTGGAACGTGGTGAGCGCTGCATCTTGCAGCCACCTTGTAGTATATGAAATTGCTGTGAACAGAACTGGTACATAACGACATTGGTGAGCAATTTTCAACATTTCTTAAACTCTCTTTTGATATCGACACAACTGAATGGTCTGCGCGTTCAAGGTAAAGTGAGCTGCACTAAGTGTTTGGACAGTATACAATTATTAAACATAGTAATGTGCTCTAGTTCACACGAGCTATGATGAGGGCACTGGCACTAAAAAGTACTGTTGTCAAGAGGTTTCGGGTGACTATTGTTCGCTCACTATGTTGGAGGATTGTATGTTTGGGTGTGGAATCGCTCACTGGTGGGGAAGGACAAGTTACCTGCCTAATAATAATAATTTATTTGAATGCTGAGTTATTTTGAGATGCTGCAATTATTTAGTTACCCCTGGTCCTGTTGGGATGCGGTAGGGGGTGGTTGGTCCTGTTGTGAAACCGTGTTTTGTGGATCCCTAGTACTTATGGGAGGCCATGAGTTGTGTAAGTGTAGTAGAGTGTATGTAGTCCCTGGTCCTGCTGTATGGGCGTGCTTAAGGCCCTGAATCTGTCATGTGATATGTGAATGTGAAAGACACCCATTAATATCTTTACTGTTGTCCTTCCTAGTTGGTTAAGGGCGTACTTTAGGGTCATGTGTATTGCACCCTTATCTTAGTGTTGCCCTTCCTAAGGAGTTAAGGGTGTAGGGGGCAGTGTGTAGCCCAAGGTTTTCACCCTTCCTAAGGGGTTAATGGGGTAGAGGCAGTGTTTCTGCCAAAGGTTGTCTACCCTTCTTAAGGGGTTAAAGGTGTAGGGGCAGTGTGTGAGCCCATAGTTGTATGTTGTAGGGGTACGTTCTTACACCTCAATCCTGTAGAGGGTGGAGAAACCCCATGTCCTGTGTGAATGGTGTGTGGTGTCTAGTGGTAGAGGGCAATTGTGTGCCTGGTTCTGCTTTGTGATTGTGTGTGATGTAGAGTGGATTTGGGTATCTGGGGTAAGGTGTTGTAGACGTGATCAAGGAGTTTGAGTCCTTTATGTATGAGTAGTGAAATTTAGTGACATCTGATTTTTTATTCCATCTATTTCCCAGTATAGTATTTTCGTATTGTTTTTTTCAGGGAGGGAGTTGTGTTTTGGTCTTGTATGCTTCCCATATTCCCTATGTTCCCTACTGCTCAGCCTTCCGGAACGACGAGGCCAGAGCCACGAGTTCCGGAAGCCCACAAGCGTAACCACGCTTGCCCGAACAACCACTTTGCCTTAACCACACACATGAGTGTCTAAGGCAAATGAGCTGTTCTGAGGAGCGTCGGGAAGCGGACACGGAAATGTAAGTGGGACTGGGGCCAGGTCTGGGGGCGTTTGTGGCAGCTTTATGGGTTGGTGGAGGGGTTCAAGATAGTTTTAATGGATTGTGGGGGCTTAGGGTAGTTTTATGGGGTGGTGGGGGTTCAGGAACATTTTAGGGGATGGTGGGGGTTCGGGGTTATGTTCAGGGTTGGGGGTTCGGGGTAATTTTTAGCGGTGGTCGGTGTTCAGGTAGTTTTTAGGGATGAAGGGGTATTTGGGGTTGTTTTCATGGGTGGGAGGAGGTTCAGGGTAGTTTTTAGGGGTGTGATTTTGGGGTAGTTTTTAGGGGTGGGGGTTTGGGGTAGTTTACTGGGGAGGAGGGTGGTTCGGGGTAGTTTTCAGGGGGGGTGGGGGTTCAGGGTAGTTTCTAGGGGTGGGGGTTCGGGGTCGTTTTTAGGGGATGGTGGGGGTTTGGGGTTGTTTTGAGGGGTGGGGTTTGGGGGTAGTTTTTAGGGGTGGGGTTTGGGGCAGTTTTATGGGGTGGTGGGAGTACAAGGTAGTTTTAAGGGATGGTGGGAGTTCGGGTTGTTTTCAGGGGTGGGAGGGTTTGGGGTAGTTTTTAGGGGTGTGGGGTTTGGGGTAGTTTTTAGGGGTGGGAGTTCGGGGTGGTTTTTAGGGGTGGGAGTATGGGGTAGTTTACAGGGGTGGAGGGTGGTTTGGGGTAGTTTTCTGGGGTGGTGGGGGTTCGGGGTAGTTTTTAGGGTGGGGGTTTGGGGTAGTTTACAGGAGTGGTGGGTGGTTCGGGGTAGTTTTAAGCGTTTGGGGGTTCAGAGTAGTTTTCAGTGGTGGGGGGGTTTGGGGTAGTTTTTAGCGGTGGGGGTTCGGGTTGTTTATAGGGGTGGGGGTTTGTGGTAGTTTTCAGGCGTAGTGGGGGTTTGGGTAGGGGGTTCAGGGTAGTTTTTAGGGGTGGGGGTTTGGGGTATTTTTTTAAAGGGTTGTTTTAGAGATTAGCAGAGGATGGGTCGTTTTTTAGGGCTCTGGGGATGGGGGTGGTAACCTTAGCCACGCATACCCATTTATCACGAAAAAAATCATGGTAAAGGCATGTGTGGTAAAGTAATGCATGGTTAAGACGCCGTCGTTAAACAGACCGCGTTGTTTAGGTATGCGGGGTTGAGGAACTTGTTGTTCCGTCATACAACCGCTCAGCCAGTATGTGAGGTCTTCCGAATGTTGAGAGTGTTTAGAGTTGAAGGAGTGTCAGTTGAAGGAATGGACTGAGCAGCAAGGATCCTGCTCCTGGTGGGGCCTATCTGTACCCTACAACTAAGCTAACAAACCTATTTCTTTTATAACCTACGAGTATCCATCTTTGATTATAACAACTATGTCAGGGGCTCTGCCATGAACTACCTGGATCAAAAGAATCAAATAACAAACTATAACAATGATGTGCCAGATACAGTAACTATGTGCTTTACTACAACCCCAATGCCCAATTACATCACTACATGCCTAGGCACAGCCCCAGGTATGAAGGATCAAATCTAAAGGCAAAAAACAACCTGAAATAAACAGTTATAATGAAAAATACATAGACACAGCTGCAAATGTCTAGCCATAGCCCGAGTGTGCAAGCATTACCTCAAATAGCCATTCACAGCCCTACATGCCCAGGCCCCGCTTCAAACGCCGATCATTTATTGCTTATGCAGCAGTTTCCTATTTTTCCATCACAGAGAGGGCAGTAGTGTAAATTCTTATACTGGGCTATAGGCAGGGGCTAGTCGATTGAGAAGAGCACACATTCTTAGAAAACTTTGAACACCCGAAGTTCCATTTTACAAATCACAGGGATATAAACATTAGCAGCAAACAGCTTGTGATGCAGGGGGCAAGCCTTACAAGAGGTGAACGTTAACAATGTTCAGCTAATGATGAGCCACAGATTTATTTGAGAAAACCTTTAATTACAATGTCCCTTATGGCACTCATTTATGCTTTTGTTTGTCTTACAAAAGGGTCATTACATGCTGGATCAGAATTCTGGGTAGAGGACTAGAGGGAGTGATGAAGAGGCTAATACAGGCTTTCAAGCCTGGAGCTTGGAGACAGTAGTTGCATGGGCTGGGGAATAGTTGGCTATGAGTCAATTTGAAGAAAGCAGATAACCCTGTTACATATCGCTGTAATTATATAATAAATAATTAATCAATCGTTTGCTGTAATCTCTCTGCAAGAGTGGTCTCTCTAGTGATTGTAGGTTTTTCCTCAGGCTAAATCAGCATATTTATTGCAAACATTATAATGAAACAGATTTGGTATGTGGTATGGAGTTCTGTGTTTTTTTTTCAGGTTGTGCTAACACTCCAGAGGCTGAATTACAGCCCATAGTTGTTTCTGATGCACTGAGACCCTTTTGAGTATTGCTGAGAGTGATGGATAATAAGTATCAGCAGTGTGAATTGTATCTGGTGTTCACTGGGATGAGAAAAGTCCCATTAGTTTAATGCAGAGCTTCGGGTGCAATGTTATATCTTCTTTCTTCTTTGACATGAAAGGTTTATTCCTAGACATTCGTTTTGTTCTAGGAGACTCTGTGATGAGGGGTGATCTTTACCATTTGATTTTTATCCACAACAGTGCTGGTTACGTTGTACAGTCTCTAACAATAGGTCCCCTCCCTCTCATGATCTGTCAAACAGTGCTAAGTGCATCCTGCTTTCTTACTAGCTGGGCTCTTTATGTGTCTTGTGTACGCTCACAAGTATCCAGATAAATCAAGTTTGCGACCCATGTGTAGTGTCTTATGAGTTAACAATAACAGGTCAGTTTTGGTTCCTGATGGACTCCGTAGAACTATGATGTAAGTGTTCAGGTGTGGTGAATACAGTTCATGTTTTAGAACGTTGAGTTTGCAGTTACACCCATAGGAATTAAGATGTGTAATACTAAGCTCTGTGTGTGGTGTATTCATTTCCGAGAACCCCTGAAGGGGAGGACACCATACTATGCAAAAGGTTTCTTTCCCTAGGCTTCATGCTGGTATGACGTTTTGCCCATTAAATTAACCCTCTCAGCTTTCATGTGCTCTTTGGGAATCATCTGCCAACTTTTAAGGGAGAAATGAAGGGTCTTCTTTTGTGTTCCTCTCATTACTCCAGTTTACCAGCACTAGGCTGGTGGTGGTCGGGACACTATCACTCTACAGTCTGTTACATAATAGTTCCTCCAATCTACTGCTTCTGCAATACATGTTGACATTCACTTCTTGTTGCTGGAGAGGTATTTGCTGCCAGGTTTGTGAGACCAGGTTATCCTCACAAAATGTACACACGATCACAAAGCAGGGAACTTTTAATACACGTGGTCATTATCTAGCTCCCCTTTATGGCCTCTTGATAAATCTTCAACACATTTGCAGGCTATTACAAAAGGTAATCAAGCATTGAATAAGCAAAAAGCTTTGGCCTTGGCAAACAGGTGTGATGGTTAATTCTCTTTTCTTTGTTGTAAGAACATGCCTCAAAATTAAAAGGAGGAACAAAAGAAAACACACCGGCACTTAAACGTGGCAGCAATTTGCTCGCCATAAAAATAGTACATTTAAAAAATAACCTTTGCATATAACTTTAATAGAACAGTGTGGATGCTTTGGAGCAGGCAGGTTTACTAAAAAAAATGTATAAAACCTTTTATAATTTTAATACACATTGCAAGAAAAGAGGATTCTCATAGGCTCAAAGAAAATGCATGATTTGTGTGAATTACTGTAAGTTGGAAACATTGTTTAAAAACACATGAAAGTAGAAAACATAAATAAGGGATAACAAAAGAAAAGAAACAACTCTTTGATAAGGTACAGTTTTGGACCACCTTCCCTGGCACGAAAGCGGACTTCCTTTTAGACAGATATTCACATGGAATCAGATGAAATTTCATCACTAAAAGTGCAAGACAGCCAGGGATTAAAGGGGGCTGAACCATTGTCCCTTGGGCACCCATTGGTGGGTGAAAGCAAAATGTGCATGACAGTTTAACAGACCCATGGCTGAAGAAAGCTGAGTCAGAGCACCTCTATTTATGTATGTATTTTTTATTTATCATTTTTGTAATTTATAGGCTATCAACAAAGCTTTAGCTTTCTGTAAGCCAGTCCTAGAAATACAGTTGTATCTATGTACGTGTATACGTGAGACGTGTCAAAGTATTTTAAATACTTTTTGATTTTGGTAGTCAAAGAGTTATTGCTAGAGAACCTACAGAGAGTTTTGTTTCCCACCTATCTCCAACTATCACATGCAGTCCTTTCATCACTAACACATCACAAGACTACTCATTGACTGTCCTGATGATTGCCACAGTCGGTCTGGTGGTTGAGTATCAGTTACTACACAAGACCAGTCTCAATGTTCGACAGCTGTAAATGGCGCCAGAATTAAACACACACTTGGAAATGTTTCCTTTTATTGTAGAAAACAAAAATATTTTAATGCAGTTTGTTTTTACACATCTAAAGTCCATAAAACAAATCCATAGAAATGAGGACACTGTTTGCATGCAGTCTGCATTTTCTCTTGCTTAAACGTTTCTGCTCACAAAAATAACAACACATTTTATTTTCCTTCAAAGCCACTAAAGCAGAGGGAGAGCAAAACATGCAACACTGTACACATTTGCATAGTATTTGTTACCCAGCATGCCTTGTAGAATGCTACACATATCTATAGAGTAAAAAAGAAAGAAAGTGAAAAATTAGCAAAAAAACTAAATACAAATGTGTACTATTTTGGTTCAGTAAAGGCAATGCTTTCCCACCCTTTCATATGTGGCTTGGTCATTGACTAGCTGTTGAAACAACAAGGGCCACAATTTGTCAATTTGAATGATTTGTTTTCTCGCATTAGCTTGAAACATTTATTTTAGTGTTATAATATGAAACCTTTGTATTCATAAATATTTTACCAAAACATCTTACCTTTTATAGTCTGTAAATAGTAAGACACAGTTTACTAGCAATTTAACTTTGAGAGCCCTAGTACATTTTTTAAATGGAACTTCAGTGGTCCTATCTGAGTTTGGGCAATACAACATTTCACATTCTGCAGATTATCCATGCCATAATGTTACACAGGAGCACTAGCGAGCAACTCGCCTACATTCAAAATCCTTTTTTTTGGACAACATTTGACTAACTACAATATATTATCAATGATTTTCTATACTAGACAATCATGAAATAGGCATAGTGTTGCATGGAAAAGTCACAACGAGGCACAATTTGCAATATTTTGAAACGGTTTGTGTGAAAAAGCAGATACAAAGTCAACCAAATGAACAACACATCCATCTATCCGAAAAATCAGTGACAATCTAATAGTTGACTAACTTTGTGCTGTTCAAAATGTGCTTTTTTACCTCCATGAGCCGTATTTTCGCAGTGCCAAAATATAAATCTCATTTTTAGTGCTGTACAATATATTCTCTACCTACAATATTTATTATCTGAATGCTAAATAGGCTACAATTTATCAAGGGTATGGATTATTGACAAGTGAGAGCTTTTGTAAACAAGGTCTGAAAAACATTTCTTGAAAGGCAATAACAGGCAGGCTGTAACAGAAACACTTTAAAATGATGACTTTAATGAACGAACAATTTTCAGTTTTAATGCCAGCACCGAAAGAACAAGCCTGCAACAAGGAAACACAAGGGAAAGAATAATGCATTCAAATGCTGCTTGCAGCACAGGCAGAGTAAATCCCAAGAAAGCTATTGATTTACTTTTTGATGTTCAGTGCTATGGCTTTACCTGAATGTTTACTTTTTCTTTTATCTGCCTTCATCTCCCCAAAACCTCTATTAAACTATAATTGAGCACGGGGATTTAAGAATTTTATTAGTTTTGAAGAGTAAATCTTTTGAGTCAGAAAATATGGGCGCTTCTCCAAGGTGCATGATGTAGTTTTCCAGCTCACCTCACTGCCCGAGATAATTTATCAAATGAATTTTAAGGGTATTAACATGTAACTATGTTTGAGTTTTAAAATTGCGTAGGACTTGCAAACCAGGGAACAACACCGGGCTGAAACCAAGGAGAGTATTCCTATTAAGGCTACAGGAAAACATGTTTGCTGAAATGAGTTTGCAAGCTGACAACATAGCAGTCCCTACAATGCAAGCACAGAATGCAAATCATATGCTAAAAGTTGATTGGGAAATGAAAGGTAACCTACACATCATAGAAACTTCCCCGTTGAGTGGACGCTGCTTTGACTGAAGCTGCAAACATTCTGCTCACACATTGATAGATAAAGGCTCACGGCTAACTTCCAATGTACAAAGGAATGGCCATGAACATTAGCTTCTGGCCTTTTTGTACTTTGCTTGCAAGATAACAAACTAGGTGCAAACAAGCTAGAAGAGCAAGCAACCAGAATGATATGGAAACTTATCTCATGTTCAAAGCACAACTAATGTTTGAGTCAGTAAAACACATGGAGATTTGACACGTGCACCCATAATAAAAAGCAAAACTACTTTGACATGTATTTTGCCCTAGCCATCACAGAAACGTGCAGTAAATTGAGAGACTGAGCTACACTGGATAGAACTGTCGAATTGAATATCCTCCTAGCCAAAACATTTACTAGCTTGTCCCAGGAATAGCAAACCTTTGGATGGGCAGTAAATGGCTTTTGTATAGCAGGGCAAAGCCTAGAGATATAACTTGTCAAAACATACAAGGCATCAAGAATTTCATAACTATAAAATATAAACAATGCCTATTTGTTTGTTTTGTCATGTCTGTGTGACTTAACAGCTACATGATTCACTGCATGTGCAAGGCACAGAGGGTTGCTTTAGTCTCACCATCTCATTTGACCCTCATCAGTGCTAGAACAGCAAATATCTATCACACGATGGCAGATGTTCTGGAGGGGAATGTGGGCCGCTGTGTAAGAGCCCTGAAGGGGAGTATGGCCTTTTGGGCCACCCTTCCCGTTGTCGGTGACAGGCCGCATCTCCCTTTTGAAAATGGTGGCACTCCCTCGTTTATTATACTATTTTAGGACACTTCCGGTGTGGATACCCAACTCCACGTTCCGGTTGCTGAAATCGATGGTGGTGTCTTTTTTGTGGGGTACGGGCAGGCCGTAGAGTAGCGCAGGCAACGCTTATAAGGCCCAAGAGTGAAGGAGGACTGGCGGTCCCAGACATTGAATTATATTACTTAGCGGCTCAGTTGCAGATCTTCACCCAAAATGTGGCGCGAGTGTTCCGAGGCCCGGAGGCCGGGAGGAGTGGGGGAACGCCACACCATGTCCTTTCCTATATCGCCCTGCAGCAGAGACTGGAGACCAGGGACCTCCTCACAGAGGAGATAACTTTCAGACTCTGCTGGAATCGATCCCAGCGACGAGCGGGAGTGTTACATCCGTATGCGCCGGAGATACCGCTGGGGATGCTGACTGCATTGCCACACGGCGGCGACTGGTCGCAATTACAGCTTTGGGAAGAAGCAGGACTGTAGGTGGTGGGGGACCTATATGAAAATGGGATTCTGCTGACCTACCAGACTCTCCAAGAGAGGTTTGATTTGCCAAGGGGAGGTTTCCTGCTGCACGCAGCGCTTACCAGAGCGATGCAGGAGCATTGGAAGGAGGGGCTGATGGAGCCTCAGACGTCGATGGCTTTCCAGTACACTATGATGGCGGCAGGAACTGTCAAGGCGATTACGTGCCTGTATTCTAGAATGCTCCTGGAAAACCTACCGCCCCTAACCGAACTGAAGGGGAAGTGGGAGAATGATCTAGGTAGAGCTATCCCTGAGACGGCCTGGGCGCAGATAGTGAGACGGGCTTGGAAGAGCACGAGAAACGCAAGGTTTCAACTAGTGCACTTCTATATACTCCACAGAGCATACTTGACGCCTGGGAAAATCCAGAAATATTTTAAAGTTGAGGAGGCGGCATGTCCCAGATGTCTGAGAACTGGGGTGGAATTGGACCATATGCTGTGGTCTTGTCCAGCAGTGGGTCTCTACTGGAAAGAGGTGGGAGATACCCTGAATGAGGTGACAGAGAGGCGGCTGGAGTTCGATATGGCCGTTAGTATACTGCACTGGTTCCCACACACGTCCAAAACTAAAATCACAAGCAAATTCGTAGACATGGGACTCATATTAGCAAAACGAGAAATCACGAGGCGGTGGAAGGCAACCGTGGGTCCCACTAGTACACGATGGAAAGGGGAATTTCTCAAATGGGCCACCAGCGAGGGTGCGCTGCGGTATCAATGGGCGCGTAGGCGCAACGATGAGAAGGCGCTAGAGGCGGCAGCTGCGTGGGAGGTGTTAGTACAGGCACTGCGAGACTATGAGCCAGGTGCTGAAGGCGAAGACCAAGCCGGGGATGAGGGGATGACCCCGGAGCAAGCTGGGCACATCACATAACTCAACACATCGGTATTCCTTGCACTGGTCGACACCTGAGGGCAGAGACGAACGCCTGCGTGGTTGGTGGGGATTGAGGGAGGGGGAGGGACTCTATAATTTTCATAGTGTTTAAGGGTAGAGGTTTTTGTTATGCAGATTATTGGTTTGTGGGATGCTTAGATCTGGGAGGATTTCCATGGCCCTGCGATAGGTATTGTATCATTGGAGGGGGGCTTGTGATTAGGTTACAAGGTGTATAGTGAAACCAATTTTGTAAGGATTTATAAGTGGTTGTGAAAAAAATCAATAAACTACGTTTAAAAAAAAATCAGTGCTAGAACAGCAACAGGCTCCACCCAGGATTGCTGTTTTTTGACATGCTACTTATACATGATACCCATAACATGATGACACTCTGTATGTGTACTTGGTGAAACAAGTACTATGTGTCTAGATGGACATGTAAGTTGTGTGTGCTTCCCAGACATGTCTTGTGTAGCACAGGATGTGGTTTGAAGATTCTCAGTATATTTGAAACTCTTTCTTGGTAATTTCATATCATAAGCCTGAAAAATCAGATATTGTGATGATGGTTGCCCCAGTTAAGCATGCGGGTTGTATTTTGTATATGCGTTGTGACACTGCTCTGCAGGTTGGTGACACTGATTGTACATTTTGTCTTAATGACGATGCTGTTGTCGGCGTGTGTATATTGTTGGTGTCTCATTTTTTCAACCATACATTTGTGAGGAGGTCTTATCACAATCTCCACCTTCTATTGTGATCAATGAATTTTAGTTGTACATACATCGGTCACTGTCGTCCACGTCTCCTCACTCCTGGGTGCATGCATGTGTGAACTCTGTGACTGTTTCTTAAAATTTCAGACATGGTGTCCTTAATATACTGTGGCATCCAAATGGCCTCTTTTATGTCCTTTTTGTTTGTGTTTGTGTGTGCTTGCTCTGTGCAAAGGGGAAGCTGTCACAGCAATGTGCAGTCAGCCATTTACAGCTGCACCTGTAAGATGTACAGCGTTCATATTGTCAATGAGGGTGCACTGTAGAGAGGTTCTCCTCAAGTAGCCACCTTCAGTTTCTACTGGGTGTGGTTAAGTTGACAAGTGTTACACTGTGCATTTCCCTTGCTCAGTCACATATCATTTGCCATATGCTTTGGCAGCTTGGATGATTCCATCTAAATGGTGATTTTGAAAATTGAGTGGGGACAACATAAAAACTGAAGTTAGCTTACTTGAAAATAAAAAAGTGACACTATTTTTGATTTATACGTTTGAGATCATACTGTTTATCTTTCAAAAATTAAACTTTGACGGCGACCTTATATTGTGCTCTGGATCTGCGGCACGCAAGCATGGGTCGTGTATGCACTCCAGGCATCCGTTTTCTTCAACAGACATGCCATCAGTAAGTTACATTTTTGAGATTTTATATAAAATAAGGACCCACATTTGTAAGACATACAAATAATCCCAAACACACACAAAGAAAGCGAAATGAGCCTTGATACCTACGTAGAGGGACATTGCTAATTTTGAATTCATGTGTACCGCACTTAAAGGAAAAGAGATATTCCCAATCACAAGCAGGGCTGGACTGGAAACTAAAATCAATCTTAGGAAAAATGTTCAAACCAATTGCAAACTCCAGGAGGTAGCAACTAGACTATGGCCACGGGGTCATGCATGGGACATGGCAGCCTGTCCTGCTCTGAAAACAGTCTTCAAGCCTCCAGCCCACAGGGGAAATGCTAGAGTGGCAGAATTGACAGTCTGGCCCTTATCTTAAATAGAGTAGATTGAAACAGCGAGGTTCCTGCAGGAAGCGGGGCAGGCAGGAGAATGTCTGGAGGTGCAATACATTATTTTGTGTGTGAAAAAATCAGAGTTCGGTACGTGAGAAAAATTATTTTTTTGATAGACATCAGGAGTCACTGAATAGTCTATGGAAAGTCCCAAAACATGAGGCATTATTGATATGCTAAAGAAGTTAACTGGAGTAAGCAGAAAGATCAATTAAAGAGTTGTGTGTATTGGTATTTGAAACATCAAACTTAGGTAGAGATTAACAGAGTACTGAACATGGGCGGGAGCGCTGGAATTTGATTCAAAAGCGTTTACCACGAAGCAAAGTATTGGAGGGTGATGATACCTAATAAGTAGAAATGTAGTCGGTAAATTTAATTATGTTGATCAGAATATTGACAGTGCTCAGATGCCTTTCATGGCTGCTAAACAACAAAAAGACAGACCTTGCATCAGATTTTGATGTTCACCATTAGAAAGAGCATGACGTTGAAGTATTTTAAAACATGTATTATTATTGAACTGCTTTGGAATCTCTTTACATTAGGCAAGAGATTCTGCTGAGCCTGGCAACTGTGGATTTAGATGAACTTATTCCATAACATTGGCTGCAGCCTCAGTTTCTGCTGCGCATTCAATCAGGTTGTTGCATCACAGAGAGTACTAGCATATAGTGCATGACCTTATGCTAAACGTGGCATTTATAGTGGTCTCTTTTGTTCTGTTCTGTTGATCTATATATTGACCATTGGACTCTCCAGAATTACATTTTGCACATGGTGTAAATCACTACTTTTGACCGGTAATTTTCCTCGTAGTCCTATAAAGAAAATACATCTCTTTTTGATGACATTCATCACAAATACCTCCTTTGGTGTTCCAACATATTTCAGTTTTGAAACAGATCATTTTAATTTATTTATCAAACAAATGGTTTATTTGATACCCACATTCAGAAAAAGTGTTTACCACAAGCTAATCTGCAATAGTGTTCACCCCGATTCTAATTTAACGAATTGCTCCATAGAATGCAAAATCCAGAAAAAACTCAACATTATGAACCTGATGGATTCACTCCACAATTTCCTGAAAACATCAAGTCAGTAGGATTAATCATCAGCAGCAACCTCTCGTTCAGAAGGAACGATGTGGTAAGTTGCTAAGACTATTGTTTCTTGACGTGCGCAAAGCTGGTAAAATATTTAGAAAAGAGAGTACAGGGGGCCATGTGCATCTTTGGGAAATGGTTTTGATGCTACTCATGTCTTCATTTAAGCTATCAGTGGACATCTGGACATTCAGGTGTCAGAGAATGAACAGTGTGAGGCTCCTGAGCAGTGGCTATTGCAGTGCTTAACCTTTCCCACTCTGGAGTAAGAACAGCCCAAGTGTTAGCAGGAAAAACTCCATGTCTGCAGGAGCCAATCCATCCTTCTGGAAGTTTACACATTGAACATAAGACTTTTGGCAATCAAAGCCAGGTCATACAGAACTTCACCTTAGGTAAATTTGGGAACATTTGCTCACCTTCAGGATGAATGAAGTTGCTCCACTTCGTGGGCAAGGCTTCAACTTCACCCTCCCACATCTCTTACAAAACAGATGCATCATTACAACAGATATTCAATCTCTGCTAAATAAAGCCTTCAGAACCACCTTAAAAAACACCTGGTCCTTTCCCACATCGATGGTGGCAACACTCTGCTCACCTGTAATCCCCGACTCTCATGTGACTTTAATGAAGTGGTCTGCATGCTGCTGCCCTATTCAGATAAGGCTTTATGAAGAACGTTTACATCACCCAGATCTTGACAGAACTTCACTGGTTCGCCTACAGGCACTTCATCTCCAAGACATGGAAAGTCGTCTGCTCATGTCACTTTATCCAACTGAAAATAGTATCACCAGGGCCAAAAGTCATAACAGAAAATTAGGTATGGTAGCAGTAGCCACTGTAATAAACATACATAATACCTGCCATAGAGCTAATTCTAAGAGTAATACTGATATTGGTACAATTTGATCCAATATATTAATTTAAAACATCATAGTATATGTGTGTATGCTATCTATAAAATATGCTGGATTTGTAACTTGTATAACGTTACAGTAAGAAGTGAGATACACAACACCTACATTCAGAAGCAGCAATGTACCTCTGCTGCAATGTGTTTTCCAAGTGGAGTATTTTATCACACATCACAAAAAAAAATTTTGCCTATCATGCTAGGGGTGCAATGCTTCATTTGAGTGGTAACTTTGACTCTGACTTGGTCATTTGTCCAGCCAGACTGAGAATATTCAAAGGTGGATGCAAGAGAGTAAGCTCACACTGAATATTGAACTTATTACCAGTGGGATCCAAGATGGTCATAAAAAAATATATGCAATACTCTCAAGATATTTAAGGCTAGGAAGGCGGAAGCTGAACTCTCCCCAGGGTTAAGACCTTCAAATTTGTGATCAACACCACATGTGAATGAATGAACAGGCTACCCATCATAACTAGGTTATATGTCAGAATTGTCATAATAAAAACATAATCTGACATAAATGTCATGGCCTGGATATCATGTGCAAGAATATCACTACATTGGGTGTAGATTGTTTTATTATTAACTCTAATGTGCAATAGTTTTGTAAAAGATATTAAAGACTTCATATTTTTTTCAGACAATATTTAGGCTACTCTCTTCTGATATTATACCATCAGCTCCTATATTTGTGTACTGGCTAAACTAAAACTCTGTCATCCAAAGTAAGTCTGGCTGCCTATGCCCAGGCCATCACTGGAATCAGACATGATTATTACGCCTCCATTTTTGCGAGAGTCTCGAAGAAGGTTGTTGGATGGCTGCAGAAACCACAGTATACTACAGCTAGGATTTTAAGCCATGAGCGAATGTTAACATGGTTTTCCAACTATTGGAAAGTTTCACTGGCTTTCTTTTGCAAGCTGTGTGCGTTTTTAGGTGGTCAGGATGCTTCATAATAATCGAATACTAGGCAGGCTCAATGAACTGAACTTATTGTCTTTGGGACATGAGTTCCAGCGCCTAAGTTGAGATCACAAACATCTGTTTTACACTTTCAAGTTTACGATGTAAATGATGGAAGTGAAAATTCCACAAGAAGTAGGACTACAGTGTTGGAATGAGCTCCAACAAGAGCTAATGAAGGAAATTATCTAGATTTATAAGGGTCACAAACTAATCTAATTTATGAAGCCAGACTGACACCTAGGTACCCCAGGATTTTTTGCCTTACAAATTGTATGACTTATTTCACTCCACCATAATTTTCACAGGTATGAAATCAAGTGCTTCAATGGGGGCCAATTTCATTGGAGTATGCCCTGTGGCAATTTCCCATGCTCTTAGTCTAAGCTGGTCATATTGGCCACCAAAATATTAAAATACAGACTCACACAATCTGCCGATAACAATTTTGAGGTAAATGAATCACCAAAGATGCAAGAAACAGAGGCAGACCACACTCAAAAATGGCAACAACTGAAACACAAATGGGGAATTCAGGGCCAAGAAACAGCATACCAAAACCACCCAGGGATCCAGAAGCCAAGAACCCTCTGGTAAGGGAAAATTAGAGACGATTCCCATGCAAGCATCGGGAGTTGTACTGTAGAACCCAGTACAAAACACACTAAAGAAGCAAAGAGAATAAACATTTTTAATGTATCACAAGAATCCTGGGATACCAAGCAATTTAATGATGGTACAGAAAGAGCAGAATATTGTACTGAGAGCTACAGAATTTGCCAGCAACACCTGGAAAGGGAGCTGAGAATCAAAAGAATGGATGTAAGAGAACTTCCACTGTAAAAAATATTTCTTTTTTATGCAAGAGGTACTAAAAGGTTGATTGTACTCCAGACAGGGACATAAAACCTTTGTTCTATCCATGGGATTTCACTTAATACAAGACATGACTCAATTTAGTCAGAATGCTTGTATAAAAATAACAATAATAATGTTTTTGTCGAAGCTGCTCAGTGTATTCAAGAACCATATGCGTATGTATGTATGTATGTGGTATTTGCATAGTGTGACCCTAACCAAAAGGCAGGAAGTGGTAAGATAATGGAATAAGATTAACGAGTTGTTGATGGCCGCAATGGTCAGCTGCAAGGCAATGTATCAGTTATGCATTGCTGACTAACACCCTTTAACAATACTCTCAACATCTCACCAGCAGCACAGATTTCTAATAGCCGGTAGATTAAATCATTAGGTAATTCTTTGCAACCCACAATGTTAAGAAGGCATTATTGTCCAATGCACCTTTCAAAATTTGAAAGAACTTTTATCAAAGACTAACTAAATTGTCACTGGACATAAGTATACAACCAAGTAGAGCTTAAATTTCAATTGCAACACCCTGTCTAATAGTGAGATTGAAAAATGTATTTTTCAAGAGCACTGTAATGTTAGAATGGACTAAGTAGCTTAGGATTAGTTTTCAATACCTGCAACTCAAACATAATCCTGATTTAGAATACAACATTCTTAAAATAAAAGCATTGGCACAAAGTTACCATGCTTTTGTGATTGTCACAGCCCATATTATTCTTAATCAAAAGACTTTCTCAACTCAAAGCAGTTAAAGGCTAACAAAGACCCATATCACTTAACATACATCTAAATATTTGTTCTAATATCTGAATTTTAGTGATACCAATCTATTGACTCATAAATTCCCAGTAAAGTGTTGATACTATAAAATAATGGATATTACTTTAAGTTTTTGTCTGAATATGTTGACTTCATAATTTCATATCAGAGCATTGTGATAAAGAATAACAATTGCAATGGCTAACTCTGTACAATTTAAGAGACCTATGGTACAAAAAGGGCTCCTGGGCATTCGGTTAGTGGCTTTGCCCAAAGTAATGCAAAATTTATAAACAATCGTGCATCTGTACTAAGTAAAATAGGGAATTAATTGCACACAATGAAATTCATTTGCATCAGTGTTTCAAATATTCAGTTTTGGGTAGTTAAAAATATAAACATTTAATTTCTTGCAAAAAAATCCCCAAATAATAACTTTGAAAACATTATAAAAGCAAACAAAAAAACTTGCAAAATTAAAGAAAACATTTTAATGTTTCTACAATAAAATACATATACATGTAGTTTAACATGTAACCCCCTTTAAAATGGTGTATAAGAACACAAAAAAAATTGTTATTGGCACAAAATGCAATATGTGCACTTCTTACAGAATGTAACATATGGTCTAAATGTTTTCCCTTTTCTAGCATGGCATGGAAGACTTAAAAGCAAGGCTTCAAAGAGCTACAATAGAAAGTACATTTTTGCAGTTCAAATGATAAAGCAGCAATATTAGTTTCTAGAAATATATACAGAATTTGTTTTGCAGCCATAAGAGATTTTGTTTTCAAGCATTTAGAATGACCCAATCACTAATGCTGCTATAGAAGTAAAAATGAAGGAAAAAGCTCTCTATTCTAATTTTATACCGTACATTGTAGTGCATTCTTTGCAATCAATATTTAATGCACGCAAAAGAACCCTTGAAAGGCTACAGGAAACACTTCACTGAGTGCTTTCTCTCTCATGCAAATATGTGTGCTGTACATATCATAAAAACTGGTAAAACTACCAGTGAGTGCTCCACTGTGCTATAGCATACAATATTGGTACTGGCAGACTTAGCCACTTACTACATAACGAATGTTCAGGCTTGGGCAAACACTGTAACTGGCATGGCGTGCTCTTTATTTGTCACTTGTTGAAAAGTGCCTCTTCTTAACAAAATTGCAACATTTAAGGCTTGCATGGATGTTGACATGACAGACAGAATTGCCAGTGCTGCATTCATTTTCTGGAAACAAATGTTGAAAAAATGTGGCTGTCTTACAATGATACAGTACTGTCACTATCAAGAAAATAAGCAGGCAGATCCAAACATATTTCTCAATATACCTACTTTGTAACACAAGTTATGAAAAATGTAGTTACGAAAGGAAAGATTGTTTAACATTCCATGCTGTCAAAGCCAACAGATCAGTAGGCTTTTGAGAAAAAAAACAAGCATATATTGATGTCATTTTCAGAAAATGCAGTTTGATGTAATCACAATAGTAGTTGATTTTTGTAATGCACATTTTATGTCTGAGTACTGAAGAAATAATCTGTAGAAAAAACATGCTCTGATTGTATCCACCTGGGGGATATGCAATGATTGGGAATTCTTTAACCGGCCCAGTGTGAGGCTTCCTAACTAATATAGGGTATAAACCCAATAAATCATGAATTTAAAAAGGTTTTTAAAAAAAGTCAAGTTTAAGTAATGTAGATGATTTCTGTTTTTAAATATGGTGTAGTTCTTTGTGTGATATTGGGTGGAATATCTAAAGGCCCAATCATACAATAGCTGCTTTTTCAAAACCCATGATTCACTGCAATTGTACCATTCCTTTGTATTAAAAGCTGTAATTTAAAGATGTTTAATACAATTGAAATCCTAAAAACTTTAACATCTAATATCACAAATACATCAAAGACAACATATCTTGACGTTAGTAAGCTGAATCATGTAGTAAACTATTTGGAAATCAGAAGTAAAAAAAGAATAGGAAAAATGTTTACTTTAGAAGAAAGATGTAATTTATTTTTTATTTCTGTTAAAAGTAAGTTGCCTGAAATAAGGGTTGATTTATAGCAGTTCCCTGTAATGTTCAGCTAACAATGAACAGCTCATTGGATAGAATGTTTATTTTTGTTCATGCTTCATGGATAATATGCTACCATATCAAGGGCCGGTCAACTACATTGAACAAGCTGCTTTAATTATTCACTTAGATTCGTCTGTTTGGATGTCACTCAGAGAAAATAGTTTCGTGAGCTAACAGTTGGCTGAGGTCCTTTATTCAAATATGGAAGTATTTCACTAGTATGGAATCATTATAGTGAATTGTAGGTTTTGAAAACGGCTGTTTGTGTACACATATTGCCTGAGACATCTTATAGTGCGTATCTAAACAACTGAAGGAACTGCTGTTTGTGTATACATATTGCCTGAGACATCTTATAGTGCGTATCTAAACAACTGAAGGAACTGTTTTATTTATTTATGAAAAGTAATTATGAAAAGTGAGGGTTTTTTTAAACCAATTCTTCAGTATAAGTGCAATGTATTCTTTAAAAGTGTATGTGTGTGTGTGTGTGTATATATATATATATATATATATATATATATATATATATATATATATATATATATATATATATATATATACACACACACACACACACATGTCATTGTAGTGGCTTCTATGATGCCAGGCCTATGTTTTATGATTGAGCCAACCTACTGACAGCTTGGGGTTTATATTAATGGTAACTGTATTTGTGCATATTCAGCTATGACAGCTTTGCGTCATTTCACTAAGAACATTTTTATACATGCTAATCATGAATTCCTGTATGCAGCTACAAGAGATCATCTGGGAGGTAAAATGAAAGTGAAGCCACTCAATTGTGTAGGCAGCAGGTTACAGGAAATGTAAAAACAAGTGCAACGTAGATCTAAAGGTGCGAGAAGAAACTTCACATTCTCATTGTCTTATATCACCTTTACATTACCCTATTTATTTTTTCCACTCATATCATGTAAAGGTGTGCTGCAGATGGTCTTGTGGTCCAGCGTAAGGGCATGCATTTTGCATGCTTTTAATATGCAGCAAGAGTCTAGGAATGCTGTTCTTTAGAGACAGCTGTCACTTACCAACAGACCTAAAACTGACCCATATCAATGAAACTTTAGTTACAGGATGCTTTATGCAGTCTGATAAATAAAGTCTGATGTTGTTTGAAATACGTGTGGCAAAAAGTTAAAATGCCAGCTTTAACCCACATTTGAAGTGTCACATTTGTAGATTATATACAGCATTCTTAATATAGTGGCTTACATCAAGTCCACAAATTAAAAGACAGGAAAAAAAGTTTGCCAATCCCATTAGATGCGGCAGCAACTGTGCTCGCAGTGTTCAGGAGAACTATGAAATTGAAAACAATTTCATTTGTCAACTCATTTTTGTTTTTTTCATAGACAGCATTAGCTTTGCTATTACTCAGTGAACGCCCACTTCTTTCACTTTGCACCAGAGGTCCATGTCGTAACGGGTGACAATTAGAAGCATTTTGGCAAATGAGCTAACATAATGTGCTTTGCGGTGACCGCCATACCAGAACATCTTAATCTTAGTGACAGAGTATGGTGTAACTGTGGCATCCTTTTCACAATATTTGGCACCACCCACGTTCGACATTTGGTAAGTTTGAAAAAAACATTCCAGAATTAGTATTGTACAGTGAAACCTACATATCTTTAACTTAAATTTAGCTTTTCAGCAAATAGCAAATAAATAGCTTTTTATTCAATTTTTTGGTTTATATCAATATTATAATTTTATTTATTGTTTATATTTCCATTGTTATTATATTTTTTCAAGTGATTGCAACATGCTCGAGTAGACTTTCCAGTCAATTAACCCAAATTCCAACAGGAATTGGCTTATAAATTGGTTCCAACTGGAACTGTTTATTTGGAATTTCCAGCACTGGAAATTAAATTTTTACTGTATCTGTGCCTTGATACGTACCCTAAATTACAGATTTAATCCTCTAATATATAACGAAGAAAACAAGCTCCTGCGGTGATGAAAATGCTGCACTACAAGAACGATAGACTGGGCAAAATGAATTTTCACCAAAATATATGTTAGCATGAAATATAATTTTCTATGATTTACATCAAGCATTGGTGAGTGAGCACAGTACAACTGTGGTGCACTGGGCAAAATAACGTGATGTGTTCTTCTTAGCTATGTTTTGGCAATTTGTTTAGTGATGAATGCTATCTTCCTTGAAAACCTAAAATCAAAGCCTGTGTCTGGAGTCATGGCTGTAGCCTCCAGGCGATCCCCGGTTCCTATGAGGTTTATAAGTGTCCTGGTACGAGTCAGAGTACTCTTCTTCCACCAGAGGGTAATGATCGCGGCTATGCTGGGAACTGGAAGACAAGCGATTCCTACTCTTCCGAGCCCTTTCATTGTGATAGTTTTCATCAGCTGTCATCAAGCTTCTTCTTTCAATTGGGGAGTTTTCTGTTGAGTGGTTGCTGTGCCTCATGCGTTGACTCTGTGCAGAGCAAAAAGATACAAGATTAGCTCTAGATAGTTGACTTTCATCAGAATTCAAGTAGGAAATCCTAGCACTTTAAACATCTGCCTCTTATTTTCTTCAAATTTAAAGAAAATAACCTTCAAATAAAATCAAACCATTATCTTAAAGCTGCACAGTTTCAAAATAAGAGTACTTTTGTGGGGAGTCTAGTAATTTAACAACATTAAAAAGCAGAGGCGCAGCAATTTAATATCACTTAAAATCAGGGTTGGAGTAGTTTCTCATAACAAAAAGAGGATCAGCAGGATAGGAAATACTCTAGCCTGCCATGCACTTCATTTACACCATGCAGTGCAGTGGAGTGGGGCCTTACTACCAATCATACAGTGCGGCATATAAGGGAGACTCACCACTACATCATAGAATGATGCATCAGTGGCCACACAAACTCAACCAAAAGGTATGTCAGATTAAATGGTGGTCTACTTTTGAGCTGTGTCCACCCTTCCACCACTGGCTTCCTGTTATCGATTTTGTATTTGACGTCCGGGGTGGAAGGCGATAGGCATCATGTGTAGAGGGTATGTCTCTAGGAAAATTATGCCTACCATTCACAGCAGTTGTGATGAGCATTTTATTCGACTGGCAGGAGACACCATCCATCAAGGCCTGGCAACGTTGTTCTGATGCCCACCTACTGCTGGGCAGTACAGTTGATGGCCCATGTCTGCATTAAAGGACTGGAAGATTACCTTAATATTCAATGACTGCGCTAACCATTTACAATGATGTGAAATCAAATCTTCAAATTAGCACAATCCTGGCAAGCTGCCCTCACTCTTGGTTTCAGGCCAACAATTTATGAGGATGTCGTCTGAACTTCATTTATAGCCTCTGAGATGCACAGAGAGGCAATGTGATGTTATTAGCACTCGTGTTGATGAATTTGGGTTCTAGAGCATTCAATCTGGCATTAACAAACAATGAATTCAAACTTAAGTTCCGTTAAGCAGCAAAACCAGATTTAAATCTGTGTGCATTATACACAACTTCATCAAAAGTCACCTACATACTCCTTCCATCCCCAGCTCACCCATCCTTTGTTACTTTATGCCATTGTGCAGTCCCACGGCCACTCTGTTCTTATGACTCAAATTTCTTACTTACCGAAACATCATATACTATGCAATGTTGATCTACCGTCCCATAACACTCCATGATAAATACATTTACAACAAATTTCTCTGTGACAGACTGCATCTCCAAATTCCAATCATTGAGTTTAAGAGTTTTGTCATATTATAGCAGCACAGTGATTTCCTTAAAGTTGACACATCACTCCTTAGGGATTCTCATTTCTATTCCCTTAAAAACTTTGGCCATCACTTGCCAATATTAATGAAACTCAGGGGAAACAGCCTTTGACACTCCCATTGCAGTGCTCATTTCAAAGGCACTGCCAAAGAACTGCCTGTCAGAGACTTTAAAAGTCGTTGGGCGGTCTATTTTGGCTTTGGTGGTCTTGGAGGGGGTTGGTGGTGTGGCGGCCCAGCTTCAAGACCGCAAAAGTCAGAATAAGGCCCTAATTCTGTTTATAAAGATTTATAACGATTCATGATCTTTTTATTCAAAGAACACTAAGGGCCAACATGTGGTTCGCAACTTTGTATAATCTTTTAAGTCGCTTTGTCAGGATCAGCAAGCTATGTTTTCGGAATGATCATTATTCGAAAAATGTTTAAGGTCCGTTCCCACGCACTCCAGTCCCACCCATATTTACTACTAAAATGTATACTTAAGTATAGAAAGACTCCACAGAGATGGCAGAGAACTCCACACACATACTTACAGATAATGTGGAGGCATGAAACTCCAGCCATAGTTTGTGGATTGTAATCTGTAGTCTGTTTTGGTGTAGTACAAAATGCTCTACAAAGTGCAGTTTGTGAGCCAGGCCCAGCATGCGCACACACACACACACACACACGCATGCATGCACACACACACACACACACACACACACACACACACACACACACACACACACACACACACACACACACACACACACACACACACACACACCCACACCCACACACACACACACACACACACACACACTTAGGAATTTCCCCAGTTGCTGACAGGTCCATTGATAGTAAACATGTCAGTCAACAGTACTGCAGGAGTCTTCAATATGTTCCTAGAGAATAAAAGGTTTATACTATCCATGCTTCTGACCATGAAAACATACCCTTTCTAAAATAATCCATTTAGGACAACAGAAAGTGTTAATTTATTTCATATCATATTGTACAGCGCTATACAGTTAGTAACAAAAGCCAATTTTAGAATGCCACCACTGCGCAAGAGTCAATTAAATATTGCTTCATTTTCTCTGAACCTCCATAGCTAAAGCTGCCATCTTCATTGTGTGAATACGGAAAATACACTTCATCCTTGCATTACTCCACATAATTAACAGCTAATGTATTTTAAAATATACTTTAAACACACTACCAACCATTTTAAAGATGTTTATTTACTTTTCAACCCTCTCTTAAAAAGTAAAACAATGAAAGGGGAACCTTGAGCTTGCAACAGGTTATCTACAAATGGTATGTCACTGCTTACCTGTAAACTAGAGTGCACAAACACAGGCTTTTCTGGCCTATCTCTTAGTACAAATAATGTACTGAAAGGTAATGTAAAAAATAAAAAAAGAGTGACTGACTGCAACGTAACAAAAATGTAAAACATGATTTATATAGATCTTTTTCTTACCCTAATATTTTAAAATAAAACATTACAGAAGTTTGCCGTTGGATTCCTTGTAATTTTTCAAAATGTAAATTCTTAATTCTTAATTTTCATCCATTTGTTATAACACCACATAAGAGTGCAATGCATTCTAACTATCCAAGGATTTCTGGTTTTCCACAATCATGTTTATACTCAAAGTGACTGTTGGGGCTCATCAAAATGCTGGTATACCTGGTTAAGTCAGGCGTCATGTCTAGCGGAGAAACCAGGTTAACTCTTAGGAGATCGCATAATAATCTGGCCATGGCACAATGGGTGGCTGAACCAATGGCAATTCTTTGTAGGCTGCTCAAAAGGTATTGACTCTGTAAAATGCTCCTTTCGATTTTAAAGTATGGGATTAGTCCCCAGAAGAATGCAGGGATATTTTTGCTGTTTGACTCACCTTGGGTGAGAGTTGAAGTAAATTGGTCATTGCCACAGGCTTTCACTCGAGACAATGTGCAAATTGGCCATTAAAAAGCAATGAGAAGGACACAGATTTAAAAGAAAAGTTGTGCAATGTCTTAGGAGGAGCTCTGGAAACAGAAGAACTGGTAATAATGTTAAGAATCTGGAGAGACCAGAATGTTCCTTCTATCCTCAAGTTGATGATGCTCTCATTTCTACCTGAGGCTTTGGGAAGTAATAAGGAATGATGTAATATAATGTTTCTCAGAAAACTATTTACATAAGAGCAAACTTAATAAAAAAAAATCAAAATCTGAACTGAATGCCATGAGGAAAGTGAGTCAAGATGATTCTATTGTTACTAACTCCTCTGATAATGGGGGAAATATTATAATTATGCTCTTGCTGAAGGTTATAGACAACTCAAGAATACCATTTAAAACAAATTATCAAGCAATCCTACTACATATCTGCCATCTAAGTTTAGCAAAATTATAACAGAATGGGTAAACAATGGGGTTATCAGCAAAGCAGAGGAAATGACAATAATCTCCCAGAGTATCCAAGACACTTGTAATTTATCATTTAGTCTGCACCCATATCTGTAACAACCACTTGGTAGACCAATTACCAGTAGCACAGGCAGACTTACTGAAACTTTAACTAAAGATACTAACATATTTTGACTGCCATATTTAAACTGACTAAAATAAATTTTAAATACAGGTAATGGCATCAAAACTTGGAAGTTGTACCAAAAAAACAGTTGGGTTATTTCTACCCTAGATGTGTGATCTCTTTGTTCTACTATTTAACATGATGATTGTATTCAAGCTTTGACCTCATTTCCTGTCTTATCAATATGCTGATTGATATGACAGCCCTTACCTTGAATAATAATTATTATTTCTTACTTGAAGATAATTATCAGCGCACCGCTATGGGCACAGCTTTTGCCCTATCATAGGCCAACCTTATATGGGCTTCTTTGAAAATAACTGTGCCTGGATTCAAGACCTCGAGTAATACACTTGTGACATCCAGGTCTGGATCAGATATGTAGTTGATCTTTGTGTGGTTTGGAGCTCAACACATAATAGGCTGTTACAATATAAATAGAAACTTAATCAGACTCCATGGGGTATAGAGCTGATTTATATATTATCAAATGACAGTGAAGAGTTTTTGAATCTTTATGTGATAGTACGGGATGATAATTTGACAAGTAAACACTGGCCTTTGTTGCAATCTGATTCAAATTTGAAAATATATGTTTCATTTGGTGCAAAGGTGAAATTTTAAAAGATAAACTTACCAGTAGCATTAGTACACCATTTACTTAAAATGCTTCGTGGCTACCTGAAAAATGATTCTTTATTGTGGTAACTTAAATAGGGGTGCTTAAGCTTTACATAAATATAAAGAAATGCATGGAAGTAATGAAAAACATTCCAAAATTAGAACATTCATTAACTGTAAGAGTTTCTATATAGTGTATTCACTACAATGCCATTAAGGCTTATGATACATTGGATGTATCAACAGGCAACTCAAAATTAGAATTACATATTGTTGCTATAAGGAGGAATGAAATAAAATACCCCATACCATTACTCTATGAAGAATATGATTCCTCCTTACTTGAATTACTAGGCATATGTTCCCAAAAATCAATGTGAAAGGTGGGGATTGGAGCTGAAATTATAGTAAATGTAGTGACAGTATGACCCAAAGGTTTACATTTAGATGAAGGCTTGTCATACTTTCTGAAATAATTATGATTTGTTGAATCTGTAGAAAGATCAAATATAATAATGAAATTGTTTTAGTTGAGGCATACGCTTAAAGAACATACATGTTTAATGCATTTCACACTGAATCTTGTATGATCAATACATGCCAACATTTTAGAAGAGGAAAGCGGGAGATTTTTAACAAATAATCAGGAGAATGTATTTACCCCATTGGCTATTATTAAAACAGAGGCAATTTTAGGCAGGAGATATCTAATATCAAGCTATTTTTTACTTAAAATATCAGAAGTGTCCCACCTGAATCGAGTGTATTGGCATGTATGACGGCATAAAATGGTGTTCTTTAGCTATTTATTTGTATCATTTATTTTACTAAATTTGGATTACTTCCTATCAAGTTATGTGCTATTGGTGGCTTTAATATATACATAACCTTAGCTTTAATATATATCAAATCTCCTGATATATAATTTTCATCAATTTATTATATTAATTATGTATCAAAGGGACTTACAATACAGATTTTCTTAACAATATATGTGGTTTTTCTCCTTAGCCATATGCTATCAGAATATTATGAAGCACTGTGGGAAATGCAGTTCTGGGTTTTTGCCCTTACCATTAACTATAACAAACAAGTGTTCTCAGTTTGACATTTCTGGTAAGGATTTTTATTGGTGCTTGCATGTTCACTTTAAGTATTCACCTTGACAAAGCCTTGGGTGTAGGTGAAACATTGGTGGACCATTGACATATGCCATAATAGATGATTTTAAAGTTTTTGCCCTTTTTGCACTTATGGATGGAAAGATGAAGTATACAATATGTTTGGAACTTTGCACATCTGGACTGTCTGCGTAACACTTTTTGCAACACGGTGTTCCTTACTGATATAATGAAATACAGAACACCTTGGCTACTGTAACTTGCAGTTCTCTCACTGTGACCCTGTGAAAAAACAGTTTATTAACTTGGGTCTGACTTTTTTCAAAAGAAACCTAACTGCTTTGGGCAAGCTGAATACTCTCCAGAATGGAATCATAACATGGATTAGTGCACAGCTGCAGAAAGGGTCATATACACAGGTAGGGGTTTTCCAAAGACATTTGACAGGATAGGGATAAAAAGCTATGGACCAGGCCCGAGGAGCAGGGAGGGACAATAAGTTGATTTTTGGCTGTAGCACAATAGATCTGTAACAAAATATTTCTGTACTCGATTGTCTGACATAAAACCACCATGGAGTATCACCTTTAAATGATCAGAATACAGTGGCAAAATGATAGAAACTACACAAGACCAAGTTTCCCCTGTGTTTGAAAGCCATCCACTGGCTCCCTGTTACTAGAGGAACTTTCAAAATACTCTGCTTAATCACATAATGCAATAATCAGAAAGGGTGGTAAAACCAATAGATTCTGCCACAAAGATCACTGCATACCAGAGTGCAACTCAAATTAATCTAACCATTCTACAAGAAAAACATACAATTGACACCAGCTTCTTTGTTCAAGCTGCTAAACTATGGATCTCCCTTCCAGCAATAAGAGTAACCGATAATCACCTTAAGGTCCATAGGATGGTAAAGGCCTGTCTCTTTCCTACCTGAATCCACTTGAAATATGAGACCTATATCACTCTATTAATCAAAAGCATGTTAGGAACCATAGAATAATCAAAATGCCGAACATCCACAACAAAGACCAAAATAAATTGTTACAGCATTTCACAGGCAGGTCAGACAAATCCTTAACAACCCCATTTTCTACAACATCAACCATAGAGGAGACAATTGAAATAACCAATAAATCGACTACAAGCACAAGTGAATACCAAAATGGCAGTTCCTCATGAGTCAGAACGTAAAGTTATTTGACACTAATAAACCAAATGCAAGCTATTCAAAAAATTACAAAATCATTTTTGCGCACAATTTACAGCCAATGATAACCTGTGAGAATTCTCATGAACTTTAAAATATGTGTATTTTCCTCCCTACACCATGACAAGCAGGCATAGTAAGCAATAAGTAGTAAATACCCATACTATACTATTGTCAAAGTACTCTCCTATATGTGAAATTGTTATAACATACAATAACAACTCGAGAGCATAACAACAAACTGACCAGTCACACCATGTCAGATGCCTTAACAAAATACCCAAGATAAACCATTCCATTTATCCCATCTCAGTTTAGTGTCACTCCAGATACCTGGTTAACCAATCATGCGATTTCTAATCTACTCGTCAACATACTCACTCTGCCTTTCACAGACATCTCATTGGCACTCAGTGGTGATGACAGAGCGGTAGTCCCAATTGAACCTTGGCATATTTCAGCATATAGGTTAAGCCCTCCTGCACAAGACAACCACTCTCTCCATTGTATCCAAAATTCTCTGGAACAGCATTGGTAATTCTCTTGGATCCAGAAGTGGATGGCAGTAGCTAGCGCTAGCATTGCTCCTATATGGTGGACACTGCTATTGGTGCATCAGTCAGGTGTGCGCTGTTGAGGGCTCACAGTGTCCTAAGCTGAAGGGCTGCCAAGCGATGGCATCCCTGGCAGACTGCATGGGGAGTTTAATTTATTTTTGCACTCAAGGGGTCTCTAAACCTGTATCCACCATTTCTCTCCTGACAGTCGGGAGGTTAAGGTTTTAGAAATTAGGGTGGGTGAAGAAAAAGTAAAGCAGGGGATGAATCCCCAAGAAGTAGGGGAGAACAACTGAAATTTGGTGATACAAGGCAAACATGATTGGAATGATAGTAACTGAGGAGAGGCAATTGACTAGCACATATTTTCATGCTCAGAAGGAGATGGCTGACACTGTGACACTTCAGTAACAATGGGAGCATTGGAGAGTGGAGTGTGAGTAAAGACTGCAAGATAATGAAATGGCGGTTGAAAAATAGACATTTATTATCCTGAAATATAGTGGGCTTCATATGCAAAATGGAGGACGTTGTGGGATGTGGAATCTATTTGATGTTTGTTCCTTTCAGAAGACCTGGCCTCTATTCCCATGACAAACCCATATTATATATACTTTGTAAAAATAGCTAGTAAACAAACTAGCCATAGCATGAAGGGTGGTTTGGATTGCAACTAGGATAAACTCCTCCCAACTACATTAACATCATTAGTATCATTATTAGTAATAGGGGCAATAAGTAATGACTCTACTTTGTACCTGGTAAATTGCAATAATCCCATTTGTGTAAGAAATCCCCACAACATTTCAAACATACTGAGAAGTTACTGGAGACATAAAGGGTCACCGAAATAAGAACTGGGGGTGTGGAGGGGTAGGGCATAGTATCACAACGAGAGGGATTTTAATGCCAAATGCAGGTATTCAGTACTGGGTTGTCAGGAAATTCATTGGGAGGGTGAGACATGACTGATTCAGGCCACTAACAGTAATAACCACAAACGTGGCTATTTAAAAAATGCATATATATCTATATATACTTTAAAATTAATCTTAGCCAAAGATGTAGACAGTGCTGTATTAATGGAGACCTATGTGAACCAATAGCATAGTAGGCCAGCAGGAGATGCCTTGCTGTGGAGGCAGATCATTTTACATATGGAGGGTAAGTTAAAGCAGTGCTGCCTGTGGCCAAATGAAGCAACTAATAAGGTGCAAGAACAGCATGTGGGAAGATAATTACAGAGAAACAAAAAAGTTGCAGATTAGGCATTTTTGGAGCATACTGGCAAATAAAATATCTATTGCCCCATGTGTAAAAGAGGTTGTCACTAAACCCTTGAGATGGATTGCGTACCTTGACACTGTTAGGGATATGCTAGATGGAATTAAACCAATCATTTTATAGGACTTCAGTAAGAGGGCATGCCTTAAAGGAGAAAGAACCCATGAAATATAAACAATATTTCAGTCACAACATTCTGTATTGCACTAGGTCACTAAATAGCAGGTAAAACCTCTGAACCAGATCACATTTATTTGAAACGTTTTATAAAACATGAACATGACCCGAACGGGTATCAGAGCGCTGTACAAAGGAGCGTAAGTGGAATGAGGTAAAGAGCATGAGTACAACATCAAAATGGAACATATGAAGTACATGAAAAGCAACAAATTCATAGGGGTGCACAGGGAAAAACAAAATAATAATGGTGATCCAGGGTAATCAACCCATCTTGTGGGACCTGTAAAGTTGCAGCAGAGTAAGAAATCACAAGGGCATGAGAGGAAACACCTATAGCACTTTTGAACAAAAGGTATAAAAGAATGTCAAACAGAAGATGGAAGTAGATTAAGATGGCATCAGGGCTATTGCTGTAGATGGTCATTCAGGAGTAGCCATTTGACATGTTTTTAGAATGAGGCAGTAGATGGGTTAGATCTGATCTCGGGAGAAAGAGCGTTCCATATTCTTGGAGCAAGACCTGGTCTTTTCTTGTTGAATTTTGGAGGTTTCAACAGTAGGGTATTAGAGCTTCTTAGGTTCCGAGTTGAGCCCGATAGCTCAAGTTTTTTTACCAGGTAAACGGGGGTGTTGTAATGAATACCTTTGTGCATCAGGCAAGCTATCTTGAAACGGATCCTTGCTTCGATGGACAGCCAGTTTAGTTGAATTAGGTCTGGTGTGATATGGTCATGTTTTCTGGAGCCCATGATGAGTCTGGCCAAAGAGTTCAGGGTGGCTCTAAAACAAGCCAATCTAGCTTTAGGTAACTCAGCTAGGGTCACCAATCCATATTCCAAGCGTGAGATAACTAAGGATTGGACTGCTAACTGGATGTCCTCAGAAGGTAATGGCTTGATTTTCCTTAGAGTGTTGAGCTGATGATTGGCTCCCCTAATAGTAGCACTGGTGTGATCTTTGCATATTAAGGTATTTATTTAGAGTTATACCTAAAGATCTAGCAGAGTCAACAACATGAGGGGTGCAGTTAAGCGTAGTAAGTTGTTTGAGCCAGTCTTGAGTAGGTGCAGAGTGATAGTAGGGGGCAATCAGGAGGAATTCTGTTTTGAGTGTATTTAACAGAGATGATTATGAGTTAGCCATTGTTTACTTTTTAGGAGTGCACAATTTAGAGTTTTTCTGTCATCTGACGAGAAGATTTTCAAATACAGTTGAGTGCCATCAGCATACATATGGTATTAAATGTTAGAGCGGAATATCAGAGAGTGGTTCTATGAAAAGGTTTTAAAGCATAGGCGAAAGTGCGGAGCCTTGAGGTACTCCAATAGTGACCAGGGTACTAGTTGCAAGGCAGTGGTTAACTTCGATTCTTTGCGTACTGTTATGTAGGAAAGAGGCAAACCAATTTAAGACATTTCTTGTCTACTGAAGGTGATCCTAGAACTTTGGACCAGAATACCGACATGAATAATGAACTATATTGCAACCAAACTCAATGTACAATCAGTGTGAAAATGACCCAATATTTAGGACAAATTATGGTAAAGACCAAGCAGGAGACCTCACTAAATTAGTGATTGACAGCCAGATTGTTTGGCAATGTTGTACATACTTAGTAGAGAGAATAGGTGGAAGCAAGTTCTGTAATAGTTATCAAGCATTATGGTTTCCATAGGCTTCTTGATCAATGATTAAGAATCATTGATCAAGAAGCTAGCTTCTTTTTACTATCCTCCTCTTTGTTGTTAAAACGAAAAACATGTAGGTGGCCTTCTTGATCCGAATAATAGATTTGATATTGTGCAGGGGCATATTGTTGTTGCTACCGGCACTTGTATAGTGTACTATCTATCTTTAGACTGGCATTGCAGCACTTTCCATAGCTTGGGGATGACTTTTCAAAGGGTTCAAAAGCTTCCTATACAGAGCAAATTCTGATTTGTCTTTTGTAGGGGTACTGTTGGTAGATCGAGTAGGACTGTATAACTGTTAGGTAAGTTTGTCAACCAGTATGAGTTGTAAGAGCAACCCTTTAGTCTTTGGTGAGTGTGCTTGGAGAGGTCTGTCAAATTGCTTACGATTTATCTAGGTTGCTACATAGGCATTTGGCCAGCAGACGTAAGTGCGTGAAAGGCAGCTTGTGGGCATTGTATTTCAACCTCTTACAAGAAGAGTTTAAGATATAGTTGCAGTAGAACCACAAAGTGTAAACTTTGTGGAAAGAGGGGTGAGGCATTCTGGCACTATCTCTCTGTGTTCTGTGCTTGAATGCTAGTATGTGATATCCTAAAGAGACTATGGGGCCGATTATGATGTCGGGTGGTTGGACCGGCACCTGCTATTGTGGCGGTCAGGAGACTGCCTGACAAGCAGGGGGCGGTATCACGATGTGACCACCGGGCTGGCGGTTGCAAATAGCTCCTTTTCATGGCAGCTTGTGCTGCAGCCAAGGAAAAGGGCCTCAGCCCAAGCCGCCGTGAAATTGAGCACTTCTTGCACATCCATGGACCATATGCCATGCACCATGTGGTGCAGGGCACATGGTGCATGGAGGTAAGTGGGGGCACTTCATGCGCCCCCAGGGCCACTTTGCAGTAGCCCACAAGGGACAGGGGCCCTGTTTGTGGCCTCCAATATCCCTTTCTGACAGCCTGTACATGGCGGTGTTTCTGCCGTGAACAGGCTGTTAGAAAGGGATATCCAAATCCCAACAGTGGTGCCTGGCTCGGCACCGCCGCCATTAAGAGCCGTGACTCCGACCGCCTCGCCGCCGGGATCTGAGATCCTGACAGAGGCGGCAGGATGTATGTCGTTACAACGCACACTTTTACAACGCATGCACTTACAACGCATTTTTTACAACGCAGCATCCACTACAACGCATTCCATTACATCGCAGGACACTACAATGCATTTTTAAAAACTACCTTTACAACGCATTCCATTACATCGCATACTACCTTTACAACGCATACCATTACAACGCATAATATTACATTGCATTTAAGGTAAGTATTGGATAGTATAGGGGTAAAAATTACTAATCTTACTCCAGGGGGTGCAACAGTAGGGTAAGTGTTGGATAATATAGGGGTAAAAATTACTATTCTTACTCCAGGGGGTGCAACAGTATGGTAACTGTTGGATAGTATAGGGGTAGAAATTACTATTCTAACTCCAGGGGGTGCAACAGTAGGGTAAGTGTTGGATAGTATAGGGGTAAAAATTACTATTCTAACTCCAGGGGGTGCAACAGTAGGGTAAGTGTTGGATAGTATAGGGGTAAAAATTACTATTCTTACTCCAGGGGGTGCAACAGTAGGGTAAGTGTTGGATAGTATAGGGGTAAAAATTACTATTCTAACTCCAGGGGGTGCAACAGTAGGGTAAGTGTTGGATAGTATAGGGGTAAAAATTACTATTCTAACTCCAGGGGGTGCAACAGTAGGGTAAGTGTTGGATAGTATAGGGGTAAAAATTACTATTCTAACTCCAGGGGGTGCAACAGTAGGGTAAGTGTTGGATAGTATAGGGGTAAAAATTACTATTCTAACTCCAGGGGGTGCAACAGTAGGGTAAGTGTTGGATAGTATAGGGGTAAAAATTACTATTCTAACTCCAGGGGGTGCAACAGTAGGGTAAGTGTTGGATAGTATAGGGGTAAAAATTACTATTCTAACTCCAGGGGGTGCAACAGTAGGGTAAGTGTTGGATAGTATAGGGGTAAAAATTACTATTCTAACTCCAGGGTGTGCAACAGTAGGGTAAGTGTTGGATAGTGTAGGGGTTTTAATGTAATATTATGCGTTGTAATGGTATGCGTTGTAAAGGTAGTATGCGAGGTAATGGAATGCGTTGTAAAGGTAGTTTTTAAAAATGCGTTGTAGTGTCCTGCGATGTAATGGAATGCGTTGTAGTGGATGTTGCGTTGTAAAAATTGCGTTGTAAGTGCATGCGTTGTAAAAGTATGCGTTGTAGGCGGCAATGTGGACTCTGACCGTATGCAGTCCGACCGCCAGCATCATAATGCGACAGTCAGACCGAAGGGCTGTCGGTCGGACCGCCTCAGACGGCCTGTTGGTGGCTGTCTGACTGACATCGTAATCAGGCCCTTAGACACAGGTCACAAGTATGAGGTAACTCTTTGTAAATGATACTCTGTTACTTGTAAATTACCCAAGGCATGGGGAAATACTTTCCTCGCCTTTTGCAGACAGCCCCAGTGTCTATTTAGGCAGCCTACGATGTGGGGTCTCCCCCGTAGCCTGGTTGTAAGACTCTTCACTGCTAGGCTCCTCTGATATAAAGAAAGAGAGAGCATTAGGTGGGAAAGGAGAGTGGTCAGATAATTGAGCAGGCCAGCCAGGAAGAGGATCTTGGTGTACAACTTGGATTCCCAGGCAGAGATCACAGACACAGTATAGTGGTAAACAATATCATTGACAAAAATATTGTGTCAAGAAATATAATTTACCACAATATCGTGCTCCCATACTTATAATATCTGTGACACTAATATCGTCCAAAAATAGACAAAAATATAATTTTTTAGTATAGAGTTTAAAGTAGTAAATGTTAAATATTTGAATATACAAATGTAATATAAATGCTTGTATTTATATACTTCCTCTACTACCATAATTAATACAATGTATTTATTTTACACTATATCAATTAAATACATCTTTGCAATATTTTAAACACAATACTATGCAAATATATATATAACTTCAATTAATAAAATTTCATTATTACGACAATTGAATAAGAAATAATATACATTAATGTAAACAATAAATAAAATTGAACAAATTGAAAAATCCCCAAAACACATTCACAGAAAATACTTTGAACAATAAAAAAACTTAAATAAAAGCAAATAACATAAAATATAATGATATAAAACAATAATGCTATAAAATCTATTTAACCAATATTATGAAAACTATTGGCATCTAAGAATATTAAATATACTTTTCCCACTCTAGTTTATGCAACAGTCGGAACGTGTTGAAGTTCGGAGGGGTTAGATATACTATTTCTACTTCAGTCAACACAATAGTAGGGAAATGGTTAAACTTTGGAGGGGTTATTTTTACTATTCCCACTCTAAACAACTCAACAGTAGGGAAAGATTTGGATTCCAGAGGGGTAAAATTGACTATTCCCACACCAATCTGAGCAACAGCAGGGAAAGCTGTTGGGCTTTGGAGAGGTAACATTTACTATTCCCACTCCAGTCTATGCTACAATAAGGAAAGTATTGGATTTTGGAGAAGTGAAATTTACTATTATTACTCCAAACAGGGCAAAAGTAGTGAAAGCATTGGATTTCAGAGGGGTAAAATTTACTATTCCCACTCCAAACAGCTCAACAGTAGAGAAAGTGTTGAACTGCAAAGAGGTTAATTTTACTATTCCTACTGCAGTCTCAGCAAGAATAATGAAAATACTTCACTTCAAACATATTACATATGTGAGTATTTGCATGAATGTAGACAAAATCTTAAACTCTTAATAAAAAATAATAATTAACAATATATATATGTATTTATAAAACTAAAAGCAATTAATTAATTTACATAACACTCAATAAAACTGATCAAATAATAAATAATGTTTATTCAATTAATTAATTAATTAACATCCCACCCTGTACACCCACAATCCTAGCAGTCCACACCTAAAATGTAACTCATAAAATAACTATTCCATACTATACATATTAAAAAAAGAAAAAGTATTAACAATTAATAAATAATTGTTAATTATTGTTTCATTGACTTCCCAACCTAGACCCCTACAAGCCTAGCATGCGACAACTAAAAGAAAATTTTGTAAAATAATCATTCCACAATTTACATATTCAAAATTCAATTAATTAGTTAATTGAAAATATTATTTAGTAGTTAAAATAATTATTACTTAATTAACTTCCCACATTATACCCCATACAAACCTAGCATCCCGTAACTAAAATATAAGTAACATTAATTTGTATTCCATATTTTACATAATTAATAATTAAATAATTAATTTGTAATTGATAATACATTGATAATTTATTATTGCTGAATTAACTCCCCACCTTACAGTCCTACAAACCTAGCAACCCGTAACTAAAATATAGGTATATTCGATGCATATTCCATAGATTACATAATTAAAAAACAACTAAATAATTAATTAACAATTTATAATTAATTGGTGATTAATTATTACTTATTTAACTTTTCCTACAATCCTAAAATCCTGCAATTAACTTGTAAGGAAAATAAATCAGTATTATGTGAATTATATAATAAATATCATTCAGATAATTAAATAAAATGTGTTAAATAGTTCTAACATATTTCTTACCTAATTAATTTCCTACCCTAAAACCCTACAAATGCAACAGCACTTCATGACACTATAAATGACTATAACAAATTAATGAAAAATACTAAATCACTTAAAAATACAAGCTACATTTTAACAACAATTAATACAATTAATATAAAGTATAATAACACATACATTTATTAGATCAAATAAAGCACATTAAAATACGTAAAAAACACTATTTGTAACCACTATATAGTGAACATTATATTAAAAAACATCAATATTATTTACAATGATATTACTTACCTTAAAAAACAACGTTCTTGTCAACGATATTTGTACATTACGATATTTGTATGTCACGATATTTCATTTCTGATATGTCTATCTCCCAATATATTTAAAATAATATTTTGTCCAAACACCCCCAGGTAGTCTTGGTATTAAGGATAAGGGTGCCCCACATGATGGGCAGGGACACCCGATCAAAGTAAAGAAGCACAACATTGGGCAATTTTGTTTGACGGAAACAAATAGGACAAGAATGAAGAAAATATCTACTGATAGAAACATCCAAAAAAATCACTGTTGCTACAGCCATCTGATCTCCTCAAAAATGCTTTGACACACACATTAACAAGTGTGTTTAGCCAGAAAACTGTCTAATGTTTTTCTAATTCAATTGTAAGCCTTGCAGCCTGAAAAGAAGAGCACAATTGTAAAAAAAGGGCCTGCCTAATGAGATACCAGAAAGCCTTGGGGACATCAATTCTTGTTCATATTAGAAGGGAATCATCATTAAATCTGAACTTGCATGTTGTAGAACGGCATGTTATGTTAAACAACATTAATAAAGCCCAAGTTCACCAATGATTTCATGGCGATAAGTAAGTGATTTAAGAGTTAAATGAGGCTGTTATAGGAGTTGGTGAGAAGAAACGTTTTCTCACCAACTCCTAGAACAGCCTCAGAAGAAAAGTGAGAATAACCAATGTCTATAATGGCTATAATGACTAGAGTTGGCGTAGATGTATCGGGGGTGAAGTCCAGAGAAATGGTGCCTACACTGAAAAGCTGTGTTCACCCATACCTTTGTATGATATCTAGGTGTGATCCGACAGCTGAAGTAAAAAGACCGAAGAATGTGTGATGGTGTGTAGTGCTTAATCCTTCTGGCTATAAAGCAAGGGGCAAAGCCAACTGGGCCTTATTAATGAGGCAACACGTCTTAAATTGAATTCTCTGTTTTATCAGTAGCCAGCAAGCAGGATTGTTTCAATAGTGAAGTGACATAGGAGTTTCTAGGCAGTTTGTATATTGAATGAGCAGCCTGTAGTCCGTGACGAATGTTGTTCGGGAAGCCCAAATAATTGGAATTCAAAAGACACACAATTGATGGACGGAATGCAGAACAAATCAAAACATTCACCCCCAGTCAAGAGATCTGGGTTAAATCCATCATTCTTTTGCTCACCATGCCACCCCAGTTTAGACCTGGCTATATGCAAATCAGTCTTGACCCCATGCCTCATGGAAACTGTCCAGCCCGAACTGCCAAGCCAGGTCCTCCCTGGACCGGAAACAAGCATCCTAGGACCGATTTCGGGGTTTCACCCCTCTTCAGCCAGGATAGCTTGATTCCGCTTGGTATCACTTTGTTCGCCCTAAGTTGGCAGGGTATGCCCAGACGTGGGTCCCTTGCTCACTTTGCCACTGGATTCAAGATAGCCTGGCTGATGAGGTTTATGAACCCGAAACCTGTCCCAGGATGCTTGTTTCCGGTCCAGGGAAGACATGGCTTGGCAGTTCGGGCTGGACTGTTCCCATGAGGCACAGGGTCAGACTGATTTGCATATGGTCATGTCTGAACTGGGGTGGTGGAGTGAGCTAAAGAATGATGATGGATGAAACCCAGATCAGTTCACTGGGGGTGAGTGTTTGATTTGCTCAAGCGAACCGTCCATCATCCCCTTTGGTATCGCTTTGTTCGCCCTAAGTTGGCAGGGTATGCCCAGACGTGGGTCCCTTGCTCACTTTGCCACTGGATTCAAGATAGCCTGGCTGATGAGGGTTATGAACCCGAAACCGGTCCCAAGATGCTTGTTTTCGGTCCAGGGAAGACATGGCTTGGCAGTTCGGGCTGGACTGCTCCCATGAGGCACAGGGTCAGACTGATTTGCATATGGTCATGTCTGAACTGGAGTTGGTGAGAAGAAACGTTTTCTCACCAACTCCTAGAACAGCCTCAGAAGAAAAGTGAGAATAACCAATGTCTATAATGGCTATAATGACTAGAGTTGGCGTAGATGTATCGGGGGTGAAGTCCAGAGAAATGGTGCCTACACTGAAAAGCTGTGTTCACCCATACCTTTGTATGATATCTAGGTGTGATCCGACAGCTGAAGTAAAAAGACCGAAGAATGTGTGATGGTGTGTAGTGCTTAATCCTTCTGGCTATAAAGCAAGGGGCAAAGCCAACTGGGCCTTATTAATGAGGCAACACGTCTTAAATTGAATTCTCTGTTTTATCAGTAGCCAGCAAGCAGGATTGTTTCAATAGTGAAGTGACATAGGAGTTTCTAGGCAGTTTGTATATTGAATGAGCAGCCTGTAGTCCGTGACGAATGTTGTTCGGGAAGCCCAAATAATTGGAATTCAAAAGACACACAATTGATGGACGGAATGCAGAACAAATCAAAACATTCACCCCCAGTCAAGAGATCTGGGTTAAATCCATCATTCTTTTGCTCACCATGCCACCCCAGTTTAGACCTGGCTATATGCAAATCAGTCTTGACCCCATGCCTCATGGAAACTGTCCAGCCCGAACTGCCAAGCCAGGTCCTCCCTGGACCGGAAACAAGCATCCTAGGACCGATTTCGGGGTTTCACCCCTCTTCAGCCAGGATAGCTTGATTCCGCTTGGTATCACTTTGTTCGCCCTAAGTTGGCAGGGTATGCCCAGACGTGGGTCCCTTGCTCACTTTGCCACTGGATTCAAGATAGCCTGGCTGATGAGGGTTATGAACCCGAAACCATTCCCAGGATGCTTGTTTCCAGTCCAGGGAAGACATGGCTTGGCAGTTTGGGCTGGACTGTTCCCATGAGGCACAGGGTCAGACTGATTTGCATATGGTCATGTCTGAACTGGGGTGGTGGAGTGAGCTAACGAATGAGGATGGATTAAACCCAGATCAGTTGACTGGGGGTGAGTGTTTGATTTGCTCAAGCGCTCCGTCCATCATCCCCTTTGGTATCGCTTTGTTCGCCCTAAGTTGGCAGGGTATGCCCAGACGTGGGTCCCTTGCTCACTTTACCACTGGATTCAAGATAGCCTGGCTGATGAGGGTTATGAACCCGAAACCGGTCCCAAGATGCTTGTTTCCGGTCCAGGGAAGACATGGCTTGGCAGTTCGGGCTGGACTGCACCCATGAGGCACAGGGTCAGACTGATTTGCATATGGTCATGTCTGAACTGGGGTGGTGGAGTGAGCTAAAGAATGAAGATGGATTAAACCCAGATCAGTTGACTGGGGGTGAGTGTTTGATTTGCTCAAGCGCTCCGTCCATCATCCCCTTTGGTATCGCTTTGTTCGCCCTAAGTTGGCAGGGTATGCCCAGACGTGGGTCCCTTGCTCACTTTGCCACTGGATTCAAGATAGCCTGGCTGATAAGGGTTATGAACCCGAAACCGGTCCCAGGATGCTTGTTTCCGGTCCAGGGAAGACATGGCTTGGCAGTTCGGGCTGGACTGTTCCAATGAGGCACAGGGTCAGACTGATTTGCATATGGTCATGTCTGAACTGGGGTGGTGGAGTGAGCTAAAGAATGATGATGGATTAAACCCAGATCAGTTGACTGGGGGTGAGTGTTTGATTTGCTCAACTGCTCCGTCCATCATCCCCTTTGGTATATGCTTTGTTCGCCCTAAGTTGGCAGGGTATTCCCAGAGGTGGGTCCCTTGCTCACTTTGCCACTGGATTCAAGATAGCCTGGCTGATGAGGGTTATGAACCCGAAACCGGTCCCAGGATGCTTGTTTCCGGTCCAGGGAAGACATGGCTTGGTAGTTCGGGCTGGACTTTTCCCATGAGGCACAGGGTCAGACTGATTGGCATATGGTCATGTCTGAACTGGGGTGGTGGAGTGAGCTAAAGAATGATGATGGATTAAACCCAGATCAGTTGACTGGGGGTGAGTGTTTGATTTGTTCAAGCGCTTCGTCCATCATCCCCTTTGGCATCCCCTTTGGTATCGCTTTTTTCAAATAATTGGAATTAGTATAATCGAGTCTGGAAGAGATAAAGCTGTTGTCACAATTTTTGGGGATTCCTGAGGTAGGATTGTGCTAGCTTCCTGATTATTTTCTGCATAAAGATGCATCTAGATAGTACAGATCCAGGGTGTGGTACATGCTGAGGTTACAATCCAATATACCATCAAGACATGTAGCATGTAGTTTGGACAGGAGCAGGACCAATTTCTGCAAACCAATTAAATTGGCTCCAGTTGTTCACTCTCTTGTTTAGAATTATTATTTCTGTCTTAGCTGCATTCCATTTTAAAAGATTAGTATTTATTCAATCCCAGATAAAATGCATACAAAACTGGAAGTCCTGTTGTGTGGATGCAGTTCCATTTAGGTGAAGCAATAGTTGGAAGTCATCTACGGAATTGTATAGTTTGCAGCCTCATGTAGCTAACTCCTTTATTAATAGTCTTACATATATATTAAACAAATGAAGGACTAAGGAGGACCATTGAGGGACCCCACATTTACCTTTATTGCTGTAAAGTTATCTCTTGCATGGAGAGTAGGATTTATGAATAATAGATTTTCATGATATAATACAATGCTCTGCAATGCACGTCCTAGAGAAGGCAAAACTATTCCACTCCAATACTGCACCCAAAGGCCTATATGCAGAGAAGGTTTTTGATAGGGTGTCCTGACCATTTATCAGAACTGCCCTTCATGAATTTGACTATGGTTTGATGGGCCTGGCCTTATATGTAGATTCAGTGGCCTGTGTTAAAACTGGGGGAGCCGTCTTACAGACCTTCTCACTCGAACAAGGAAAAAGACAGGGTTGCTCAATGCCTCCTGTACTCTTCACCTTAGCAACAGTGCCACGTTTGGAATCTATAAGGACAACACTAACATACTGGTGGTGTCCTTCTACCACCTAACATAAAAATCTGCAGCATACACTGACGATATTCTAGTCTTCCCAGAAATAACAGAAACCTCCATCTGAGAACTAATACAATTGAGCAATACTCTGCTGTATCTAGCTTTTCTTTCAATACAAACTAGACAGATGCTCGGCCTTTGAATATAAACTGTACACGGGAAGTCCTAGGTAATACTGGCTTGTCTTGGCAACAAGGGTTCTATAAATACTTAGGCACATAATTTCATGATGATATATCTAAATCAGTGAAACATAATGAGCAAATAATGTTTGGGAAATATCCAGCAAATTTCTATCCTATGGGGAGATATTGGATACTGGAACATGGTAACACTAATGGCTGATTAACTGGAATGTTGGGGGGAACCCCGCTGCCCAGGGCCTGCCACCTCCCCAGGGCCGATTCACTGAAATGCGAAGGGGCCACGCAGTCTCCCACAGCCTCGGGGATGGCCACCGTTCCGGGGCTATATTTACAAATAATGCGTGGGGGGCTCCAGCCCCCCCATGCAACTGTATACTAAAGTAGATACAAGGGCCGCATGGCCGCCGCGCCCCGGGGACCACCACATCCCTGAGGCTTGATTTTTGTTGGAGGGGGGGCCGTGTGGCCCCCCTCATAGAGCCGTAGATGGACCTGGGGACCACCACCCCACATGTTCTGCCCACTCCAGGGACATTGCAGTTAGCTTAGGCTTGGCAGGAGCACAGCTACTGCCAAATCATAGTGAATTCCGCTCCGGTTCATGGAAAAAAGAGCATTGAAAATGCTCTCGCTTCCATGAAGCGGAGCAGAATTGCTTTTGGACAGAGGGTGCTGCATTTTTGCAGTTCCCTCCGTCCGAAAGCAATGCCGGCTCCTGCAGGAGACGGGGAGCCAGCAGGGACCGTGGGGGCCTTGAGGCTCTCCCAGCAGTCCCCAATATGGGGGGATGGGGTGCCTGGGGCAATATCTGCCCGGGGATGAGAGATGCGTTGGACCCCTCCCAATCTTTTTTTAAAAATGATGACGGCCTGGCCCCGGGGGATTGGTTCCCCAGGGCCAAAATAGGCCATGGAAGGAGGGCCACGCAGCCCCCCACCACTTTTAAAAACAATAAAATATAAATAAAGGCCTGCCCCCTCCCTTTAAAAATATTTATAAAAATACAGGGCAGGCCCTGAGGAATGGGGTCCCTGGTGCAAAACTGGCTCAGAAAAGGAGGGCCGTGTGGCCTCCCTCCCCATTTAAAAAAAAGAGTGGCTCTGTGGGATGGGGTCCCCAGGGCTGAAATAGGCTGAGGGAAGGGGTGGTATGCAGCCACTCTTCCCTAAAGAATTTTTTAAAATAAAAAAACAACTCTGTCAAGTCGCCGGAGGCCACGTGTCCTTCACCACCACTCTGCAAATGCACCTTCTGGTGTAATGGTGGTTGGGGAATGACATCCCCTTGAATGCTGAGGGTCTTTGGCAGCCAGTAAGCCAGAGAACGGGGTTGCTGAGAGGACTTGAACACCCTGCCCCCTTTCTCCACCACTCTGCGAACACGCCTCCTGGCACGCTCTGGTTGGGGAATGAATTCCACTTACTTCTGAGGGCCTTAGGACTAAAGTAAACTACTTCCCCCAACCAGTAGTGCTTCAGGAGGCTCATTTGCAGAGTGGTGGAGAAAGGAGGTGTGGCCTCTGACAACCTCTCAGCAATCCAGCTATGTGGGTGTTACTGGAGGTGGCAGGAGGGGTAGTTGGCCCCCAAGGACCCTCAAGAGACTAGGGGACTTCATCCCCAACTAGTAGTGTGCCAGGAGATGTGTTTGTAGAGTGCTGGAGAAAGGGGATGTGGCCACCGAACATCTCTCAGCAAACCTACTGTGTAAGACTTACTGGACTGAACAGGATTGTGGATGATGTCATAAGTGATGTCACTGACCATGTCATGAGTGATGTAATATGTGGTCATAAGCAGTGCTTTGTGGCGGCATGCGTTATAGCTGCTGAATTTCTATGGTTTTGTATGAGTGAAATGTCAGCCTACCTATAATGTCCCTGTAACCTTTGGTTTTTTCAGTGAATTTCAAAGGTTTTTTTCAATTTTATTTCCTAACTATAACGCCCCTGTAGCCTTTGTTTTTTTCAGTGAATATATATTATATATATTCACAAAAAATCAAAGGTTAAAGTGATGTCAAAGGTAAGTATGGTAGCAGGTATTAGTTTATATTAAAACAAAATACTAGAAATTCGTTGAAAAAATAAGCCTTGAGATGTTATACTTGCAGCACCCTGTGGGTGGACAACTCCCCACTGTGCTTGGCCTTTGGGCCCTATTATCAAACCTGCTGTGGGCAGCCAATCCCCCTCATAGATTTCAAAGAAGGGCTTCGTCCTCAGATTGTGCTTTTTGTGATTTGGTATAAATCACGTCAGTAGTTTTTGCGATAATAAGGTTGAAACAAATATAGATATCTGAATGGTTAGGTTCAAGGAACTCTCGTGAGGACCGCCATCCTAATAGACCCCAAAGTGTTATCTATTCTATCATTAGTCTGAGAAGAGCACTGTAGGTATGAGCCAGGGTAATGGATTGGGAGAACAACAAAAATTCCCAGGCTTGTCTGATAGGAAAATGTGTCACCCCGAGTGGGAAGGGTATGCCCAGACGTGGGTTCCGTGCTCTCCATGTCACTGGAATCAAGCTATCCTGGCTGAAGAGGGGTGAAACCCCGAAACCAGTCCTAGGATGCTTGTTTGCAGTCCAGGAAGGACCTGGCTTGGCAGTTTGGGCTGGACTGTACCCATGAGGCACAGGGTCGACTGATTTGCATATGGCTGGGTTCAAACTGGAATGTCATGGTGAGCAAAAAAACGATGGATTTAGGCCCAGATCTCTGTACTGGGGTGAATGTATGACATTGTTCTGCATTCTGTCCATCAACTGTTGTTTTTGCATTTATCACCTCGAGTGGAAAGGGTATGCCCAGACGTGGGTCCTGTGCTCTCCATGCCACTGGAATCAAGCTATCCTGGCTAAAGAGGGGTGAAACCCCGAAACCGGTCCTAGGATGCTTGTTTCCAGTCCAGGGAGGACCTGGCTTGGCAGTTTGGGCTGGACTGTACCCATGAGGCACAGGTTCAAGACTGATTTGCATATGGCTGGGTTCAAACTGGAACGGCATGGTGAGCAAAATAAAAGATGGATTTAGGCCCAGATCTCTGTACTGGGGTGAATGTATGATATTGTTCTGCATTCTGTCCATCAACTGTTGTTTTTGCATTTGTCACCCCGAGTGGGAAGGGTATGCCAGACGTGGGTCCCGTGCTCTCCATGCCACTGGAATCAAGCTATCCTGGCTGAAGAGGGGTGAAACCACGAAACCGGTCCTAGGATGCTTGTTTCCAGTCCAGGGAGGACCTGGCTTGGCAGTTCGAGCTGGACTGTACCCATGAGGCACAGGGTCAAGACTGATTTGCATATGGCTGGGTTCAAACTGGAACAGCATGGTGAGCAAAAAAACAATGGATTTAGGCCCAGATCTCTGTCCTGGGGTGAATGTATAACATTGTTCTGCATTCTGTCCATCAACTGTTGTTTTTGCTGGAAAATATCGCAAACATTTTATTAAGTGGCCAGGCAGAGTACTGGATGAGTAGGTAATGCTCTTGTTGGGAGGGGGAGTCAACAGAGATACGAGTAGCAGCGGAGCACAACCTGCAACACAATACAGCTAGCATGTGTCGTTGGTCTGCCTGGGATAGCCAGAATGTCATCACAAAAAAGTCAGGGATGAGCCACTATTATGCCATGAACAACTTGAATGTCATCAAGAATGTCCACTATTATTTATGTCACCGATGGGTCACTATATGCCAGGGATACCCATACTCGTACCAACAATGCCTGAAATATGAGAAGGATGAGATAGCTAGAACACTGCCAACAATGGCAAGTATTGGCTATAATGTCAAGGATAACTCGAATATCACCAACACTATGCTAGTTTGGGCCATTATTCTGCTGAGAATAATTGGAAAATTGCCAGGAATGCATTCACCATGGGAAGTTTGAGAACCGTTAGTCCCTGGATAGGTTCACAGCAGGGTAAGGGGGAGCCACTATTGTGCCAGAGACAACCAAAATGCCATCAAAAATACTCACAGGATGTCATGTATCAGCACTATGAGGCCATGTGCAAGGCATTATTAATTAAGCTCAAGGCCTTAGGCCAGGCCCTCAGATTTAGCAATAACTCCTTTGAGAGGTGGTTGGAAAGGGATGAGCTCTGCCCACCACACCCGGCTATTCACACGTGCTCAGTATACTCTGGTGGTCTAAAGCCTTTGTGCATAAACACAACAGAAACTAGCAAGGCAAAATAAATCATACCTGTAATCCAGAGATTGCAGTGGGGTATGGTGAAAGTGCAGTAGAGCCCAAATTTCTTCCGAGAAGAGGAGTCATTGGTGTGCTGCTCGTAGTATGTGTTGCACGCCAGTAGGCCTCAAGGTATTCTGCTAAATGTTCGCAGGCATCCTCTAGCTGATTTTCATCCAAAATAACATCAAACATTTCCTGTTAACAAGAAAGGCCATTACACCTTGTTGGTAAATGATTTAGGAAAAATATTCCTGAAACAAATTTACAGTAAACATTGTAGAATTAGACATTTGACAAAATCTAAAGGATGTCTTATTCGAAGCAATTGCATAAATCAATCCCTCTAAATCTGAAATTCTCCCTGTTGGCAATTGGGACAATACCTTATTGCCTTCCCAGCCAGGGGACTGTCCCCAACTTGTCACCTCTGTATGCGACCTTGGCATACCAGTTAGACATGGGGCTCAACCAAGAGCTTTAGATTTCCAAGATCATCCAGTCCTAGTTATGTGAAATACGTCTCCTAAGATAGCATTTCCCTTCCTTTGTTTTTGCCATAAATTCAAAATGGACAATGCTGTTGTTCAATTGTGCCTTATCTATGCCAACTCTGCTTCTCTGGGGTTACCTCTTAATGCAATAAATACATTGGAAAAGATAAAAAATGCTAGGTCTATCCATGGCCTAAAAAGATGATTCAGTGGCTACCCACCTTAAGCAACTTCACTGGCTGCCTCTACAGAAGGGCAAAATCCTGCAATTTATACAAGATGTATAACAACAGAACTGGGCAGCTGCTCCTTTCAGGTTCTGGTTGCTGTTATAGTTACCTTAGGGCAAGAATTATAGTTCATGACATAACTATAACTATAAGTGCTGCATGTCTATGGTTTTATGTGTGTAAAATCTGAATCTATCCATAACTTTGGTTTTCTAAGTTTTATCTTATTCTTTTTGCTAACTATTGCGTCCCTGTAACCTTTTTTTTTCAGTGAATTGCTATGGTTATTAATGCTATTTCCTAACTATAACATCCCCTCTAATCTTTGTTTTTGAATGTTAATTTTTTTTTACATTAAGCTGTGTGTGGAAGGAGGTTTGCTGCAGGGCCTGGCCTGCGGCCAGGCTCTGTGGCTTAGTCCCCGCATACATCCAATTCCATGATGGGCTTTGGCCATGCCCAGTGGGGGGTTGGCCACAAGGCTTGGCCTGCGGCCAGGCCCTGTAGCCAACCCCCCCAAAGGCAGCCACCTGCGGGCCCCCTCCATGGGCTGCTTTTAGGCCTGGGGATCCCATCCCTAGGGCTGGTGCTTTTTTAGGGCGAGGGGTGCACAGGTCCCCCCTCCACGGGCCACTTTTGCCCCCTGGGACCCGATCCTCGGGCCTGGTAACATATTTCAGGGGAAGGGGGCACGTGCCTCCCTGGTCTATTTCAGCTACAGGGATCCCATCCCCCAGGGCCCGGCACCATATGTAATCCAAAGAGGGTATACACCCCCCTCCCCGGGCCGATTTGGGCCCTATCCACCGGGGCCCAGCACATTTTGTGGGGAAGGAGGCATGTACTTGGCTGTGTGGGTCTGTGAGTGCATGTAAGCGTGTGTGAGTGGTTGTGTGAGAGTGTAAATGGGTGTGTGAGTGGCTGTGTGGGTCTGTGAGTAGGTATGAGAGTGGTTTTGTAGGTCTGTGGATAAGTGTGTATGTATGGCTGTGTGAGTGACTGTGTGGGTGTGCAAGTGGGTATGTGAGTATGTGAGTGGTTGTGTGTGTCTGTGAGTGGGAGTGAGTGATTTCTGGGTTTGTGAGTGGATATGTGAGTGGTTTTAGGGGTGTGAGTGGCAGTGTGAGTCTGTGAGTAGGTGTGTGAGTGGGCATGTGGCTGTATGAGTGTGTATATCGGTGTGTAAGTGGTTGAGGGCTTGTGTGAGGCTGTGAGTGGATGTGTAAGTGGCTGTATGGGTGTGTGAATGGGTACTTAAGTGGTTTTCTGGGTCTCTGAATGGGTGCGTGACTGGCTCTATGGGTGTGTAAGTGGTTGGGTGAGTGGGTAAGTGTGTGTGAGTATGTACTGGGTGTGTGAGTCAGTGTGTAAGTGGCTGTTTGGGTCATTGAATGGGTGTGTCACTAGCTGTATGAGTTTGTACGCGAGTGTATGAGTGGGTGTGTGAGTGCCTGTGTGGGTCTGTGAGTGATGTATGAATTGTTCTCTGAGTCTCTGATTGGCTGTGTGAGTGGCTGTATTGGTGTCAGAGAGGGTGTTAGACCCAGCAGTTTCTGACTGGCAGGGATGCATTGAAGCCAATCAAAATCCACAGCTCTAGGTAGGATGAGTACTACACACGTGTCCGATAACCTGTGCTCACCTTTCGGTAGTTTGGCACCGAGCAGTCAGGCTTATCCTCAGGGCCCAAGTGTAACGTATGGCACACCACCATACTCATAACACACTGCATATGCCACAAAAAGACTCCACACTGTATGTGTAAAACAATTGTCTTTGTATTACACACACACTGAAAACAAAAGGAGATACACATTGTATATACACTTTACAGTTCTATGGAATTGACAAAGTTCCCCATTGAAACCAAAATGAGAAACACATTGTATATACACTTTACAGTTATATGCAATTGTCAAACTTTCCCATTCGCAGAAAAGGTCAAACAATAGCAGGTCTTTGACTATGCCTCGCGACCCAGCCCCTCAGTCATTCAACTACACCAGCCAATGATATACGTTACTTCTGCTGGCAGTCGTTGATTAGACAGTCGGAACCACCTAACACAAAAGAAACAGTTACTTAGTTAAGTCCATCTTGATAAGACCTCCCAGGTGCCCGATGGCACATGCATGAGTGCAGGATCACAATCCCCCCATACACAGAAGGTTGTGACCCAGGTAGTTGGCTCAAATCCAAGTTTCAAGAAATGTTTCCCCTCAGGCAGAGGTGTGATTTGTCATAGCCTTTGACAGGCAGGTGCCCACAAGACACACCAAACCCCTCACACTTCGTTGTGATGTTCTCCACAACAAAGTACCTTGTGGCATGGGTCCAGGGAGAGGGAGCCAACAACCTCAGACAGAAGCCTCGATGTCGGGCACTGTTGTCTTCCCAATCTAGAGGTCAAAGACAGTCTCAGCTTCCAGCTCAGGTTCCCGCAAAACCCCTCATACACCACACGCTCTGGAGCGCAAGCTAACACAGGTCCCTTTGTTGCGAGCACTGGTTCCTCAAACTCTACAAGCTTCCCCTGCACTCCCTTGCACTCCTCTCAACTCAGCACCTTAGGTGACTGCTGATCTGTGCAACCACACTCCTCTGCACAGCGTGATGATGGTGTAAGTCAGGATGGCCCTTGTTCAACCAACGATCACTTCCACCCGCTTTCACTACACCCAGTGAGGTCCTTATGATCTTGTGGAAATGGTGATATCCTTTATGTCCCTGGGATCTCGTGGACAGGAGGCCAGCTAACCGCACTTGGAGAGTACTGTGGGACACGGACCACGACAGTTGGCACTTAGCTGCAGGCCAGCAATGTCCAGGCATAAACCACCAATTGATAGTCCCCTTCCTGGAGCACGGCAAGTTCCAGGCCACCACAAGTCTGTGGATAATCCAGTTGCAGTCCGTCCTTGCCTAAGAAGCGCACAGTGTTGTTTAGTGGACTAGAGTATTATTGAGCGGATTAGAGTGGAGTATAGTACAGGGTTGTACAGTGGAGTGCAGGGGTACACACTGGAGTAAGGTATCCGAGAGTGGAATGCAGTGTAGTAGAACCTTGTAGGGTCGAGATGCATAGAGTAATGGAGTACAGTAGTTTGTCAAACAGTGGAGCTGCGTGGAGGGGTTTGCTGTAAAGTAGCGCAGTGAGGCAAAATCTTGATCAGTGGAGTTGACTTAAGTGGTGGTGTAACATAGTGTGGAGTAAAGAATATTAGAGTGTATTGGCATATCATACAGTAGAGTGGCATGCAGTGAAGTGTAATGGTGTAGAGTAGCTAGTAAACTGTTATAAGTTGGAGTGCGGTCTCATACTGTAGAGTGCACTACTGTGTTGTAGTGTATAGAAAAGTATTGCATAGCGGAATAAGGTGTTGTACAATGAAGTGTATGGGCATAGAGTGGAGGATAGAGTTGCTAGTATTTGTATGAGCAATTGAGCTGGTGTGTGTATAACTGTATAGGTGAGTATATGGCAGTGTGATTAATTATTTGCATAACTGAGTAGGTGTGTGAGTACCTCTGTGGATGAGTGGCGGTGTGTGAGTGTCTATATAAGTGTATGAGTGCATATGATAGTCCTGTACTGAGTGACCATAAGTATGAGTGACTGCACGGGTGAGTGAGTGGATGGGTGTGTTGACCTAAGAATCAGTAAGTGGGTATGTAGTTATTGGTGTCGGAGTTTCTATGGTTTTGAGAATGGCAGTCTGTAATTTAGAGTGGGTGTATCAAAGGTTATATTAGGGTGTGAGAAGATGCATCAAATTATCACATAGATGATGTCATCAGTGATGTCATTTGAGATGTCATCAGTGATGTCATCAGTGATGTCACTGACCATGTCATGAGTGATGTAATATGTGACATCATCAGCAGTGCATTGCGGGGGCGCGAGTTATAGTTCGCTGAACTAACTATAACGGGGGAATTTCTCTGGTTTTGTACGAGTGAAATGTACAGCTAACTATAACACCCATGAAACCTATGGTTTTTTCTGTGAATTTCTAAGGTTTTTTAAATGCTAATTCCTAACTATAACGTGCCTGAAACCTATGGTTTTTTAAGTGAATTTCAAAGGTTTTTTAAATGCTAATTTCTAACTATGCCTACAGAGATAGGACATGTGAAGAAAGAAGAAAAAACACACAGAAAGAAGAAAAAGGAATGCAGAAAGAAGCTACAGAAGTCCTCAAAGAGAAAGAAAAGTGCCGGAAGAAGGAAGATGTGCAGAAAGAACAAACAGGAGGAGAAAGAGTCTTTGTTGCAAAATCATCCTGTACCCTCAACTTTTTCAGATGGGTACTGGTGGTAACTGGCTCTGACTAACCAGTCCTAGAACCAGTGCTATACTAAAAGTCACTTAGAATACAGTTAAAACACCTACATACACTAGGGAACACTATGCGTTGGGGTACCCCTGTTATTAGCATGACCTCCTCTGTAAGCCCCTAGTATATAATAGGGCAGGGGTATTAAAACTACCTCTTAAAACGCGCCATAGTGCGCGTTTGCACACTGGTGAAGGGAGGGGGGGGGGGCTGAGCTGAGGTGTGCAAACATGCCCTATGGCCGTTTTAATTTGGGGGATAAAGTCCTCTCGAATCCTGAGTGTCCCTTGGGTCCAACTAGCCCACCTGGTATCTCCAGTTAGCGCCACAGAGCTGCCTTGCAAAGAAAATGGGCACGGTCTGGACCACCTCTCTGCAATGCAGCACAGTGGTGCTTACTGGAAGCACCTGGTGGACTAGTTGGCCCCAATGGGCCCTTAGGATTGAAGGGGAATTATTTCCCCAACTCAAAACGTGCCATAGGGCGTGTTTACGGATGTATGACATTACAACGCGGGTTTTTACCACGCGTGCAGTTACATCGCATGCGTTACAACGCATGCGATGTTACAACGCTATGCCATTCCAACGCAAGTCTTTACATCGACTTGCGCTAGATGGCGTGCTAACATTAAAAAAGTGTAATTTACTATTCCAACTCCAGTCCACTTAACAGTAGGGAAGGTGTTGGGATAGTAAACTACACTATTTGTAATGTTAGCACGCCATCTAGCGCAAGTCGATGTACAGACTTGCATTGTAATGGCATAGCGTTGTAACATCGCATGCGTTGTAACGCATGCGATGTAACTGCACTGCGTGGTAAAAACCGCGTTGTAATGGCTGTTCCCCGTGTTTACACACGTCACCTCAGGCCCCGTCCCCTCCCTTTCCCACTGTGTAAACACGCACTGTGGCCGTTTTAAGTTGGGAGATTAACTCCCCTTGAATTCTGAGCCTCCCTAGGGACAAATTAGCCCACTAGATACCTCCAGTAAGCACCATTGCAGAGAGGTGTAAAAAGGGGCACAGCCTGCACCACATCTCTGCAACGCAGCGCAGTTGCACTTACTGGAAGCACCTGGTGGGCTAGTTGGCCCCCAGGGTCCCTTAGGATTGAACGGGAATTATTTCCCCAACTTAAAACGCGCCACAGGGCGTGTTTGCACACGTCACCTCAGGCCCCGTCCCCTCCCTTCACCACTGTGTAAACGCGCCCTGTGGCCGCTCTAAGTTGAGAGAATAAGTCCCCTTGAATCCTAAGGGTCCCTAGGGTCAAACTACCCCACTAGGTACCTCCAGTAAGCGCCACAGAGCTGCGTTCCAGAGAGGTGTAAAAAGGGGCGTGGCCTCTGAACACCTGTCTGCAACGCAGATCCCTGGCACATACTGGAGATACCTGTTGAGCTAGTTGGCCCTCAGGGACCCTCAGTATTAAAAGAGAGTTAATCCCCCAACTTAAAACCCGCCACAGGGTGCATTTGCACAGTGGTGAAGGAAGGAGGCGTGGCCTAAAGTCACATGTCTGCAAACACACCCTGTGGCGTGGTTTAAGTTGGGGAATTAATTACTCCTCAATCCTGAGGGTCCCTAGGGGCCAACTAGCCCACCAGGTACGCGTTGGTAACACTTTGTCTCCTCGCACCACTAAGTACCATTAGAAGGGATACCTACTTGCCGTTGTCGAGGCGTACTTAGACCTTTTTTAAACTTTGGCCTTAAGCACCTCACCGATAACGTTGATTGAGGATATTTACATGCTTTCATATTTATTTATATATATTTGTCCCTTAATTATAGATCTGCACTCACATTCCTATTATTGTCGTTTCAACCTTGGTCCTTGGATCGTCAAGCACTTACCCCTGCTTCCCTACGTCCGCTATCCAGACGTTATTTGCAGTACAGCTTTGATCTTCTTTTTCCACTCGTCATATGCATCCAAGTAGGTCATCAACACTGAATGTTTGCTTATGTAACCCATTGTTAAGACACTGTGACCCCTCCGTACCTTCTGGTTCACTGTCTTCTATGACCTATTTATACCTTTTCTTTTGTGTAGAAAAGACGAGATGTTTCTGTCCGTCGTCTGACGACGTGTTGAGCTTGGGTGCGATTCATCAGTACCAACGCTTTATCTAGTACCTGTGTGTCTAGTATGTACCAGCTACGGCTAATTTTGCTATTACCACGGGCTGATCACTTTTTCTATCTCTTACACTTTCTAATTGGGATCCTCAACACAGGTGCTATCTTGTTTTTCTGTTATTATCTTTCTTATTCTTTAAACGAACCTATAGGATCTATTTGGACACTTTGGATATATATTTTGGTGTTGGGTTCTTCATCATTCTTTCTTACTCGTTTTTTAACTTTTTTAGAAAAGGTTTGTTTGAGCTACCTACGGACCCATTGGGCCGTGTTAAATAAATTCTGCGATCGATTTATATTTGCAAGTAACTGGAAATTGTTTGTGTATCAATGATTAATGCCCACTCTTCTTTTTGAAGAAATCTGCATCTAATATTGTGTATTATTGTTGGTTGATGTTATATATGGTTTATTTGTGTTTATTATTTTTTTAAATTCTCAGGTGTGTTCTTGTCCCCCATTATCCTTGGTCCTTGCCCTGATGAAGGTGGGATCCCTCTGTGGGTCCGATACCGAAACGCGCGTTGGCGCTTGATTTGGCGACCTCCTTTCTCTTTATGTACCATCTGGCCATCGTTGGAAGATACACCAACGACTATATCCATCTGTATACCCAAGGATAATTTGTGTATTTTGAGATGTGTATTGGTGAATGTGATTTAGATTGAATGAGTAGGTGTATGAATCTGATTGTTTACTTATGGGGCCTTGAACTCTGTCTTTTATGACTATACATATAATGTTGTTTTGTAAATGTATGTTCTATTGTTATGTATTTATTAGATCATGAATGTCTTTTTGTATCAATTAAAATGAATTACGAAAGTAAATCACTGAATTAAAAATACCAAAAAAACTGACAATAAGGTGTACATATATCTTTACCTTTAAACTTATATTCACATTTTGAGTGGGTGTCTGATGTTTGATATTGTTTGGTTTATGTTTTTCCAGTTGCGTCCTTCCCTACAACAGGGACCTATTTCTTAGGCCCTAATTGATATCTCTGAAACCGGTTTTGATTCTCTTCTCCAGTTGACCACCAGGTACCTCCAGCATGCACCAGAGAGCTGCCTTGCAGAGAGGTGTTCAGAGGTCACACCCCTTTTTACAACACTCTGCAACGCAGCTCCGTGGCGCTTACTGGGCACCCTGGGACACTGCAGGAGCCGGGCTTGGGGGGTGGCAATCCCCAGGGCCATCATTGGCTCCAGGGGGGGCCACGCAGCCCCCCTCCCACCAATTTAGGAAGCCCCGAGGGGTGGTGGTCTCCGGGGCTGGGGGGTCCGTCACACTCCCCCCAATTTACATATTTAGAGCCCCGGGGAGGTGGCCGTCCCCGGGGCGTGTGGGGGGGCTTGAGCACCCCCACACAGGGTATTTCTTTTTTATTTTAATTTAAATAAACATATATATATATATATATATACATACATATATATATATATATATATATATATATATTCACTGAAAAAACCATAGGTTTCACACACGTTATAGTTAGGAATAAGCATTTAAAAAACCTTGCAAATGGTTTTTTACGAGTGAAATATCCACCTAACTATAACATGTGTGAAACCTATGGTTTTTTAAGTGAATTTGCAAGGTTTTTTAAATGCTAATTCATAACTATAACGTGTGTGAAACCTATGGTTTTTTCAGTGAATTTGTACGGGTTTTTAAATGCTAAGTTATGTATGTATTATTATTTTTTTTATACATTTATTTTACAATAAACTACGTATTAAAAAAAAAATTTAAAGTTTTTTTTTTGGGGGGGTTTTCACCGTGCGCGCACCCCCGCGATTTTTTAAAAAAAAATTTAAATGTTTTTTTCTGCCTTCGGGGTCCTTCAGGGACCCCCTGACAAAGGCTAGGGGGTCAGGAACTCTCTACCCTGCCCCCTTCACGTTCGCCACCTTCCTTTTTCACTCTCGCACTGAAAACAAACAAAATGGCGGCCGACACTTCCTGATTTCGACCGATTCGAACGTTGACTAACATGTAACCATCAGAATTACGCTCGCGCACGTTAGGGTGCTCGCCTATAGATATGTATGTGCTTTTAACTGCAATTTTCTCAGGAACTATTGAACAGATTGACTCCATATATGCAAAAGGCACATCCCTGAGCTGAGGACTACCTCTCTGCCAAATTTCAAGTAATTCTGTTCAGCCGTTCGGGCTGTAAATTGGACTAAAGGTCCCTATGGAAAATTGCATGGGGAAAACGCATTTTGGGACCCCCCTTTTTTCTCAGCCAATGCTTGACGAATCCCCCCGAGACTTTCAGGGTAGGAGCGGAGCAGAGCGCCCCACCTATTTTGAAAATTTCGCGAGGATTCGTCAACCGGCGCCAAAGTTATTCCAAATAGAATGTTGAGGATTTCCTATGGAAACACGCTCCTAACTATAACTATCTACTGGCAACCTTGTTAGGTTATATAATAATATAATATATATAATAATATAATATATATTCAAGACCAAGGACGTGGTCTAGACTTGTTCTTTTGGCCAAGGAAAATAAAACAACTTTACCTTATCGAGTGGGCTTGTGGATTTGTTGTGATCAACATCTAGTTTTCGAGTGGAATATATATATGTGATCAAGACCGTGGTAACGTGGTCGAAACGCATCAGGCTGGGCACTTGCTTGTTTCATATGAGGATGCACTCCATTTTGCAATAAAAGGAATATATATATATATATACATATATACATATATTATCTACTGGCGGTCGCCAGTAGATAGTTATAGTTACAACCTAGTTTCCATAGGAAATCTCAAAATTCTATTTTGAATAACGTTGGCGCCGGTTGACGAATCCTAACGAAATTTCCAAACTAATGGGGTGCTCTGTTCAGCTCCTACCCTGAAAGTCTCTGGGTGATTCGTCTAGCGGGCGCCGAGAAAAAGGGGGGGTCCCAAAACGCGTTTTCCCCATGCATTTTTCCATAGGACCTTTAGACACAGCTACAGCCCGAACGGCTGAACAGAATTACGTGGAATTTGGCAGAGAGGTAGCCATAAGGTCAAGGAAGTGCCTTTTGCAGGTCTGGTGTAAATCTGTTCAGTATTTCCTGAGAAAATAGCATTTAAAAGCATATAAATATTTATACGCACGCACCGTGCGCGCACAGTGCGCGCACCCTGCCGTGCGCGAGCGCTATAACTCACGCGACCGCAATCCTCTGCTGATGACGTCAGATATTACATCACTGATGACATATGTGTCTTTCTGAAAAATAAATATTTGTAATATATGTATAGCTAAAGATTAATGGAAGAAGACATGGGTAAATAAGTGTCTAAATACAGTGATGTAATATCTGACGTCATCAGCAGAGGATTGCGGTCACGTGAGTTATAGTTGCCTGCAGTAACTATAACGGGGGAATTTCATTGGTTTTTTACGAGTGAAATGTCCAGCTAACTATAACATGTGTGAAACCTATGGTTTTTTAAGTGAATTTCCAAGGTTTTTTAAATGCTAATTCGTAACTATAACGTGTGTGAAACCTATGTTTTTTTCAGTGAATTTGCAAGGTTTTTTAAATGCTAAGTTATGTTTTTTTTTATTTATATATATATATATATATATATATATATATATATATTCACTGAAAAAACCATAGGTTTCACACACGTTATAGTTAGGAATTATCATTTACAAAACCTTGCAAATTCACTTAAAAAACCATAGGTTTCACACGTTATAGCTAGCTGTACATTTCACTCGTAAAAAACCAATGAAATTCCACGTTATAGTTAGATCAGGTAACTATAACTTGCGCGCCCACAATAAACTGCTGATGACGTCACATAGTACATCACTCATGACATGGTCAGTGACATCACTCATGACATCAATGATGACATTTGAAATTACACATTGTGGATTGCGGTCGCGCAAGTTATAGTTACCTGATCTAACTATAACGTGGAATTTCATTGGTTTTTTACGAGTGAAATGTACAGCTAACTATAACATGTGTGAAACCTATGGTTTTTAAGTGAATTTGCAAGGTTTTGTAAATGATAATTCCTAACTATAACGTGTGTGAAACCTATGGTTTTTTCAGTGAATTTGTACGGTTTTTTAAATGCTAAGTTATGTATTTTTTTTTTTTTTTTTTTTCTGGTTTTTCACTATGCGCACACCCTGCGCGCCCGGTGCGCTTCGCGCAACGTGCGCGCGCTGTGGGCGCTCGGTGCACTTCGCGCACCGAGCGCCCACGTTGCGCAGTCCATTCCGTGCGCGCCTCGCCTTTTTTTACGCAGTAACATTTGTTTTTTTCTCCCTTGTGGGTGCTTTAATTTATTTAATAAATGTGATTGTTACTTCTTTATTTATTTTTTAAATTTTTTTTTGCCGTGCGCGTACGGTAAGCTTACCGTATGCGTACCCCGCGATTTTTTAAAAAAATTATTAAATTTATTTTTCGTACTTTTGGGTCCTTCTTGGACCCCCTGACAAACACTAGGGGGTCTGCAACTCTCTTCGTTGCCCCCGTTTCACGTTCCCCACCTTTGTTTCTCAGTGCGAGAGACAGAAAATGGCGGCCGACACTTCCTGATTTCGACCGATTCGAATGTTTACAGTCATGTAACCACCAATCAGAATTGAGCTCGCGCACGGCACCGTACGCATACGGTAAGCTTACGGTAAGCACACGGAGCGCGCTTACAGATATATATATTGATTTAAATGCTATTTTCTCAGGACCTACTGAACAGATTTACACCAGACCTACAAAAGGCACATCCTTGACCTGAGGACTACCTCTCTGCCAAATTTCAAGTAATTCTGTTCAGCTGTTCGGGCTGTAGCTGTGTCTAAAGGTCCTATGGAAAAATGCATGGGGAAAACGCGTTTTGGGACCCCCCTTTTTTCTCAGCCCCCGCTTGACGAATCCCCCGAGACTTTCAGGGTAGGAGCGGAGCGTAGCGCCCCATTAGTTTTGAAAATTTCGCGAGGATTCATCGACCGGCGCCAAAGTTATTCCAAATAGAATGTTGCGGATTTCCTATGGAAACACGGTCCTAACTATAACTATCTACTGGCGACCGCCAGTAGATAATATATATATATATATATATACATATATACATATATACATATATATATATATATATATATATATATATATATATATATATTCCCATACGAGTGCTCAACACTTGAGGGTGCACCCGGGAGACTGCAATCTTTCTCTCGGCACCGCCAGCGCTCCAACTACTGACTGAGCCTGACGCGTTTCGGACGAATCCTTAATCATAGGCTGACTCCAGTAACTGATGTGGCAGCTGACATTTATTTGAATAATCTTCCTCCAATGGGATTGTTAATTCTTTACCCAATGCCTCCTGGGATTTGTAGTGTCTTGCTGCCAAACTCTTGCCCCAATGGGATGTGGTAAGTATGAGTTCCTTCAGCCCTCATTGGGCCGTGAGGCGCAGGCAATGTCCATATTCAAAAACACTCTCCCCACATATAGCGTCGACATGATTTCGCACTGTGGCCCCTTAAGCAATCCAAGGGTGGTGCTACCCTCCTACGCCTGAGCCGGCACGAAAATATTCCCATACGAGTGCTCAACACTTGAGGGTGCACCCGGGAGACTGCAATCTTTCTCTCGGCACCGCCTGCGCTCCAACCACTGACTGAGCCTGACGCGTTTCGGACGAATCCTTAATCATAGGCTGACTCCAGTAACTGATGTGGCAGCTGACATTTATTTAAATAATCTTCCTCCAATGGGATCGTTAATTCTTTACCCAATGCCTCCTGGGATTTGTAGTGTCTTGCTGCCAAACTCTTGCCCCAATGGGATGTGGTAAGTATGAGTTCCTTCAGCCCTCATTGGGCCGTGAAGCGCAGGCAATGTCCATATTCAAAAACACTCTCCCCACATATAGCGTCGACATGATTTCGCGCTGTGGCCCCTTAAGCAATCCAAGAATGGTGCTACCCTCCTACGCCTGAGCCGGCGCGAAAATATTCCCATACGAGTGCTCAACACTTGAGGGTGCACCCGGGAGACTGCATTCTTTCTCTCGGCACCGCCAGCACTCCAACCACTGACTGAGCCTGACGCGTTTGGGACGAATCCTTAATCATAGGCTGACTCCAGTAACTGATGTGGCAGCTGACATTTATTTAAATAATCTTCCTCCAATGGGATCATTAATTCTTTACCCAATGCCTCCTGGGATTTGTAGTGTCTTGCTGCCAAACTCTTGCCCCAATGGGATGTGGTAAGTATGAGTTCCTTCAGCCCTCATTGGGCCGTGAGGCGCAGGCAAAGTCCATATTCAAAAACACTCTCCCCACATATAGCGTCGACATGATTTCGCGCTGTGGCCCCTTAAGCAATCCAAGGGAGGTGCTACCCTCCTACGCCTGAGCCGGCGCGAACATATTCCCATACGAGTGCTCAACACTTGAGGGTGCACTCGGGAGACTGCAATCTTTCTCTCGGCACCGCCAGCGCTCCAACCACAGACTGAGCCTGACGCGTTTCGGACGAATCCTTAATCATAGGCTGACTCCAGTAACTGATGTGGCAGCTGACATTTATTTAAATAATCTTCCTCCAATGGGATCGTTAATTCTTTACCCAATGCCTCCTGGGATTTGTAGTGTCTTGCTGCCAAACTCTTGCCCCAATGGGATGTGGTAAGTATGAGTTCCTTCAGCCCTCATTGGGCCGTGAGGCGCAGGCAATGTCCATATTCAAAAACACTCTCCCCACATATAGCGTCGACATGATTTTGCGCTGTGGCCCCTTAAGCAATCCAAGGGTGGTGCTACCCTCCTATGCCTGAGCCGGCGCGAAAATATTCCCATACGAGTGCTCAACACTTGAGGGTGCACCCGGGAGACTGCAATCTTTCTCTCGGCACCGCCAGCGCTCCAACCACTGACTGAGCCTGACGAGTTTCGGACGAATCCTTAATCATAGGCTGACTCCAGTAACTGATGTGGCAGCTGACATTTATTTAAATAATCTTCCTCCAATGGGATCGTTAATTCATTACCCAATGCCTCCTGGGATTTGTAGTGTCTTGCTGCCAACCTCTTGCCCCAATGGGATGTGGTAAGTATGAGTTCCTTCAGCCCTCATTGGGCCGTGAGGCGCAGGCAATGTCCATATTCAAAAACACTCTCCCCACATATATCGTCGACATGATTTCGCGCTGTGGCCCCTTAAGCAATCCAAGGGTGGTGCTACCCTCCTACGCCTGAGCCGGCGCGAAAATATTCCCATACGAGTGCTCAACACTTGAGGGTGCACCCGGGAGACTGCAATCTTTCTCTCGGCACCGCCAGCGCTCCAACCACTGACTGAGCCTGACGCGTTTCGGACGAATCCTTAATCATAGGCTGACTCCAGTAACTGATGTGGCAGCTGACATTTATTTAAATAATCTTCCTCCAATGGGATCGTTAATTCTTTACCCAATGCCTCCTGGGATTTGTAGTGTCTTGCTGCCAAACTCTTGCCCCAATGGGATGTGGTAAGTATGAGTTCCTTCAGCCCTCATTGGGCCGTGAGGCGCAGGCAATGTCCATATTCAAAAACACTCTCCCCACATATAGCGTCGACATGATTTCGCGCTGTGGCCCCTTAAGCAATCCAAGAGTGGTGCTACCCTCCTACGCCTGAGGCGGCGCGAAAATATTCCCATACGAGTGCTCAACACTTGAGGGTGCACCCGGGAGACTGCAATCTTTCTCTCGGCACCGCCTGCGCTCCAACCACTGACTGAGCCTGACGCGTTTCGGACGAATCCTTAATCATAGGCTGACTCCAGTAACTGATGTGGCAGCTGACATTTATTTAAATAATCTTCCTCCAATGGGATCGTTAATTCTTTACCCAATGCCTCCTGGGATTTGTAGTGTCTTGCTGCCAAACTCTTGCCCCAATGGGATGTGGTAAGTATGAGTTCCTTCAGCCCTCATTGGGCCATGCGCAGGCAATGTCCATATTCAAAAACACTCTCCCCACATATAGCGTCGACATGATTTCGCGCTGTGGCCCCTTAAGCAATCCAAGAGTGGTGCTACCCTCCTACGCCTGAGCCGGCGCGAAAATATTCCCATACGAGTGCTCAACCCTTGAGGGTGCACCCGGGAGACTGCAATCTTTCTCTCGGCACCGCCAGCGCTCCAACCACTGACTGAGCCTGACGCGTTTCGGACGAATCCTTAATCATAGGCTGACTCCAGTAACTGATGTGGCAGCTGACATTTATTTAAATAATCTTCCTCCAATGGGATCGTTAATTGTTTACCCAATGCATCCTGGGATTTGTAGTGTCTTGCTGCCAAACTCTTGCCCCAATGGGATGTGGTAAGTATGAGTTCCTTCAGCCCTCATTGGGCCGTGAGGCGCAGGCAATGTCCATATTCAAAAACACTCTCCCCACATATAGCGTCGACATGATTTCGCGCTGTGGCCCCTTAAGCAATCCAAGGGTGGTGCTACCCTCCTACGCCTGAGCCGGCGCGAAAATATTCCCATACGAGTGCTCAACACTTGAGGGTGCACCCGGGAGACTGCATTCTATCTCTCGGCACCGCCAGCACTCCAACCACTGACTGAGCCTGACGCGTTTGGGACGAATCCTTAATCATAGGCTGACTCCAGTAACTGATGTGGCAGCTGACATTTATTTAAATAATCTTCCTCCAATGGGATCATTAATTCTTTACCCAATGCCTCCTGGGATTTGTAGTGTCTTGCTGCCAAACTCTTGCCCCAATGGGATGTGGTAAGTATGAGTTCCTTCAGCCCTCATTGGGCCGTGAGGCGCAGGCAATGTCCATATTCAAAAACACTCTCCCCACATATAGCGTCGACATGATTTCGCGCTGTGGCCCCTTAAGCAATCCAAGGGAGGTGCCACCCTCCTACGCCTGAGCCGGCGCGAAAATATTCCCATATGAGTGCTCAACACTTGAGGGTGCACCCGGGAGACTGCAATCTTTCTCTCGGCACCGCCAGCGCTCCAACCACAGACTGAGCCTGACGCGTTTCGGACGAATCCTTAATCATAGGCTGACTCCAGTAACTGATGTGGCAGCTGACATTTATTTAAATAATCTTCCTCCAATGGGATCGTTAATTCTTTACCCAATGCCTCCTGGGATTTGTAGTGTCTTGCTGCCAAACTCTTGCCCCAATGGGATGTGGTAAGTATGAGTTCCTTCAGCCCTCATTGGGCCGTGAAGCGCAGGCAATGTCCATATTCAAAAACACTCTCCCCACATATAGCGTCGACATGATTTCGCGCTGTGGCTCCTTAAGCAATCCAAGGGTGGTGCTACCCTCCTACGCCTGAGCCGGCACGAAAATATTCCCATACGGGTGCTCAACACTTGAGGGTGCACCCGGGAGACTGCAATCTTTCTCTCGGCACCGCCAGCGCTCCGACCACTGACTGAGCCTGACGCGTTTCAGACGAATCCTTAATCATAGGCTGACTCCAGTAACTGATGTGGCAGCTGACATTTATTTGAATAATCTTCCTCCAATGGGATTGTTAATTCTTTACCCAATGCCTCCTGGGATTTGTAGTGTCTTGCTGCCAAACTCTTGCCCCAATGGGATGTGGTAAGTATGAGTTCCTTCAGCCCTCATTGGGCCGTGAGGCGCAGGCAATGTCCATATTCAAAAACACTCTCCCCACATATAGCGTCGACATGATTTCGCGCTGTGACCCCTTAAGCAATCCAAGGGTGGTGCTACCCTCCTACGCCTGAGCCGGCGCGAAAATATTCCCATACGAGTGCTCAACCCTTGAGGGTGCACCCGGGAGACTGCAATCTTTCTCTCGGCACCGCCAGCGCTCCAACCACTGACTGAGCCTGACGCGTTTCGGACGAATCCTTAATCATAGGCTGACTCCAGTAACTGATGTGGCAGCTGACATTTATTTAAATAATCTTCCTCCAATGGGATCGTTAATTCTTTACCCAATGCATCCTGAGATTTGTAGTGTCTTGCTGCCAAACTCTTGCCCCAATGGGATGTTTTAAGTATGAGTTCCTTCAGCCCTCATTGGGCCGTGAGGCGCAGGCAATGTCCATATTCAAAAACACTCTCCCCACATATAGCGTCGACATGATTTCGCGCTGTGGCCCCTTAAGCAATCCAAGGGTGGTGCTACCCTCCTACGCCTGAGCCGGCGCGAAAATATTCCCATACGAGTGCTCAACACTTGAGGGTGCACCCGGGAGACTGCATTCTTTCTCTCGGCACCGCCAGCACTCCAACCACTGACTGAGCCTGACGCGTTTGGGACGAATCCTTAATCATAGGCTGACTCCAGTAACTGATGTGGCAGCTGACATTTATTTAAATAATCTTCCTCCAATGGGATCATTAATTCTTTACCCAATGCCTCCTGGGATTTGTAGTGTCTTGCTGCCAAACTCTTGCCTAAATGGGATGTGGTAAGTATGAGTTCATTCAGCCCTCATTGGGCCGTGAGGCGCAGGCAATGTCCATATTCAAAAACACTCTCCCCACATATAGCGTCGACATGATTTCGCGCTGTGGCCCCTTAAGCAATCCAAGGGAGGTGCTACCCTCCTACGCCTGAGCCGGCGCGAAAATATTCCCATATGAGTGCTCGACACTTGAGGGTGCACCCGGGAGACTGCAATCTTTCTCTCGGCACCGCCAGCGCTCCACCCACAGACTGAGCCTGACGCATTTCGGACGAATCCTTAATCATAGGCTGACTCCAGTAACTGATGTGGCAGCTGACATTTATTTAAATAATCTTCCTCCAATGGGATCGTTAATTCTTTACCCAATGCCTCCTGGGATTTGTAGTGTCTTGCTGCCAAACTCTTGCCCCAATGGGATGTGGTAAGTATGAGTTCCTTCAGCCCTCATTGGGCCGTGAGGCGCAGGCAATGTCCATATTCAAAAACACTCTCCCCACATATAGCGTCGACGTGATTTCGCGCTGTGGCCCCTTAAGCAATCCAAGGGTGGTGCTACCCTCCTACGCCTGAGCCGGCGCGAAAATATTCCCATACGAGTGCTCAACCCTTGAGGGTGCACCCGGGAGACTGCAATCTTTCTCTCGGCACCGCCAGCGCTCCAACCACTGACTGAGCCTGACGCGTTTGGGACGAATCCTTAATCATAGGCTGACTCCAGTAACTGATGTGGCAGCTGACATTTATTTAAATAATCTTCCTCCAATGGGATCATTAATTCTTTACCCAATGCCTCCTGGGATTTGTAGTGTCTTGCTGCCAAACTCTTGCCCCAATGGGATGTGGTAAGTATGAGTTCCTTCAGCCCTCATTGGGCCGTGAGGCGCAGGCAATGTCCATATTCAAAAACACTCTCCCCACATATAGCGTCGACATGATTTCGCGCTGTGGCCCCTTAAGCAATCCAAGGGAGGTGCTACCCTCCTACGCCTGAGCCGGCGCGAAAATATTCCCATATGAGTGCTCAACACTTGAGGGTGCACCCGGGAGACTGCAATCTTTCTCTCGGCACCGCCAGCGCTCCAACCACAGACTGAGCCTGACGCGTTTCGGACGAATCCTTAATCATAGGCTGACTCCTGTAACTGATGTGGCAGCTGACATTTATTTAAATAATCTTCCTCCAATGGGATCGTTAATTCTTTACCCAATGCCTCCTGGGATTTGTAGTGTCTTGCTGCCAAACTCTTGCCCCAATGGGATGTGGTAAGTATGAGTTCCCTCAGCCCTCATTGGGCCGTGAAGCGCAGGCAATGTCCATATTCAAAAACACTCTCCCCACATATAGCGTCGACATGATTTCGCGCTGTGGCTCCTTAAGCAATCCAAGGGTGGTGCTACCCTCCTACGCCTGAGCCGGCACGAAAATATTCCCATACGGGTGCTCAACACTTGAGGGTGCACCCGGGAGACTGCAATCTTTCTCTCGGCACCGCCAGCGCTCCGACCACTGACTGAGCCTGACGCGTTTCAGACGAATCCTTAATCATAGGCTGACTCCAGTAACTGATGTGGCAGCTGACATTTATTTGAATAATCTTCCTCCAATGGGATTGTTAATTCTTTACCCAATGCCTCCTGGGATTTGTAGTGTCTTGCTGCCAAACTCTTGCCCCAATGGGATGTGGTAAGTATGAGTTCCTTCAGCCCTCATTGGGCCGTGAGGCGCAGGCAATGTCCATATTCAAAAACACTCTCCCCACATATAGCGTCGACATGATTTCTCGCTGTGACCCCTTAAGCAATCCAAGGGTGGTGCTACCCTCCTACGCCTGAGCCGGCGCGAAAATATTCCCATACGAGTGCTCAACCCTTGAGGGTGCACCCGGGAGACTGCAATCTTTCTCTCGGCACCGCCAGCGCTCCAACCACTGACTGAGCCTGACGCGTTTCGGACGAATCCTTAATCATAGGCTGACTCCAGTAACTGATGTGGCAGCTGACATTTATTTAAATAATCTTCCTCCAATGGGATCGTTAATTCTTTACCCAATGCATCCTGAGATTTGTAGTGTCTTGCTGCCAAACTCTTGCCCCAATGGGATGTTTTAAGTATGAGTTCCTTCAGCCCTCATTGGGCCGTGAGGCGCAGGCAATGTCCATATTCAAAAACACTCTCCCCACATATAGCGTCGACATGATTTCGCGCTGTGGCCCCTTAAGCAATCCAAGGGTGGTGCTACCCTCCTACGCCTGAGCCGGCGCGAAAATATTCCCATACGAGTGCTCAACACTTGAGGGTGCACCCGGGAGACTGCATTCTTTCTCTCGGCACCGCCAGCACTCCAACCACTGACTGAGCCTGACGCGTTTGGGACGAATCCTTAATCATAGGCTGACTCCAGTAACTGATGTGGCAGCTGACATTTATTTAAATAATCTTCCTCCAATGGGATCATTAATTCTTTACCCAATGCCTCCTGGGATTTGTAGTGTCTTGCTGCCAAACTCTTGCCCCAATGGGATGTGGTAAGTATGAGTTCATTCAGCCCTCATTGGGCCGTGAGGCGCAGGCAATGTCCATATTCAAAAACACTCTCCCCACATATAGCGTCGACATGATTTCGCGCTGTGGCCCCTTAAGCAATCCAAGGGAGGTGCTACCCTCCTACGCCTGAGCCGGCGCGAAAATATTCCCATATGAGTGCTCGACACTTGAGGGTGCACCCGGGAGACTGCAATCTTTGTCTCGGCACCGCCAGCGCTCCAACCACAGACTGAGCCTGACGCATTTCGGACGAATCCTTAATCATAGGCTGACTCCAGTAACTGATGTGGCAGCTGACATTTATTTAAATAATCTTCCTCCAATGGGATCGTTAATTCTTTACCCAATGCCTCCTGGGATTTGTAGTGTCTTGCTGCCAAACTCTTGCCCCAATGGGATGTGGTAAGTATGAGTTCCTTCAGCCCTCATTGGGCCGTGAGGCGCAGGCAATGTCCATATTCAAAAACACTCTCCCCACATATAGCGTCGACATGATTTCGTGCTGTGGCCCCTTAAGCAATCCAAGGGTGGTGCTACCCTCCTATGCCTGAGCCGGCGCTAAAATATTCCCATACAAGTGCTCAACACTTGAGGGTGCACCCGGGAGACTGCAATCTTTCTCTCGGCACCGCCAGCGCTCCAACCACTGACTGAGCCTGACGCGTTTCGGACGAATCCTTAATCATAGGCTGACTCCAGTAACTGATGTGGCAGCTGACATTTATTTAAATAATCTTCCTCCAATGGGATCGTTAATTCTTTACCCAGTGCCTCCTGGGATTTGTAGTGTCTTGCTGCCAAACTCTTGCCCCAATGGGATGTGGTAAGTATGAGTTCCTTCAGCCCTCATTGGGCCGTGAGGCGCAGGCAAAGTCCATATTCAAAAACACTCTCCCACATATAGCGTCGACATGATTTCGCGCTGTGGCCCCTTAAGCAATCCAAGGGTGGTGCTACCCTACTACGCCTGAGCCGGCGCGAAAATATTCCCATACGAGTGCTCAACACTTGAGGGTGCACCCGGGAGACTGCAATCTTTCTCTCGGCACCGCCTGCGCTCCAACCACTGACTGAGCCTGACGCGTTTCGGACGAATCCTTAATCATAGGCTGACTCCAGTAACTGATGTGGCAGCTGACATTTATTTAAATAATCTTCCTCCAATGGGATCGTTAATTCTTTACCCAATGCCTCCTGGGATTTGTAGTGTCTTGCTGCCAAACTCTTGCCCCAATGGGATGTGGTAAGTATGAGTTCCTTCAGCCCTCATTGGGCCGTGAAGCGCAGGCAATGTCCATATTCAAAAACACTCTCCCCACATATAGCGTCAACATGATTTCGCGCTGTGGCCCCTTAAGCAATCCAAGGGTGGTGCTACCCTCCTACGCCTGAGCCGGCACGAAAATATTCCCATACGGGTGCTCAACACTTGAGGGTGCACCCGGGAGACTGCAATCTTTCTCTCGGCACCGCCAGCGCTCCAACCACTGACTGAGCCTGACGCGTTTCAGATGAATCCTTAATCATAGGCTGACTCCAGTAACTGATGTGGCAGCTGACATTTATTTGAATATTCTTCCTCCAATGGGATTGTTAATTCTTTACCCAATGCCTCCTGGGATTTGTAGTGTCTTGCTGCCAAACTCTTGCCCCAATGGGATGTGGTAAGTATGAGTTCCTTCAGCCCTCATTGGGCCGTGAGGCGCAGGCAATGTCCATATTCAAAAACACTCTCCCCACATATAGCGTCGACATGATTTCGCGCTGTGGCCCCTTAAGCAATCCAAGGGTGGTGCTACCCTCCTACGCCTGAGCCGGCGCGAAAATATTCCCATACGAGTGCTCAACCCTTGAGGGTGCACCCGGGAGACTGCAATCTTTCTCTCGGCACCGCCAGCGCTCCAACCACTGACTGAGCCTGACGCGTTTCGGACGAATCCTTAATCATAGGCTGACTCCAGTAACTGATGTGGCAGCTGACATTTATTTAAATAATCTTCCTCCAATGGGATCGTTAATTCTTTACCCAATGCATCCTGGGATTTGTAGTGTCTTGCTGCCAAACTCTTGCCCCAATGGGATGTGGTAAGTATGAGTTCCTTCAGCCCTCATTGGGCCGTGAGGCGCAGGCAATGTCCATATTCAAAAACACTCTCCCCACATATAGCGTCGACATGATTTCGCGCTGTGGCCCCTTAAGCAATCCAAGGGTGGTGCTACCCTCCTACGCCTGAGCCGGCGCGAAAATATTCCCATACGAGTGCTCAACACTTGAGGGTGCACCCGGGAGACTGCATTCTTTCTCTCAGCACCGCCAGCACTCCAACCACTGACTGAGCCTGACGCGTTTCGGACGAATCCTTAATCATAGGCTGACTCCAGTAACTGATGTGGCAGCTGACATTTATTTAAATAATCTTCCTCCAATGGGATCGTTAATTCTTTACCCAATGCCTCCTGGGAATTGTAGTGTCTTGCTGCCAAACTCTTGCCCCAATGGGATGTGGTAAGTATGAGTTCCTTCAGCCCTCATTGGGCCGTGAGGCGCAGGCAATGTCCATATTCAAAAACACTCTCCCCACATATAGCGTCGACATGATTTCGCGCTGTGGCCCCTTAAGCAATCCAAGGGTGGTGCTACCCTCCTATGCCTGAGCCGGCGCGGAAATATTCCCATACGAGTGCTCAACACTTGAGGGTGCACCCGGGAGACTGCAATCTTTCTCTCGGCACCGCCAGCGCTCCAACCACTGACTGAGCCTGACGCGTTTCGGACGAATCCTTAATCATAGGCTGACTCCAGTAACTGATGTGGCAGCTGACATTTATTTAAATAATCTTCCTCCAATGGGATCGTTAATTCTTTACCCAGTGCCTCCTGGGATTTGTAGTGTCTTGCTGCCAAACTCTTGCCCCAATGGGATGTGGTAAGTATGAGTTCCTTCAGCCCTCATTGGGCCGTGAGGCGCAGGCAATGTCCATATTCAAAAACACTCTCCCCACATATAGCGTCGACATGATTTCGCGCTGTGGCCCCTTAAGCAATCCAAGGGTGGTGCTACCCTCCTACGCCTGAGCCGGCGCGAAAATATTCCCATACGAGTGCTCAACACTTGAGGGTGCACCCGGGAGACTGCAATCTTTCTCTCGGCACCGCCAGCGCTCCAACCACAGCCTGAGCCTGACGCGTTTCGGACGAATCCTTAATCATAGGCTGACTCCAGTAACTGATGTGGCAGCTGACATTTATTTAAATAATCTTCCTCCAATGGAATCGTTAATTCTTTACCCAATGCCTCCTGGGATTTGTAGTGTCTTGCTGCCAAACTCTTGCCCCAATGGGATGTGGTAAGTATGAGTTCCTTCAGCCCTCATTGGGCCGTGAGGCGCAGGCAATGTCCATATTCAAAAACACTCTCCCCACATATAGCGTCGACATGATTTCGCGCTGTGGCCCCTTAAGGAATCCAATGGTGGTGCTACCCTCCTACGCCTGAGCCGGCGCGAAAATATTCCCATACGAGTGCTCAACACTTGAGGGTGCACCCGGGAGACTGCAATCTTTCTCTCGGCACCGCCAGCGCTCCAACCACTGACTGAGCCTGACGCGTTTCGGACGAATCCTTAATCATAGGCTGACTCCAGTAACTGATGTGGCAGCTGACTTTTATTTAAATAATCTTCCTCCAATGGGATCGTTAATTCTTTACCCAATGCCTCCTGGGATTTGTAGTGTCTTGCTGCCAAACTCTTGCCCCAATGGGATGTGGTAAGTATGAGTTCCTTCAGCCCTCATTGGGCCGTGAAGCGCAGGCAATGTCCATATTCAAAAACACTCTCCCCACATATAGCGTCGACATGATTTCGCGCTGTGGCCCCTTAAGCAATCCAACGGTGGTGCTACCCTCCTACGCCTGAGCCGGCACGAAAATATTCCCATACGAGTGCTCAACACTTGAGGGTGCACCCGGGAGACTGCAATCTTTCTCTCGGCACCGCCTGCGCTCCAACCACTGACTGAGCCTGACGCGTTTTGGACGAATCCTTAATCATAGGCTGACTCCAGTAACTGATGTGGCAGCTGACATTTATTTAAATAATCTTCCTCCAATGGGATCGTTAATTCTTTACCCAGTGCCTCCTGGGATTTGTAGTGTCTTGCTGCCAAACTCTTGCCCCAATGGGATGTGGTAAGTATGAGTTCCTTCAGCCCTCATTGGGCCGTGAGGCGCAGGCAATGTCCATATTCAAAAACACTCTCCCCACATATAGCGTCGACATGATTTCGCGCTGTGGCCCCTTAAGCAATCCAAGGGTGGTGCTACCCTCCTACGCCTGAGCCGGCGCGAAAATATTCCCATACGAGTGCTCAACACTTGAGGGTGCACCCGGGAGACTGCAATCTTTCTCTCGGCACCGCCAGCGCTCCAACCACAGCCTGAGCCTGACGCGTTTCGGACGAATCCTTAATCATAGGCTGACTCCAGTAACTGATGTGGCAGCTGACATTTATTTAAATAATCTTCCTCCAATGGAATCGTTAATTCTTTACCCAATGCCTCCTGGGATTTGTAGTGTCTTGCTGCCAAACTCTTGCCCCAATGGGATGTGGTAAGTATGAGTTCCTTCAGCCCTCATTGGGCCGTGAGGCGCAGGCAATGTCCATATTCAAAAACACTCTCCCCACATATAGCGTCAACATGATTTCGCGCTGTGGCCCCTTAAGCAATCCAAGGGTGGTGCTACCCTCCTACGCCTGAGCCGGCGCGAAAATATTCCCATACGAGTGCTCAACCCTTGAGGGTGCACCCGGGAGACTGCAATCTTTCTCTCGGCACCGCCAGCGCTCCAACCACTGACTGAGCCTGACGCGTTTCGGACGAATCCTTAATCATAGGCTGACTCCAGTAACTGATGTGGCAGCTGACATTTATTTAAATAATCTTCCTCCAATGGGATCGTTAATTCTTTACCCAATGCATCCTGAGATTTGTAGTGTCTTGCTGCCAAACTCTTGCCCCAATGGGATGTTTTAAGTATGAGTTCCTTCAGCCCTCATTGGGCCGTGAGGCGCAGGCAATGTCCATATTCAAAAACACTCTACCCACATATAGCGTCGACATGATTTCGCGCTGTGGCCCCTTAAGCAATCCAAGGGTGGTGCTACCCTCCTACGCCTGAGCCGGCGCGAAAATATTCCCATACGAGTGCTCAACACTTGAGGGTGCACCCGGGAGACTGCATTCTTTCTCTCGGCACTGCCAGCACTCCAACCACTGACTGAGCCTGACGCGTTTGGGACGAATCCTTAATCATAGGCTGACTCCAGTAACTGATGTGGCAGCTGACATTTATTTAAATAATCTTCCTCCAATGGGATCATTAATTCTTTACCCAATGCCTCCTGGGATTTGTAGTGTCTTGCTGCCAAACTCTTGCCCCAATGGGATGTGGTAAGTATGAGTTCATTCAGCCCTCATTGGGCCGTGAGGCGCAGGCAATGTCCATATTCAAAAACACTCTCCCCACATATAGCGTCGACATGATTTCGCGCTGTGGCCCCTTAAGCAATCCAAGGGAGGTGCTACCCTCCTACGCCTGAGCCGGCGCGAAAATATTCCCATATGAGTGCTCGACACTTGAGGGTGCACCCGGGAGACTGCAATCTTTCTCTCGGCACCGCCAGCGCTCCAACCACAGACTGAGCCTGACGCATTTCGGACGAATCCTTAATCATAGGCTGACTCCAGTAACTGATGTGGCAGCTGACATTTATTTAAATAATCTTCCTCCAATGGGATCGTTAATTCTTTACCCAATGCCTCCTGGGATTTGTAGTGTCTTGCTGCCAAACTCTTGCCCCAATGGGATGTGGTAAGTATGAGTTCCTTCAGCCCTCATTGGGCCGTGAGGCGCAGGCAATGTCCATATTCAAAAACACTCTCCCCACATATAGCGTCGACATGATTTCGCGCTGTGGCCCCTTAAGCAATCCAAGGGTGGTGCTACCCTCCTACGCCTGAGCCGGCGCGAAAATATTCCCATACGAGTGCTCAACCCTTGAGGGTGCACCCGGGAGACTGCAATCTTTCTCTCGGCACCGCCAGCGCTCCAACCACTGACTGAGCCTGACGCGTTTGGGACGAATCCTTAATCATAGGCTGACTCCAGTAACTGATGTGGCAGCTGACATTTATTTAAATAATCTTCCTCCAATGGGATCATTAATTCTTTACCCAATGCCTCCTGGGATTTGTAGTGTCTTGCTGCCAAACTCTTGCCCCAATGGGATGTGGTAAGTATGAGTTCCTTCAGCCCTCATTGGGCCGTGAGGCGCAGGCAATGTCCATATTCAAAAACACTCTCCCCACATATAGCGTCGACATGATTTCGCGCTGTGGCCCCTTAAGCAATCCAAGGGAGGTGCTACCCTCCTACGCCTGAGCCGGCGCGAAAATATTCCCATATGAGTGCTCAACACTTGAGGGTGCACCCGGGAGACTGCAATCTTTCTCTCGGCACCGCCAGCGCTCCAACCACAGACTGAGCCTGACGCGTTTCGGACGAATCCTTAATCATAGGCTGACTCCAGTAACTGATGTGGCAGCTGACATTTATTTAAATAATCTTCCTCCAATGGGATCGTTAATTCTTTACCCAATGCCTCCTGGGATTTGTAGTGTCTTGCTGCCAAACTCTTGCCCCAATGGGATGTGGTAAGTATGAGTTCCTTCAGCCCTCATTGGGCCGTGAAGCGCAGGCAATGTCCATATTCAAAAACACTCTCCCCACATATAGCGTCGACATGATTTCGCGCTGTGGCTCCTTAAGCAATCCAAGGGTGGTGCTACCCTCCTACGCCTGAGCCGGCACGAAAATATTCCCATACGGGTGCTCAACACTTGAGGGTGCACCCGGGAGACTGCAATCTTTCTCTCGGCACCGCCAGCGCTCCGACCACTGACTGAGCCTGACGCGTTTCAGACGAATCCTTAATCATAGGCTGACTCCAGTAACTGATGTGGCAGCTGACATTTATTTGAATAATCTTCCTCCAATGGGATTGTTAATTCTTTACCCAATGCCTCCTGGGATTTGTAGTGTCTTGCTGCCAAACTCTTGCCCCAATGGGATGTGGTAAGTATGAGTTCCTTCAGCCCTCATTGGGCCGTGAGGCGCAGGCAATGTCCATATTCAAAAACACTCTCCCCACATATAGCGTCGACATGATTTCGCGCTGTGACCCCTTAAGCAATCCAAGGGTGGTGCTACCCTCCTACGCCTGAGCCGGCGCGAAAATATTCCCATACGAGTGCTCAACCCTTGAGGGTGCACCCGGGAGACTGCAATCTTTCTCTCGGCACCGCCAGCGCTCCAACCACTGACTGAGCCTGACGCGTTTCGGACGAATCCTTAATCATAGGCTGACTCCAGTAACTGATGTGGCAGCTGACATTTATTTAAATAATGTTCCTCCAATGGGATCGTTAATTCTTTACCCAATGCATCCTGAGATTTGTAGTGTCTTGCTGCCAAACTCTTGCCCCAATGGGATGTTTTAAGTATGAGTTCCTTCAGCCCTCATTGGGCCGTGAGGCGCAGGCAATGTCCATATTCAAAAACACTCTCCCCACATATAGCGTCGACATGATTTCGCGCTGTGGCCCCTTAAGCAATCCAAGGGTGGTGCTACCCTCCTACGCCTGAGCCGGCGCGAAAATATTCCCATACGAGTGCTCAACACTTGAGGGTGCACCCGGGAGACTGCATTCTTTCTCTCGGCACCGCCAGCACTCCAACCACTGACTGAGCCTGACGCGTTTGGGACGAATCCTTAATCATAGGCTGACTCCAGTAACTGATGTGGCAGCTGACATTTATTTAAATAATCTTCCTCCAATGGGATCATTAATTCTTTACCCAATGCCTCCTGGGATTTGTAGTGTCTTGCTGCCAAACTCTTGCCCCAATGGGATGTGGTAAGTATGAGTTCATTCAGCCCTCATTGGGCCGTGAGGCGCAGGCAATGTCCATATTCAAAAACACTCTCCCCACATATAGCGTCGACATGATTTCGCGCTGTGGCCCCTTAAGCAATCCAAGGGAGGTGCTACCCTCCTACGCCTGAGCCGGCGCGAAAATATTCCCATATGAGTGCTCGACACTTGAGGGTGCACCCGGGAGACTGCAATCTTTCTCTCGGCACCGCCAGCGCTCCAACCACAGACTGAGCCTGACGCATTTCGGACGAATCCTTAATCATAGGCTGACTCCAGTAACTGATGTGGCAGCTGACATTTATTTAAATAATCTTCCTCCAATGGGATCGTTAATTCTTTACCCAATGCCTCCTGGGATTTGTAGTGTCTTGCTGCCAAACTCTTGCCCCAATGGGATGTGGTAAGTATGAGTTCCTTCAGCCCTCATTGGGCCGTGAGGCGCAGGCAATGTCCATATTCAAAAACACTCTCCCCACATATAGCGTCGACATGATTTCGTGCTGTGGCCCCTTAAGCAATCCAAGGGTGGTGCTACCCTCCTATGCCTGAGCCGGCGCGAAAATATTCCCATACAAGTGCTCAACACTTGAGGGTGCACCCGGGAGACTGCAATCTTTCTCTCGGCACCGCCAGCGCTCCAACCACTGACTGAGCCTGACGCGTTTCGGACGAATCCTTAATCATAGGCTGACTCCAGTAACTGATGTGGCAGCTGACATTTATTTAAATAATCTTCCTCCAATGGGATCGTTAATTCTTTACCCAGTGCCTCCTGGGATTTGTAGTGTCTTGCTGCCAAACTCTTGCCCCAATGGGATGTGGTAAGTATGAGTTCCTTCAGCCCTCATTGGGCCGTGAGGCGCAGGCAAAGTCCATATTCAAAAACACTCTCCCACATATAGCGTCGACATGATTTCGCGCTGTGGCCCCTTAAGCAATCCAAGGGTGGTGCTACCCTACTACGCCTGAGCCGGCGCGAAAATATTCCCATACGAGTGCTCAACACTTGAGGGTGCACCCGGGAGACTGCAATCTTTCTCTCGGCACCGCCTGCGCTCCAACCACTGACTGAGCCTGACGCGTTTCGGACGAATCCTTAATCATAGGCTGACTCCAGTAACTGATGTGGCAGCTGACATTTATTTAAATAATCTTCCTCCAATGGGATCGTTAATTCTTTACCCAATGCCTCCTGGGATTTGTAGTGTCTTGCTGCCAAACTCTTGCCCCAATGGGATGTGGTAAGTATGAGTTCCTTCAGCCCTCATTGGGCCGTGAAGCGCAGGCAATGTCCATATTCAAAAACACTCTCCCCACATATAGCGTCAACATGATTTCGCGCTGTGGCCCCTTAAGCAATCCAAGGGTGGTGCTACCCTCCTACGCCTGAGCCGGCACGAAAATATTCCCATACGGGTGCTCAACACTTGAGGGTGCACCCGGGAGACTGCAATCTTTCTCTCGGCACCGCCAGCGCTCCAACCACTGACTGAGCCTGACGCGTTTCAGATGAATCCTTAATCATAGGCTGACTCCAGTAACTGATGTGGCAGCTGACATTTATTTGAATATTCTTCCTCCAATGGGATTGTTAATTCTTTACCCAATGCCTCCTGGGATTTGTAGTGTCTTGCTGCCAAACTCTTGCCCCAATGGGATGTGGTAAGTATGAGTTCCTTCAGCCCTCATTGGGCCGTGAGGCGCAGGCAATGTCCATATTCAAAAACACTCTCCCCACATATAGCGTCGACATGATTTCGCGCTGTGGCCCCTTAAGCAATCCAAGGGTGGTGCTACCCTCCTACGCCTGAGCCGGCGCGAAAATATTCCCATACGAGTGCTCAACCCTTGAGGGTGCACCCGGGAGACTGCAATCTTTCTCTCGGCACCGCCAGCGCTCCAACCACTGACTGAGCCTGACGCGTTTCGGACGAATCCTTAATCATAGGCTGACTCCAGTAACTGATGTGGCAGCTGACATTTATTTAAATAATCTTCCTCCAATGGGATCGTTAATTCTTTACCCAATGCATCCTGGGATTTGTAGTGTCTTGCTGCCAAACTCTTGCCCCAATGGGATGTGGTAAGTATGAGTTCCTTCAGCCCTCATTGGGCCGTGAGGCGCAGGCAATGTCCATATTCAAAAACACTCTCCCCACATATAGCGTCGACATGATTTCGCGCTGTGGCCCCTTAAGCAATCCAAGGGTGGTGCTACCCTCCTACGCCTGAGCCGGCGCGAAAATATTCCCATACGAGTGCTCAACACTTGAGGGTGCACCCGGGAGACTGCATTCTTTCTCTCAGCACCGCCAGCACTCCAACCACTGACTGAGCCTGACGCGTTTCGGACGAATCCTTAATCATAGGCTGACTCCAGTAACTGATGTGGCAGCTGACATTTATTTAAATAATCTTCCTCCAATGGGATCGTTAATTCTTTACCCAATGCCTCCTGGGATTTGTAGTGTCTTGCTGCCAAACTCTTGCCACAATGGGATGTGGTAAGTATGAGTTCCTTCAGCCCTCATTGGGCCGTGAGGCGCAGGCAATGTCCATATTCAAAAACACTCTCCCCACATATAGCGTCGACATGATTTCGCGCTGTGGCCCCTTAAGCAATCCAAGGGTGGTGCTACCCTCCTATGCCTGAGCCGGCGCGGAAATATTCCCATACGAGTGCTCAACACTTGAGGGTGCACCCGGGAGACTGCAATCTTTCTCTCGGCACCGCCAGCGCTCCAACCACTGACTGAGCCTGACGCGTTTCGGACGAATCCTTAATCATAGGCTGACTCCAGTAACTGATGTGGCAGCTGACATTTATTTAAATAATCTTCCTCCAATGGGATCGTTAATTCTTTACCCAGTGCCTCCTGGGATTTGTAGTGTCTTGCTGCCAAACTCTTGCCCCAATGGGATGTGGTAAGTATGAGTTCCTTCAGCCCTCATTGGGCCGTGAGGCGCAGGCAATGTCCATATTCAAAAACACTCTCCCCACATATAGCGTCGACATGATTTCGCGCTGTGGCCCCTTAAGCAATCCAAGGGTGGTGCTACCCTCCTACGCCTGAGCCGGCGCGAAAATATTCCCATACGAGTGCTCAACACTTGAGGGTGCACCCGGGAGACTGCAATCTTTCTCTCGGCACCGCCAGCGCTCCAACCACAGCCTGAGCCTGACGCGTTTCGGACGAATCCTTAATCATAGGCTGACTCCAGTTACAGATGTGGCAGCTGACATTTATTTAAATAATCTTCCTCCAATGGAATCGTTAATTCTTTACCCAATGCCTCCTGGGATTTGTAGTGTCTTGCTGCCAAACTCTTGCCCCAATGGGATGTGGTAAGTTTGAGTTCCTTCAGCCCTCATTGGGCCGTGAGGCGCAGGCAATGTCCATATTCAAAAACACTCTCCCCACATATAGCGTCGACATGATTTCGCGCTGTGGCCCCTTAAGGAATCCAATGGTGGTGCTACCCTCCTACGCCTGAGCCGGCGCGAAAATATTCCCATACGAGTGCTCAACACTTGAGGGTGCACCCGGGAGACTGCAATCTTTCTCTCGGCACCGCCAGCGCTCCAACCACTGACTGAGCCTGACGCGTTTCGGACGAATCCTTAATCATAGGCTGACTCCAGTAACTGATGTGGCAGCTGACATTTATTTAAATAATCTTCCTCCAATGGGATCGTTAATTCTTTACCCAATGCCTCCTGGGATTTGTAGTGTCTTGCTGCCAAACTCTTGCCCCAATGGGATGTGGTAAGTATGAGTTCCTTCAGCCCTCATTGGGCCGTGAGGCGCAGGCAATGTCCATATTCAAAAACACTCTCCCCACATATAGCGTCGACATGATTTCGCGCTGTGGCCCCTTAAGCAATCCAAGGGTGGTGCTACCCTCCTACGCCTGAGCCGGCGCGAAAATATTCCCATACGAGTGCTCAACACTTGAGGGTGCACCCGGGAGACTGCAATCTTTCTCTCGGCACCGCCAGCGCTCCAACCACAGCCTGAGCCTGACGCGTTTCGGACGAATCCTTAATCATAGGCTGACTCCAGTAACTGATGTGGCAGCTGACATTTATTTAAATAATCTTCCTCCAATGGAATCGTTAATTCTTTACCCAATGCCTCCTGGGATTTGTAGTGTCTTGCTGCCAAACTCTTGCCCCAATGGGATGTGGTAAGTATGAGTTCCTTCAGCCCTCATTGGGCCGTGAGGCGCAGGCAATGTCCATATTCAAAAACACTCTCCCCACATATAGCGTCGACATGATTTCGCGCTGTGGCCCCTTAAGGAATCCAATGGTGGTGCTACCCTCCTACGCCTGAGCCGGCGCGAAAATATTCCCATACGAGTGCTCAACACTTGAGGGTGCACCCGGGAGACTGCAATCTTTCTCTCGGCACCGCCAGCGCTCCAACCACTGACTGAGCCTGACGCGTTTCGGACGAATCCTTAATCATAGGCTGACTCCAGTAACTGATGTGGCAGCTGACTTTTATTTAAATAATCTTCCTCCAATGGGATCGTTAATTCTTTACCCAATGCCTCCTGGGATTTGTAGTGTCTTGCTGCCAAACTCTTGCCCCAATGGGATGTGGTAAGTATGAGTTCCTTCAGCCCTCATTGGGCCGTGAAGCGCAGGCAATGTCCATATTCAAAAACACTCTCCCCACATATAGCGTCGACATGATTTCGCGCTGTGGCCCCTTAAGCAATCCAACGGTGGTGCTACCCTCCTACGCCTGAGCCGGCACGAAAATATTCCCATACGAGTGCTCAACACTTGAGGGTGCACCCGGGAGACTGCAATCTTTCTCTCGGCACCGCCAGCGCTCCAACCACTGACTGAGCCTGACGCGTTTCGGACGAATCCTTAATCATAGGCTGACTCCAGTAACTGATGTGGCAGCTGACATTTATTTGAATAATCTTCCTCCAATGGGATTGTTAATTCTTTACCCAATGCCTCCTGGGATTTGTAGTGTCTTGCTGCCAAACTCTTGCCCCAATGGGATGTGGTAAGTATGAGTTCCTTCAGCCCTCATTGGGCCGTGAGGCGAAGGCAATGTCCATATTCAAAAACACTCTCCCCACATATAGCATCGACATGATTTCGCGCTGTGGCCCCTTAAGCAATCCAAGGGTGGTGCTACCCTCCTACGCCTGACCCGGCGCGAAAATATTCCCATACGAGTGCTCAACCCTTGAGGGTGCACCCGGGAGACTGCAATCTTTCTCTCGGCACCGCCAGCGCTCCAACCACTGACTGAGCCTGACGCGTTTCGGACGAATCCTTAATCATAGGCTGACTCCAGTAACTGATGTGGCAGCTGACATTTATTTAAATAATCTTCCTCCAATGGGATCGTTAATTCTTTACCCAATGCCTCCTGGGATTTGTAGTGTCTTGCTGCCAAACTCTTGCCCCAATGGGATGTGGTAAGTATGAGTTCCTTCAGCCCTCATTGGGCCGTGAGGCGCAGGCAATGTCCATATTCAAAAACACTCTCCCCACATATAGCGTCGACATGATTTCGCGCTGTGGCCCCTTAAGCAATCCAAGGGTGGTGCTACCCTCCTACGCCTGAGCCGGCGCGAAAATATTCCCATACGAGTGCTCAACCCTTGAGGGTGCACCCGGGAGACTGCAATCTTTCTCTCGGCACCGCCAGCGCTCCAACCACTGACTGAGCCTGACGCGTTTCGGACGAATCCTTAATCATAGGCTGACTCCAGTAACTGATGTGGCAGCTGACATTTATTTAAATAATCTTCCTCCAATGGGATCGTTAATTCTTTACCCAATGCATCCTGGGATTTGTAGTGTCTTGCTGCCAAACTCTTGCCCCAATGGGATGTGGTAAGTATGAGTTCCTTCAGCCCTCATTGGGCCGTGAGGCGCAGGCAATGTCCATATTCAAAAACACTCTCCCCACATATAGCGTCGACATGATTTCGCGCTGTGGCCCCTTAAGCAATCCAAGGGTGGTGCTACCCTCCTACGCCTGAGCCGGCGCGAAAATATTCCCATACGAGTGCTCAACACTTGAGGGTGCACCCGGGAGACTGCATTCTTTCTCTCAGCACCGCCAGCACTCCAACCACTGACTGAGCCTGACGCGTTTCGGACGAATCCTTAATCATAGGCTGACTCCAGTAACTGATGTGGCAGCTGACATTTATTTAAATAATCTTCCTCCAATGGGATCGTTAATTCTTTACCCAATGCCTCCTGGGATTTGTAGTGTCTTGCTGCCAAACTCTTGCCACAATGGGATGTGGTAAGTATGAGTTCCTTCAGCCCTCATTGGGCCGTGAGGCGCAGGCAATGTCCATATTCAAAAACACTCTCCCCACATATAGCGTCGACATGATTTCGCGCTGTGGCCCCTTAAGCAATCCAAGGGTGGTGCTACCCTCCTATGCCTGAGCCGGCGCGGAAATATTCCCATACGAGTGCTCAACACTTGAGGGTGCACCCGGGAGACTGCAATCTTTCTCTCGGCACCGCCAGCGCTCCAACCACTGACTGAGCCTGACGCGTTTCGGACGAATCCTTAATCATAGGCTGACTCCAGTAACTGATGTGGCAGCTGACATTTATTTAAATAATCTTCCTCCAATGGGATCGTTAATTCTTTACCCAGTGCCTCCTGGGATTTGTAGTGTCTTGCTGCCAAACTCTTGCCCCAATGGGATGTGGTAAGTATGAGTTCCTTCAGCCCTCATTGGGCCGTGAGGCGCAGGCAATGTCCATATTCAAAAACACTCTCCCCACATATAGCGTCGACATGATTTCGCGCTGTGGCCCCTTAAGCAATCCAAGGGTGGTTCTACCCTCCTACGCCTGAGCCGGCGCGAAAATATTCCCATACGAGTGCTCAACACTTGAGGGTGCACCCGGGAGACTGCAATCTTTCTCTCGGCACCGCCAGCGCTCCAACCACAGCCTGAGCCTGACGCGTTTCGGACGAATCCTTAATCATAGGCTGACTCCAGTAACAGATGTGGCAGCTGACATTTATTTAAATAATCTTCCTCCAATGGAATCGTTAATTCTTTACCCAATGCCTCCTGGGATTTGTAGTGTCTTGCTGCCAAACTCTTGCCCCAATGGGATGTGGTAAGTTTGAGTTCCTTCAGCCCTCATTGGGCCGTGAGGCGCAGGCAATGTCCATATTCAAAAACACTCTCCCCACATATAGCGTCGACATGATTTCGCGCTGTGGCCCCTTAAGGAATCCAATGGTGGTGCTACCCTCCTACGCCTGAGCCGGCGCGAAAATATTCCCATACGAGTGCTCAACACTTGAGGGTGCACCCGGGAGACTGCAATCTTTCTCTCGGCACCGCCAGCGCTCCAACCACTGACTGAGCCTGACGCGTTTCGGACGAATCCTTAATCATAGGCTGACTCCAGTAACTGATGTGGCAGCTGACTTTTATTTAAATAATCTTCCTCCAATGGGATCGTTAATTCTTTACCCAATGCCTCCTGGGATTTGTAGTGTCTTGCTGCCAAACTCTTGCCCCAATGGGATGTGGTAAGTATGAGTTCCTTCAGCCCTCATTGGGCCGTGAAGCGCAGGCAATGTCCATATTCAAAAACACTCTCCCCACATATAGCGTCGACATGATTTCGCGCTGTGGCCCCTTAAGCAATCCAACGGTGGTGCTACCCTCCTACGCCTGAGCCGGCACGAAAATATTCCCATACGAGTGCTCAACACTTGAGGGTGCACCCGGGAGACTGCAATCTTTCTCTCGGCACCGCCTGCGCTCCAACCACTGACTGAGCCTGACGCGTTTCGGACGAATCCTTAATCATAGGCTGACTCCAGTAACTGATGTGGCAGCTGACATTTATTTAAATAATCTTCCTCCAATGGGATCGTTAATTCTTTACCCAGTGCCTCCTGGGATTTGTAGTGTCTTGCTGCCAAACTCTTGCCCCAATGGGATGTGGTAAGTATGAGTTCCTTCAGCCCTCATTGGGCCGTGAGGCGCAGGCAATGTCCATATTCAAAAACACTCTCCCCACATATAGCGTCGACATGATTTCGCGCTGTGGCCCCTTAAGGAATCCAATGGTGGTGCTACCCTCCTACGCCTGAGCCGGCGCGAAAATATTCCCATACGAGTGCTCAACACTTGAGGGTGCACCCGGGAGACTGCAATCTTTCTCTCGGCACCGCCAGCGCTCCAACCACTGACTGAGCCTGACGCGTTTCGGACGAATCCTTAATCATAGGCTGACTCCAGTAACTGATGTGGCAGCTGACTTTTATTTAAATAATCTTCCTCCAATGGGATCGTTAATTCTTTACCCAATGCCTCCTGGGATTTGTAGTGTCTTGCTGCCAAACTCTTGCCCCAATGGGATGTGGTAAGTATGAGTTCCTTCAGCCCTCATTGGGCCGTGAAGCGCAGGCAATGTCCATATTCAAAAACACTCTCCCCACATATAGCGTCGACATGATTTCGCGCTGTGGCCCCTTAAGCAATCCAACGGTGGTGCTACCCTCCTACGCCTGAGCCGGCACGAAAATATTCCCATACGAGTGCTCAACACTTGAGGGTGCACCCGGGAGACTGCAATCTTTCTCTCGGCACCGCCAGCGCTCCAACCACTGACTGAGCCTGACGCGTTTCGGACGAATCCTTAATCATAGGCTGACTCCAGTAACTGATGTGGCAGCTGACATTTATTTGAATAATCTTCCTCCAATGGGATTGTTAATTCTTTACCCAATGCCTCCTGGGATTTGTAGTGTCTTGCTGCCAAACTCTTGCCCCAATGGGATGTGGTAAGTATGAGTTCCTTCAGCCCTCATTGGGCCGTGAGGCGAAGGCAATGTCCATATTCAAAAACACTCTCCCCACATATAGCATCGACATGATTTCGCGCTGTGGCCCCTTAAGCAATCCAAGGGTGGTGCTACCCTCCTACGCCTGACCCGGCGCGAAAATATTCCCATACGAGTGCTCAACCCTTGAGGGTGCACCCGGGAGACTGCAATCTTTCTCTCGGCACCGCCAGCGCTCCAACCACTGACTGAGCCTGACGCGTTTCGGACGAATCCTTAATCATAGGCTGACTCCAGTAACTGATGTGGCAGCTGACATTTATTTAAATAATCTTCCTCCAATGGGATCGTTAATTCTTTACCCAATGCCTCCTGGGATTTGTAGTGTCTTGCTGCCAAACTCTTGCCCCAATGGGATGTGGTAAGTATGAGTTCCTTCAGCCCTCATTGGGCCGTGAGGCGCAGGCAATGTCCATATTCAAAAACACTCTCCCCACATATAGCGTCGACATGATTTCGCGCTGTGGCCCCTTAAGCAATCCAAGGGTGGTGCTACCCTCCTACGCCTGAGCCGGCGCGAAAATATTCCCATACGAGTGCTCAACACTTGAGGGTGCACCTGGGAGACTGCAATCTTTCTCTCGGCACCGCCAGCGCTCCAACCACAGCCTGAGCCTGACGCGTTTCGGACGAATCCTTAATCATAGGCTGACTCCAGTAACTGATGTGGCAGCTGACATTTTTTTAAATAATCTTCCTCCAATGGGATCGTTAATTCTTTACCCAATGCCTCCTGGGATTTGTAGTGTCTTGCTGCCAAACTCTTGCCCCAATGGGATGTGGTAAGTATGAGTTCCTTCAGCCCTCATTGGGCCGTGAAGCGCAGGCAATGTCCATATTCAAAAACACTCTCCCCACATATAGCGTCGACATGATTTCGCGCTGTGGCCCCTTAAGCAATCCAACGGTGGTGCTACCCTCCTACGCCTGAGCCGGCACGAGAATATTCCCATACGAGTGCTCAACACTTGAGGGTGCACCCGGGAGACTGCAATCTTTCTCTCGGCACCGCCAGCGCTCCAACCACTGACTGAGCCTGACGCGTTTCGGACGAATCCTTAATCATAGGCTGACTCCAGTAACTGATGTGGCAGCTGACATTTATTTGAATAATCTTCCTCCAATGGGATTGTTAATTCTTTACCCAATGCCTCCTGGGATTTGTAGTGTCTTGCTGCCAAACTCTTGCCCCAATGGGATGTGGTAAGTATGAGTTCCTTCAGCCCTCATTGGGCCGTGAGGCGCAGGCAATGTCCATATTCAAAAACACTCTCCCCACATATAGCGTCGACATGATTTCGCGCTGTGGCCCCTTAAGCAATCCAAGGGAGGTGCTACCCCCCTACGCCTGAGCCAGCGCGAAAATATTCCCATATGAGTGCTCAACACTTGAGGGTGCACCCGGGAGACTGCAATCTTTCTCTCGGCACCGCCAGCGCTCCAACCACAGACTGAGCCTGACGCGTTTCGGACGAATCCTTAATCATAGGCTGACTCCAGTAACTGATGTGGCAGCTGACATTTATTTAAATAATCTTCCTCCAATGGGATCGTTAATTCTTTACCCAATGCCGCCTGGGATTTGTAGTGTCTTGCTGCCAAACTCTTGCCCCAATGGGATGTGGTAAGTATGAGTTCCTTCAGCCCTCATTGGGCCGTGGGGCGCAGGCAATGTCCATATTCAAAAACACTCTCCCCACATATAGCGTCGACATGATTTCGCGCTGTGGCCCCTTAAGCAATCCAAGGGTGGTGCTACCCTCCTATGCCTGAGCCGGCGCGAAAATATTCCCATACGAGTGCTCAACACTTGAGGGTGCACCCGGGAGACTGCAATCTTTCTCTCGGCACCGCCAGCGCTCCAACCACTGACTGAGCCTGACGCGTTTCGGACAAATCCTTAATCATAGGCTGACTCCAGTAACTGATGTGGCAGCTGACATTTATTTAAATAATCTTCCTCCAATGGGATCGTTAATTCTTTACCCAATGCCTCCTGGGATTTGTAGTGTCTTGCTGCCAAACTCTTTCCTCAATGGGATGTGGTAAGTATGAGTTCCTTCAGCCCTCATTGGGCCGTGAGGCGCAGGCAATGTCCATATTCAAAAACACTCTACCCACATATAACGTCGACATGATTTTGCGCTGTGGCCCCTTAAGCAATCAAAGGGTGGTGCTACCCTCATACGCCTGAGCCGGCGCGAAAATATTCCCATACGAGTGCTCAACACTTGAGGGTGCACCCGGGAGACTGCAATCTTTCTCTCGGCACCGCCAGCGCTCCAACCACTGACTGAGCCTGACGCGTTTCGGACGAATCCTTAATCATAGGCTGACTCCAGTAACTGATGTGGCAGCTGACATTTATTTAAATAATCTTCCTCCAATGGGATCGTTAATTCTTTACCCAATGCCTCCTGGGATTTGTAGTGTCTTGCTGCCAAACTCTTGCCCCAATGGGATGTGGTAAGTATGAGTTCCTTCAGCCCTCATTGGGCCGTGAGGCGCAGGCAATGTCCATATTCAAAAACACTCTCCCCACATATAGCGTCGACATGATTTCGCGCTGTGGCCCCTTAAGCAATCCAAGGGTGGTGCTACCCTCCTACGCCTGAGCCGGCGCGAAAATATTTCCATACGAGTGCTCAACACTTGAGGGTGCACCCGGGAGACTGCAATCTTTCTCTCGGCACCGCCAGCGCTCCAACCACAGCCTGAGCCTGACGCGTTTCGGACGAATCCTTAATCATAGGCTGACTCCAGTAACTGATGTGGCAGCTGACATTTATTTAAATAATCTTCCTCCAATGGGATCGTTAATTCTTTACCCAATGCCTCCTGGGATTTGTAGTGTCTTGCTGCCAAACTCTTGCCCCAATGGGATGTGGTAAGTATGAGTTCCTTCAGCCCTCATTGGGCCGTGAGGCGCAGGCAATGTCCATATTCAAAAACACTCTCCCCACATATAGCGTCGACATGATTTCGCGCTGTGGCCCCTTAAGCAATCCAAGGGTGGTGCTACCCTCCTACGCCTGAGCCGGCGTGAAAATATTCCCATACGAGTGCTCAACACTTGAGGGTGCACCCGGGAGACTGCAATCTTTCTCTCGGCACCGCCAGCGCTCCAACCACTGACTGAGCCTGACGCGTTTCGGACGAATCCTTAATCATAGGCTGACTCCAGTAACTGATGTGGCAGCTGACATTTATTTAAATAATCTTCCTCTAATGGGATCGTTAATTCTTTACCCAATGCCTCCTGGGATTTGTAGTGTCTTGCTGCCAAACTCTTGCCCCAATGGGATGTGGTAAGTATGAGTTCCTTCAGCCCTCATTGGGCCGTGAAGCGCAGGCAATGTCCATATTCAAAAACACTCTCCCCACATATAGCGTTGACATGATTTCGCGCTGTGGCCCCTTAAGCAATCCAACGGTGGTGCTACCCTCCTACGCCTGAGCCGGCACGAAAATATTCCCATACGAGTGCTCAACACTTGAGGGTGCACCCGGGAGACTGCAATCTTTCTCTCTGCACCGCCAGCGCTCCAACCACTGACTGAGCCTGACGCGTTTCGAACGAATCCTTAATCATAGGCTGACTCCAGTAACTGATGTGGCAGCTGACATTTATTTGAATAATCTTCCTCCAATGGGATTGTTAATTCTTTACCCAATGCCTCTTGGGATTTGTAGTGTCTTGCTGCCAAACTCTTGCCCCAATGGGATGTGGTAAGTATGAGTTCCTTCAGCCCTCATTGGGCCGTGAGGCGCAGGCAATGTCCATATTCAAAAACACTCTCCCCACATATAGCGTCGACATGATTTCGCGCTGTGGCCCCTTAAGCAATCCAAGGGTGGTGCTACCCTCCTACGCCTGAGCCGGCGCGAGAATATTCCCATACGAGTGCTCAACACTTGAGGGTGCATCCGGGAGACTGCAATCTTTCTCTCGGCACCGCCAGCGCTCCAACCACTGACTGAGCCTGACGCGTTTCAGACGAATCCTTAATCATAGGCTGACTCCAGTAACTGATGTGGCAGCTGACATTTATTTAAATAATCTTCCTCCAATGGGATCGTTAATTCTTTACCCAGTGCCTCCTGGGATTTGTAGTGTCTTGCTGCCAAACTCTTGCCCCAATGGGATGTGGTAAGTATGAGTTCCTTCAGCCCTCATTGGGCCGTGAGGCGCAGGCAATGTCCATATTCAAAAACACTCTCCCCACATATAGCGTCGACATGATTTCGCGCTGTGGCCCCTTAAGCAATCCAAGGGTGGTGCTACCCTCCTACGCCTGAGCCGGCGCGAAAATATTCCCATACGAGTGCTCAACACTTGAGGGTGCACCCGGGAGACTGCAATCTTTCTCTCGGCACCGCCAGCGCTCCAACCACAGCCTGAGCCTGACGCGTTTCGGACGAATCCTTAATCATAGGCTGACTCCAGTAACTGATGTGGCAGCTGACATTTATTTAAATAATCTTCCTCCAATGGGATCGTTAATTCTTTACCCAATGCCTCCTGGGATTTGTAGTGTCTTGCTGCCAAACTCTTGCCCCAATGGGATGTGGTAAGTATGAGTTCCTTCAGCCCTCATTGGGCCGTGAGGCGCAGGCAATGTCCATATTCAAAAACACTCTCCCCACATATAGCGTCGACATGATTTCGCGTTGTGGCCCCTTAAGGAATCCAATGGTGGTGCTACCCTCCTACGCCTGAGCCGGCGCGAAAATATTCCCATACGAGTGCTCAACACTTGAGGGTGCACCCGGGAGACTGCAATCTTTCTCTCGGCACCGCCAGCGCTCCAACCACTGACTGAGCCTGACGCGTTTCGGACGAATCCTTAATCATAGGCTGACTCCAGTAACTGATGTGGCAGCTGACTTTTATTTAAATAATCTTCCTCCAATGGGATCGTTAATTCTTTACCCAATGCCTCCTGGGATTTGTAGTGTCTTGCTGCCAAACTCTTGCCCCAATGGGATGTGGTAAGTATGAGTTCCTTCAGCCCTCATTGGGCCGTGAAGCGCAGGCAATGTCCATATTCAAAAACACTCTCCCCACATATAGCGTCGACATGATTTCGCGCTGTGGCCCCTTAAGCAATCCAACGGTGGTGCTACCCTCCTACGCCTGAGCCGGCACGAAAATATTCCCATACGAGTGCTCAACACTTGAGGGTGCACCCGGGAGACTGCAATCTTTCTCTCGGCACCGCCAGCGCTCCAACCACTGACTGAGCCTGACGCGTTTCGGACGAATCCTTAATCATAGGCTGACTCCAGTAACTGATGTGGCAGCTGACATTTATTTGAATAATCTTCCTCCAATGGGATTGTTAATTCTTTACCTAATGCCTCCTGGGATTTGTAGTGTCTTGCTGCCAAACTCTTGCCCCAATGGGATGTGGTAAGTATGAGTTCCTTCAGCCCTCATTGCGCCGTGAGGCGAAGGCAATGTCCATATTCAAAAACACTCTCCCCACATATAGCATCGACATGATTTCGCGCTGTGGCCCCTTAAGCAATCCAAGGGTGGTGCTACCCTCCTACGCCTGACCCGGCGCGAAAATATTCCCATACGAGTGCTCAACCCTTGAGGGTGCACCCGGGAGACTGCAATCTTTCTCTCGGCACCGCCAGCGCTCCAACCACTGACTGAGCCTGACGCGTTTCGGACGAATCCTTAATCATAGGCTGACTCCAGTAACTGATGTGGCAGCTGACATTTATTTAAATAATCTTCCTCCAATGGGATCGTTAATTCTTTACCCAATGCCTCCTGGGATTTGTAGTGTCTTGCTGCCAAACTCTTGCCCCAATGGGATGTGGTAAGTATGAGTTCCTTCAGCCCTCATTGGGCCGTGAGGCGCAGGCAATGTCCATATTCAAAAACACTCTCCCCACATATAGCGTCGACATGATTTCGCGCTGTGGCCCCTTAAGCAATCCAAGGGTGGTGCTACCCTCCTACACCTGAGCCGGCGCGAAAATATTCCCATACGAGTGCTCAACACTTGAGGGTGCACCCGGGAGACTGCAATCTTTCTCTCGGCACCGCCAGCGCTCCAACCACTGACTGAGCCTGACGCGTTTCGGACGAATCCTTAATCATAGGCTGACTCCAGTAACTGATGTGGCAGCTGACTTTTATTTAAATAATCTTCCTCCAATGGGATCGTTAATTCTTTACCCAATGCCTCCTGGGATTTGTAGTGTCTTGCTGCCAAACTCTTGCCCCAATGGGATGTGGTAAGTATGAGTTCCTTCAGCCCTCATTGGGCCGTGAAGCGCAGGCAATGTCCATATTCAAAAACACTCTCCCCACATATAGCGTCGACATGATTTCGCGCTGTGGCCCCTTAAGCAATCAACGGTGGTGCTACCCTCCTACGCCTGAGCCGGCACGAAAATATTCCCATACGAGTGCTCAACACTTGAGGGTGCACCCGGGAGACTGCAATCTTTCTCTCGGCACCGCCAGCGCTCCAACCACTGACTGAGCCTGACGCGTTTCGGACAAATCCTTAATCATAGGCTGACTCCAGTAACTGATGTGGCAGCTGACATTTATTTGAATAATCTTCCTCCAATGGGATTGTTAATTCTTTACCCAATGCCTCCTGGGATTTGTAGTGTCTTGCTGCCAAACTCTTGCCCAAATGGGATGTGGTAAGTATGAGTTCCTTCAGCCCTCATTGCGCCGTGAGGCGAAGGCAATGTCCATATTCAAAAACACTCTCCCCACATATAGCATCGACATGATTTCGCGCTGTGGCCCCTTAAGCAATCCAAGGGTGGTGCTACCCTCCTACGCCTGACCCGGCGCGAAAATATTCCCATACGAGTGCTCAACCCTTGAGGGTGCACCCGGGAGACTGCAATCTTTCTCTCGGCACCGCCAGCGCTCCAACCACTGACTGAGCCTGACGCGTTTCGGACGAATCCTTAATCATAGGCTGACTCCAGTAACTGATGTGGCAGCTGACATTTATTTAAATAATCTTCCTCCAATGGGATCGTTAATTCTTTACCCAATGCCTCCTGGGATTTGTAGTGTCTTGCTGCCAAACTCTTGCCCCAATGGGATGTGGTAAGTATGAGTTCCTTCAGCCCTCATTGGGCCGTGAGGCGCAGGCAATGTCCATATTCAAAAACACTCTCTCCACATATAGCGTCGATATGATTTCGCGCTGTGGCCCCTTAAGCAATCCAAGGGTGGTGCTACCCTCCTACGCCTGAGCCGGCGCGAAAATATTCCCATACGAGTGCTCAACACTTGAGGGTGCACCCGGGAGACTGCAATCTTTCTCTCGGCACCGCCAGCGCTCCAACCACAGCCTGAGCCTGACGCGTTTCGGACGAATCCTTAATCATAGGCTGACTCCAGTAACTGATGTGGCAGCTGACGTTTTTTTAAATAATCTTCCTCCAATGGGATCGTTAATTCTTTACCCAATGCCTCCTGGGATTTGTAGTGTCTTGCTGCCAAACTCTTGCCCCAATGGGATGTGGTAAGTATGAGTTCCTTCAGCCCTCATTGGGCCGTGAAGCGCAGGCAATGTCCATATTCAAAAACACTCTCCCCACATATAGCGTCGACATGATTTCGCGCTGTGGCCCCTTAAGCAATCCAACGGTGGTGCTACCCTCCTACGCCTGAGCCGGCACGAAAATATTCCCATACGAGTGCTCAACACTTGAGGGTGCACCCGGGAGACTGCAATCTTTCTCTCGGCACCGCCAGCGCTCCAACCACTGACTGAGCCTGACGCGTTTCGGACGAATCCTTAATCATAGGCTGACTCCAGTAACTGATGTGGCAGCTGACATTTATTTGAATAATCTTCCTCCAATGGGATTGTTAATTCTTTACCCAATGCCTCCTGGGATTTGTAGTGTCTTGCTGCCAAACTCTTGCCCCAATGGGATGTGGTAAGTATGAGTTCCTTCAGCCCTCATTGGGCCGTGAGGCGCAGGCAATGTCCATATTCAAAAACACTCTCCCCACATATAGCGTCGACATGATTTCGCGCTGTGGCCCCTTAAGCAATCCAAGGGTGGTGCTACCCTCCTATGCCTGAGCCGGCGCGAAAATATTCCCATACGAGTGCTCAACACTTGAGGGTGCACCCGGGAGACTGCAATCTTTCTCTCGGCACCGCCAGCGCTCCAACCACTGACTGAGCCTGACGCGTTTCGGACGAATCCTTAATCATAGGCTGACTCCAGTAACTGATGTGGCAGCTGACATTTATTTAAATAATCTTCCTCCAATGGGATCGTTAATTCTTTACCCAATGCATCCTGGGATTTGTAGTGTCTTGCTGCCAAACTCTTGCCCCAATGGGATGTGGTAAGTATGAGTTCCTTCAGCCCTCATTGGGCCGTGAGGCGCAGGCAATGTCCATTTTCAAAAACACTCTCCCCACATATAGCTTCGACATGATTTCGCGCTGTGGCCCCTTAAGCAATCCAAGGGTGGTGCTACCCTCCTACGCCTGAGCCGGCGCGAAAATATTCCCATACGAGTGCTCAACACTTGAGGGTGCACCCGGGAGACTGCATTCTTTCTCTCAGCACCGCCAGCACTCCAACCACTGACTGAGCCTGACGCGTTTGGGACGAATCCTTAATCATAGGCTGACTCCAGTAACTGATGTGGCAGCTGACATTTATTTAAATAATCTTCCTCCAATGGGATCATTAATTCTTTACCCAATGCCTCCTGGGATTTGTAGTGTCTTGCTGCCAAACTCTTGCCCCAATGGGATGTGGTAAGTATGAGTTCCTTCAGCCCTCATTGGGCCGTGAGGCGCAGGCAATGTCCATATTCAAAAACACTCTCCCCACATATAGCGTCGACATGATTTCGCGCTGTGGCCCCTTAAGCAATCCAAGGGAGGTGCTACCCTCCTACGCCTGAGCCAGCGCGAAAATATTCCCATATGAGTGCTCAACACTTGAGGGTGCACCCGGGAGACTGCAATCTTTCTCTCGGCACCGCCAGCGCTCCAACCACAGACTGAGCCTGACGCGTTTCGGACGAATCCTTAATCATAGGCTGACTCCAGTAACTGATGTGGCAGCTGACATTTATTTAAATAATCTTCCTCCAATGGGATCGTTATTCTTTACCCAATGCCTCCTGGGATTTGTAGTGTCTTGCTGCCAAACTCTTGCCCCAATGGGATGTGGTAAGTATGAGTTCCTTCAGCCCTCATTGGGCCGTGAGGCGCAGGCAATGTCCATATTCAAAAACACTCTCCCCACATATAGCGTCGACATGATTTCGCGCTGTGGCCCCTTAAGCAATCCAAGGGTGGTGCTACCCTCCTATGCCTGAGCCGGCGCGAAAATATTCCCATACGAGTGCTCAACACTTGAGGGTGCACCCGGGAGACTGCAATCTTTCTCTCGGCACCGCCAGCGCTCCAACCACTGACTGAGCCTGACGCGTTTCGGACGAATCCTTAATCATAGGCTGACTCCAGTAACTGATGTGGCAGCTGACATTTATTTAAATAATCTTCCTCCAATGGGATCGTTAATTCTTTACCCAATGCCTCCTGGGATTTGTAGTGTCTTGCTGCCAAACTCTTTCCCCAATGGGATGTGGTAAGTATGAGTTCCTTCAGCCCTCATTGGGCCGTGAGGCGCAGGCAATGTCCATATTCAAAAACACTCTCCCCACATATAACGTCGACATGATTTTGCGCTGTGGCCCCTTAAGCAATCCAAGGGTGGTGCTACCCTCATACGCCTGAGCCGGCGCGAAAATATTCCCATACGAGTGCTCAACACTTGAGGGTGCACCCGGGAGACTGCAATCTTTCTCTCGGCACCGCCAGCGCTCCAACCACTGACTGAGCCTGACGCGTTTCGGACGAATCCTTAATCATAGGCTGACTCCAGTAACTGATGTGGCAGCTGACATTTATTTAAATAATCTTCCTCCAATGGGATCGTTAATTCTTTACCCAATGCCTCCTGGGATTTGTAGTGTCTTGCTGCCAAACTCTTGCCCCAATGGGATGTGGTAAGTATGAGTTCCTTCAGCCCTCATTAGGCCGTGAGGCGCAGGCAATGTCCATATTCAAAAACACTCTCCCCACATATAGCGTCGACATGATTTCGCGCTGTGGCCCCTTAAGCAATCCAAGGGTGGTGCTACCCTCCTACGCCTGAGCCGGCGCGAAAATATTCCCATACGAGTGCTCAACACTAGAGGGTGCACCCGGGAGACTGCAATCTTTCTCTCGGCACCGCCAGCGCTCCAACCACAGCCTGAGCCTGACGCGTTTCGGACGAATCCTTAATCATAGGCTGACTCCAGTAACTGATGTGGCAGCTGACATTTTTTTAAATAATCTTCCTCCAATGGGATCGTTAATTCTTTACCCAATGCCTCCTGGGATTTGTAGTGTCTTGCTGCCAAACTCTTGCCCCAATGGGATGTGGTAAGTATGAGTTCCTTCAGCCCTCATTGGGCCGTGAAGCGCAGGCAATGTCCATATTCAAAAACACTCTCCCCACATATAGCGTCGACATGATTTCGCGCTGTGGCCCCTTAAGCAATCCAACGGTGGTGCTACCCTCCTACGCCTGAGCCGGCACGAAAATATTCCCATACGAGTGCTCAACACTTGAGGGTGCACCCGGGAGACTGCAATCTTTCTCTCGGCACCGCCAGCGCTCCAACCACTGACTGAGCCTGACGCGTTTCGGACGAATCCTTAATCATAGGCTGACTCCAGTAACTGATGTGGCAGCTGACATTTATTTGAATAATCTTCCTCCAATGGGATTGTTAATTCTTTACCCAATGCCTCCTGGGATTTGTAGTGTCTTGCTGCCAAACTCTTGCCCCAATGGGATGTGGTAAGTATGAGTTCCTTCAGCCCTCATTGGGCCGTGAGGCGCAGGCAATGTCCATATTCAAAAACACTCTCCCCACATATAGCGTCGACATGATTTCGCGCTGTGGCCCCTTAAGCAATCCAAGGGTGGTGCTACCCTCCTACGCCTGAGCCGGCGCGAAAATATTCCCATACGAGTGCTCAACCCTTGAGGGTGCACCCGGGAGACTGCAATCTTTCTCTCGGCACCGCCAGCGCTCCAACCACTGACTGAGCCTGACGCGTTTCGGACGAATCCTTAATCATAGGCTGACTCCAGTAACTGATGTGGCAGCTGACATTTATTTAAATAATCTTCCTCCAATGGGATCGTTAATTCTTTACCCAATGCATCCTGGGATTTGTAGTGTCTTGCTGCCAAACTCTTGCCCCAATGGGATGTGGTAAGTATGAGTTCCTTCAGCCCTCATTGGGCCGTGAGGCGCAGGCAATGTCCATATTCAAAAACACTCTCCCCACATATAGCTTCGACATGATTTCGCGCTGTGGCCCCTTAAGCAATCCAAGGGTGGTGCTACCCTCCTACGCCTGAACCGGCGCGAAAATATTCCCATACGAGTGCTCAACACTTGAGGGTGCACCCGGGAGACTGCATTCTTTCTCTCAGCACCGCCAGCACTCCAACCACTGACTGAGCCTGACGCGTTTGGGACGAATCCTTAATCATAGGCTGACTCCAGTAACTGATGTGGCAGCTGACATTTATTTAAATAATCTTCCTCCAATGGGATCATTAATTCTTTACCCAATGCCTCCTGGGATTTGTAGTGTCTTGCTGCCAAACTCTTGCCCCAATGGGATGTGGTAAGTATGAGTTCCTTCAGCCCTCATTGGGCCGTGAGGCGCAGGCAATGTCCATATTCAAAAACACTCTCCCCACATATAGCGTCGACATGATTTCGCGCTGTGGCCCCTTAAGCAATCCAAGGGAGGTGCTACCCTCCTACGCCTGAGCCAGCGCGAAAATATTCCCATATGAGTGCTCAACACTTGAGGGTGCACCCGGGAGACTGCAATCTTTCTCTCGGCACCGCCAGCGCTCCAACCACAGACTGAGCCTGACGCGTTTCGGACGAATCCTTAATCATAGGCTGACTCCAGTAACTGATGTGGCAGCTGACATTTATTTAAATAATCTTCCTCCAATGGGATCGTTAATTCTTTACCCAATGCCTCCTGGGATTTGTAGTGTCTTGCTGCCAAACTCTTGCCCCAATGGGATGTGGTAAGTATGAGTTCCTTCAGCCCTCATTGGGCCGTGAGGCGCAGGCAATGTCCATATTCAAAAACACTCTCCCCACATATAGCGTCGACATGATTTCGCGCTGTGGCCCCTTAAGCAATCCAAGGGTGGTGCTACCCTCCTATGCCTGAGCCGGCGCGAAAATATTCCCATACGAGTGCTCAACACTTGAGGGTGCACCCGGGAGACTGCAATCTTTCTCTCGGCACCGCCAGCGCTCCAACCACTGACTGAGCCTGACGCGTTTCGGACGAATCCTTAATCATAGGCTGACTCCAGTAACTGATGTGGCAGCTGACATTTATTTAAATAATCTTCCTCCAATGGGATCGTTAATTTTTTACCCAATGCCTCCTGGGATTTGTAGTGTCTTGCTGCCAAACTCTTTCCCCAATGGGATGTGGTAAGTATGAGTTCCTTCAGCCCTCATTGGGCCGTGAGGCGCAGGCAATGTCCATATTCAAAAACACTCTCCCCACATATAACGTCGACATGATTTTGCGCTGTGGCCCCTTAAGCAATCCAAGGGTGGTGCTACCCTTATACGCCTGAGCCGGCGCGAAAATATTCCCATACGAGTGCTCAACACTTGAGGGTGCACCCGGGAGACTGCAATCTTTCTCTCGGCACCGCCAGCGCTCCAACCACTGACTGAGCCTGACGCGTTTCGGACGAATCCTTAATCATAGGCTGACTCCAGTAACTGATGTGGCAGCTGACATTTATTTAAATAATCTTCCTCCAATGGGATCGTTAATTCTTTACCCAATGCCTCCTGGGATTTGTAGTGTCTTGCTGCCAAACTCTTGCCCCAATGGGATGTGGTAAGTATGAGTTCCTTCAGCCCTCATTGGGCCGTGAGGCGCAGGCAATGTCCATATTCAAAAACACTCTCCCCACATATAGCGTCGACATGATTTCGCGCTGTGGCCCCTTAAGCAATCCAAGGGTGGTGCTACCCTCCTACGCCTGAGCCGGCGCGAAAATATTCCCATACGAGTGCTCAACACTTGAGGGTGCACCCGGGAGACTGCAATCTTTCTCTCGGCACCGCCAGCGCTCCAACCACAGCCTGAGCCTGACGCGTTTCGGACGAATCCTTAATCATAGGCTGACTCCAGTAACTGATGTGGCAGCTGACATTTATTTAAATAATCTTCCTCCAATGGGATCGTTAATTCTTTACCCAATGCCTCCTGGGATTTGTAGTGTCTTGCTGCCAAACTCTTGCCCCAATGGGATGTGGTAAGTATGAGTTCCTTCAGCCCTCATTGGGCCGTGAGGCGCAGGCAATGTCCATATTCAAAAACACTCTCCCCACATATAGCGTCGACATGATTTCGCGCTGTGGCCCCTTAAGCAATCCAAGGGTGGTGCTACCCTCCTACGCCTGAGCCGGCGCGAAAATATTCCCATACGAGTGCTCAACACTTGAGGGTGCACCCGGGAGACTGCAATCTTTCTCTCGGCACCGCCAGCGCTCCAACCACTGACTGAGCCTGACGCGTTTCGGACGAATCCTTAATCATAGGCTGACTCCAGTAACTGATGTGGCAGCTGACATTTATTTAAATAATCTTCCTCTAATGGGATCGTTAATTCTTTACCCAATGCCTCCTGGGATTTGTAGTGTCTTGCTGCCAAACTCTTGCCCCAATGGGATGTGGTAAGTATGAGTTCCTTCAGCCCTCATTGGGCCGTGAAGCGCAGGCAATGTCCATATTCAAAAACACTCTCCCCACATATAGCGTTGACATGATTTCGCGCTGTGGCCCCTTAAGCAATCCAACGGTGGTGCTACCCTCCTACGCCTGAGCCGGCACGAAAATATTCCCATACGAGTGCTCAACACTTGAGGGTGCACCCGGGAGACTGCAATCTTTCTCTCTGCACCGCCAGCGCTCCAACCACTGACTGAGCCTGACGCGTTTTGGACGAATCCTTAATCATAGGCTGACTCCAGTAACTGATGTGGCAGCTGACATTTATTTGAATAATCTTCCTCCAATGGGATTGTTAATTCTTTACCCAATGCCTCCTGGGATTTGTAGTGTCTTGCTGCCAAACTCTTGCCCCAATGGGATGTGGTAAGTATGAGTTCCTTCAGCCCTCATTGGGCCGTGAGGCGCAGGCAATGTCCATATTCAAAAACACTCTCCCCACATATAGCGTCGACATGATTTCGCGCTGTGGCCCCTTAAGCAATCCAAGGGTGGTGCTACCCTCCTACGCCTGAGCCGGCGCGAACATATTCCCATACGAGTGCTCAACCCTTGAGGGTGCACCCGGGAGACTGCAATCTTTCTCTCGGCACCGCCAGCGCTCCAACCACTGACTGAGCCTGACGCGTTTCGGACGAATCCTTAATCATAGGCTGACTCCAGTAACTGATGTGGCAGCTGACATTTATTTAAATAATCTTCCTCCAATGGGATCGTTAATTCTTTACCCAATGCATCCTGGGATTTGTAGTGTCTTGCTGCCAAACTCTTGCCCCAATGGGATGTGGTAAGTATGAGTTCCTTCAGCCCTCATTGGGCCGTGAGGCGCAGGCAATGTCCATATTCAAAAACACTCTCCCCACATATAGCTTCGACATGATTTCGCGCTGTGGCCCCTTAAGCAATCCAAGGGTGGTGCTACCCTCCTACGCCTGAGCCGGCGCGAAAATATTCCCATACGAGTGCTCAACACTTGAGGGTGCACCCGGGAGACTGCATTCTTTCTCTCAGCACCGCCAGCACTCCAACCACTGACTGAGCCTGACGCGTTTGGGACGAATCCTTAATCATAGGCTGACTCCAGTAACTGATGTGGCAGCTGACATTTATTTAAATAATCTTCCTCCAATGGGATCATTAATTCTTTACCCAATGCCTCCTGGGATTTGTAGTGTCTTGCTGCCAAACTCTTGCCCCAATGGGATGTGGTAAGTATGAGTTCCTTCAGCCCTCATTGGGCCGTGAGGCGCAGGCAATGTCCATATTCAAAAACACTCTCCCCACATATAGCGTCGACATGATTTCGCGCTGTGGCCCCTTAAGCAATCCAAGGGAGGTGCTACCCTCCTACGCCTGAGCCAGCGCGAAAATATTCCCATATGAGTGCTCAACACTTGAGGGTGCACCCGGGAGACTGCAATCTTTCTCTCGGCACCGCCAGCGCTCCAACCACAGACTGAGCCTGACGCGTTTCGGACGAATCCTTAATCATAGGCTGACTCCAGTAACTGATGTGGCAGCTGACATTTATTTAAATAATCTTCCTCCAATGGGATCGTTAATTCTTTACCCAATGCCTCCTGGGATTTGTAGTGTCTTGCTGCCAAACTCTTGCCCCAATGGGATGTGGTAAGTATGAGTTCCTTCAGCCCTCATTGGGCCGTGAGGCGCAGGCAATGTCCATATTCAAAAACACTCTCCCCACATATAACGTCGACATGATTTTGCGCTGTGGCCCCTTAAGCAATCCAAGGGTGGTGCTACCCTCATACGCCTGAGCCGGCGCGAAAATATTCCCATACGAGTGCTCAACACTTGAGGGTGCACCCGGGAGACTGCAATCTTTCTCTCAGCACCGCCAGCGCTCCAACCACTGACTGAGCCTGACGCGTTTCGGACGAATCCTTAATCATAGGCTGACTCCAGTAACTGATGTGGCAGCTGACATTTATTTAAATAATCTTCCTCCAATGGGATCGTTAATTCTTTACCCAATGCCTCCTGGGATTTGTAGTGTCTTGCTGCCAAACTCTTGCCCCAATGGGATGTGGTAAGTATGAGTTCCTTCAGCCCTCATTGGGCCGTGAGGCGCAGGCAATGTCCATATTCAAAAACACTCTCCCCACATATAGCGTCGACATGATTTCGCGCTGTGGCCCCTTAAGCAATCCAAGGGTGGTGCTACCCTCCTACGCCTGAGCCGGCGCGAAAATATTCCCATACGAGTGCTCAACACTTGAGGGTGCACCCGGGAGACTGCAATCTTTCTCTCGGCACCGCCAGCGCTCCAACCACTGACTGAGCCTGACGCGTTTCGGACGAATCCTTAATCATAGGCTGACTTCAGTAACTGATGTGGCAGCTGACATTTATTTAAATAATCTTCCTCTAAAGGGATCGTTAATTCTTTACCCAATGCCTCCTGGGATTTGTAGTGTCTTGCTGCCAAACTCTTGCCCCAATGGGATGTGGTAAGTATGAGTTCCTTCAGCCCTCATTGGGCCGTGAAGCGCAGGCAATGTCCATATTCAAAAACACTCTCCCCACATATAGCGTTGACATGATTTCGCGCTGTGGCCCCTTAAGCAATCCAACGGTGGTGCTACCCTCCTACGCCTGAGCCGGCACGAAAATATTCCCATACGAGTGCTCAACACTTGAGGGTGCACCCGGGAGACTGCAATCTTTCTCTCTGCACCGCCAGCGCTCCAACCACTGACTGAGCCTGACGCGTTTTGGACGAATCCTTAATCATAGGCTGACTCCAGTAACTGATGTGGCAGCTGACATTTATTTGAATAATCTTCCTCCAATGGGATTGTTAATTCTTTACCCAATGCCTCCTGGGATTTGTAGTGTCTTGCTGCCAAACTCTTGCCCCAATGGGATGTGGTAAGTATGAGTTCCTTCAGCCCTCATTGGGCCGTGAGGCGCAGGCAATGTCCATATTCAAAAACACTCTCCCCACATATAGCGTCGACATGATTTCGCGCTGTGGCCCCTTAAGCAATCCAAGGGTGGTGCTACCCTCCTACGCCTGAGCCGGCACGAAAATATTCCCATACGAGTGCTCAACACTTGAGGGTGCACCCGGGAGACTGCAATCTTTCTCTCTGCACCGCCAGCGCTCCAACCACTGACTGAGCCTGACGCGTTTCGGACGAATCCTTAATCATAGGCTGACTCCAGTAACTGATGTGGCAGCTGACATTTATTTAAATAATCTTCCTCCAATGGGATCGTTAATTCTTTACCCAATGCCTCCTGGGATTTGTAGTGTCTTGCTGCCAAACTCTTGCCCCAATGGGATGTGGTAAGTATGAGTTCCTTCAGCCCTCATTGGGCCGTGAGGCGCAGGCAATGTCCATATTCAAAAACACTCTCCCCACATATAGCGTCGACATGATTTCGCGCTGTGGCCCCTTAAGCAATCCAAGGGTGGTGCTACCCTCCTACGCCTGAGCCGGCGCGAAAATATTCCCATACGAGTGCGCAACATTGGGTAAAGAATTAACGATCCCATTGGAGGAAGATTATTTAAATAAATGTCAGCTGCCACATCAGTTACTGAAGTCAGCCTATGATTAAGGATTCGTCCGAAACGCGTCAGCTCAGTCAGTGGTTGGAGCGCTGCCGAGAGAAAGATTGCAGTCTCCCGGGTGCACCCTCAAGTGTTGAGCACTCGTATGGGAATATTTTCGCGCCGGCTCAGGCGTAGGAGTGTAGCACCACCCTTGGATTGCTTGAGGGGCCACAGCGCGAAATCATGTCGACGCTATATGTGGGGAGAGTGTTTTTGAATATGGACATTGCCTGCGCCTCACGGCCCAATGAGGGCTGAAGGAACTCATACTTACCACATCCCATTGGGGCAAGAGTTTGGCAGCAAGACACTACAAATCCCAGGAGGCATTGGGTAAAGAATTAACGATCCCATTGGAGGAAGATTATTTAAATAAATGTCAGCTGCCACATCAGTTACTGGAGTCAGCCTATGATTAAGGATTCGTCCGAAACGCGTCAGGCTCAGTCAGTGGTTGGAGCGCTGGCGGTGCCGAGAGAAAGATTGCAGTCTCCCGGGTGCACCCTCAAGTGTTGAGCACTCGTATGGGAATATTTTTGCGCCGGCTCAGGCGTAGGAGGGTAGCGCCACCCTTGGATTGCTTAAGGGGCCACAGCGCGAAATCATGTCGACGCTATATGTGGGGAGAGTGTTTTTGAATATGGACATTGCCTGCGCCTCACTGCCCAATGAGGGCTGAAGGAACTCATACTTACCACATCCCATTGGGGCAAGAGTTTGGCAGCAAGACACTACAAATCCCAGGAGGCATTGGGTAAAGAATTAACGATCCCATTGGAGGAAGATTATTTAAATAAATGTCAGCTGCCACATCAGTTACTGGAGTAAGCCTATGATTAAGGATTCATCCGAAACGCGTCAGGCTCAGTCAGTGGTTGGAGCGCTGGCGGTGCCGAGAGAAAGATTGCAGTCTCCCGGGTGCACCCTCAAGTGTTGAGCACTCGTATGGGAATATTTTCGCGCCGGCTCAGGAGTAGGAGGGTAGCACCACCCTTGGATTGCTTAAGGGGCCACAGCGCGAAATCATGTCGGCGCTATATGTGGGGAGAGTGTTTTTGAATATGGACATTGCCTGCGCCTCACGGCCCAATGAGGGCTGAAGGAACTCATACTTACCACATCCCATTGGGGCAAGAGTTTGGCAGCAAGACACTACAAATCCCAGGAGGCATTGGGTAAAGAATTAACGATCCCATTGGAGGAAGATCATTTAAATAAATGTCAGCTGCCACATCAGTTACTGGAGTCAGCCTATGATTAAGGATTCGTCCGAAACGCGTCAGGCTCAGTCAGTGGTTGGAGCGCTGGCGGTGCCGAGAGAAAGATTGCAGTCTGCCGGGTGCACCCTCAAGTGTTGAGCACTCGTATGGGAATATATATATATATATATATATACAAAATACAGATTGATAAAGGCTTCTGCGAAGCCGAAATGCGTCTCTCTAATCTCGGGATCAAGGGAGACCCAAGAAAATAAAAAAGCCTTATCCCAACAGCCTTGTGTACGCACCTTCTTCCTTGGGAGCAGGTTTGTGTCTTCATACATATATATATGTACATATTGTGGGATTCTTACAAATGTGCATGTTTCTCAGCACACAAATGGAGAATGCACATGATCATGAGACATTTATAATTGCATTGTTCAATTATATTAATTTTCTCTTCTAGTTCAGACCAAAACAAGCAAAAAAAGAATCAATGGTCTGTATAGTTTCGTGCATGCTTTACTGAATTTATGTACGAATGCATGTAAGATTGGTTGAAATTAGCAACTCACCATATGGTGATTATTACACTTACTGGTCTTGAAGAAAGCCGACTGACCCACCGGGCATTAAAACGCTGAAACATGTTGAGCTCAGATGTCTAGGGCCATTGTACCCCTGTGGAATCTCACAGTTTTTAACCTTGCCAAAGGACCTTCTGATTAAACAAGATATTAGGATCCCGCAGGAAATTTTAACTCCCACTTAGCCCCATGGCAGTCGTTTAAGTGCTCCACTTTCAAATGCGTCGATCCCGCCAACCCACAAGAGGTGAGTAGGGTGTGGGTCTGGTGATGAAGCAGGGGCCCAACAAAATATTCCAGAGATGTGCTGATCACACTGATTCATCTAGGTGTTGATCTCACACTCTGAAGGAAAATACTATGGGACATGCAACAACCTCACAGAACATAACGGGATATAAAAAGATGGGTATAGTATAATTACTTCAGACATGTATAAAACGTAGTCAGTTATGGTTGGTTGTGCAAACCATAATTAGCTTCCTGAATGTACTGCAACTGACCTCACTCAATATCTCGCTCATTATTTCACTGAACACATCACAATTTTCATCAATAATGACATCACTGATGGCATCACTCATCACCCAACCTCAGTGTTTCACCAGACTCCACACCACTGTTCAAAATGGACTCTTACATCTGCATCACTGGCTAAATTTCCACAGACATCCATAGTGATGTAACTGATGATGTTTATAGTGTATTTCAACTGCAATTTCTAAAATTAAACTCTTTAGAGTACACAGGTTGTACAGTGTCATTGCTGAAGTATGTTGGTTGCAGTTTATGATTTCTGGAAAAAAAGTTACATTTTTCTTTCCAAAGTTAAATTCAGTTTAAGAGAGTTAATGAATAAGCTTCCTGAATGTTTTATTGACACATATTTGCATCACATACCAATTCCATAAAAACGGGGTATTGTCCTATCCTGCTACCGACAAGTAAATATCTTTTGTTTGTCACGGTTAGTTTGGAAGAGACGGCTAACAAAACTGAATATGTATCTTATAGTGATTGTATAATGGAGCAAAAGAACTCACAGACCCACATTTAAAACTGTACAGGGCTAATTGCCTCAGGAATGCATTAGCGATACAACAAAGCCTCACATTCAGAACAAAGTACTATGTATGCAAAGGAAACCCCAAGGAATGGGAGTGCATACTGAGATAGCCCAACAATGGCAACATGTTGAAATGCATCACTGCTCCCACCTTTGGAGGTAGAGCATTCACCGTGTGGTCTGAGGAGTTCTGTGATCTAAAACTTGGGATGTTTAACAATGTGGTACTGAATCATAAAAAAGGCTAAAGGGCATTATAAGCCAATGTTATCTTACACCCCACAAATAGAAGGTGTAAAGAGAACGTATACCAGGATGATGGCCAGTATGGGTGTACTGTCAGAATATCAAGTTGTAAATATTGTCCAACAAATTGTGTCAGAGCTTCTGATTCCCACAATATTGTGAAGGTAAGTATTTTCTAGGTACCTGTAGATTTACTATTCTTAACGCCACATCTACAAACCTGGAAAAAATAAATATATATATATATATATATATATATATATATATATATATATATATATATATATATATATATATATATATATATATATATATATATATATTCTTCAAACACAAGTGCCCTATGCACAAGAGCGCACTCAAGCCAGCGCCGATTTGTGGCAAAATCTTTATTCAGGATGCAACAGCAGGCACATGGAGAGTCAATACCGCCTGTTGTGGTTTCTGCACGACGCGTTTCGGGCATCCCGCCCTTCTTCTTGGTGCCTCACTACAACCTGCAGCCAAAACGCCACTGCCACCATTTTGACCAATCACATGCCCTCCAATGGGCCAATCAAAAGAATAGTCATCCCCCGCTGAATGTTGGGAGTTGCAGTGCGCTTCCAATGTAGTGGCCACAATATATCGCTGCAAATGTCTTGGCATCAAGCCCTGGATGGGCCCCTCAAGGTACCGCTGTTACAAATCCATCCAAGCGCTGCTCCAAAGGACTCGGCAGATGCCGAACCTCCACGGCCCCCTTACAATCCTCGGGGTGGTGCGGCTCTCCGCGGCTGGGCGGCCGCGCATTATCTTCAAACACAAGTGCCCTATGCACAAGAGCGCACTCAAGCCAGCGCCGATTTGTGGCAAAATCTTTATTCAGGATGCAACAGCAGGCACATGGAGAGTCAATACCGCCTGTTGTGGTTTCTGCATGACGCGTTTCGGGCATCCCGCCCTTCTTCTTGGTGCCTCACTACAACCTGCAGCCAAAACGCCACTGCCACCATTTTGACCAATCACATGCCCTCCAATGGGCCAATCAAAAGAATAGTCATCCCCCGCTGAATGTTGGGAGTTGCAGTGCGCTTCCAATGTAGTGGCCACAATATATCGCTGCAAATGTCTTGGCATCAAGCCCTGGATGGGCCCCTCAAGGTACCGCTGTTACAAATCCATCCAAGCGCTGCTCCAAAGGACTCGGCAGATGCCGAACCTCCACGGCCCCCTTACAATCCTCGGGGTGGTGCGGCTCTCCGCGGCTGGGCGGCCGCGCATTATCTTCAAACACAAGTGCCCTATGCACAAGAGCGCACTCAAGCCAGCGCCGATTTGTGGCAAAATCTTTATTCAGGATGCAACAGCAGGCACATGGAGAGTCAATACCGCCTGTTGTGGTTTCTGCACGACGCGTTTCGGGCATAACGCCCTTCTTCTTGGTGCCTCACTACAACCTGCAGCCAAAACGCCACTGCCACCATTTTGACCAATCACATGCCCTCCAATGGGCCAATCAAAAGAATAGTCATCCCCCGCTGAATGTTGGGAGTTGCAGTGCGCTTCCAATGTAGTGGCCACAATATATCGCTGCAAATGTCTTGGCATCAAGCCCTGGATGGGCCCCTCAAGGTACCGCTGTTACAAATCCATCCAAGCGCTGCTCCAAAGGACTCGGCAGATGCCGAACCTCCACGGCCCCCTTACAATCCTCGGGGTGGTGCGGCTCTCCGCGGCTGGGCGGCCGCGCATTATCTTCAAACACAAGTGCCCTATGCACAAGAGCGCACTCAAGCCAGCACCGATTTGTGGCAAAATCTTTATTCAGGATGCAACAGCAGGCACATGGAGAGTCAATACCGCCTGTTGTGGTTTCTGCACGACGCGTTTCGGGCATCCCGCCCTTCTTCTTGGTGCCTCACTACAACCTGCAGCCAAAACGCCACTGCCACCATTTTGACCAATCACATGCCCTCCAATGGGCCAATCAAAAGAATAGTCATCCCCCGCTGAATGTTGGGAGTTGCAGTGCGCTTCCAATGTAGTGGCCACAATATATCGCTGCAAATGTCTTGGCATCAAGCCCTGGATGGGCCCCTCAAGGTACCGCTGTTACAAATCCATCCAAGCGCTGCTCCAAAGGACTCGGCAGATGCCGAACCTCCACGGCCCCCTTACAATCCTCGGGGTGGTGCGGCTCTCCGCGGCTGGGCGGCCGCGCATTATCTTCAAACACAAGTGCCCTATGCACAAGAGCGCACTCAAGCCAGCGCCGATTTGTGGCAAAATCTTTATTCAGGATGCAACAGCAGGCACATGGAGAGTCAATACCGCCTGTTGTGGTTTCTGCACGACGCGTTTCGGGCATAACGCCCTTCTTCTTGGTGCCTCACTACAACCTGCAGCCAAAACGCCACTGCCACCATTTTGACCAATCACATGCCCTCCAATGGGCCAATCAAAAGAATAGTCATCCCCCGCTGAATGTTGGGAGTTGCAGTGCGCTTCCAATGTAGTGGCCACAATATATCGCTGCAAATGTCTTGGCATCAAGCCCTGGATGGGCCCCTCAAGGTACCGCTGTTACAAATCCATCCAAGCGCTGCTCCAAAGGACTCGGCAGATGCCGAACCTCCACGGCCCCCTTACAATCCTCGGGGTGGTGCGGCTCTCCGCGGCTGGGCGGCCTCGCATTATCTTCAAACACAAGTGCCCTATGCACAAGAGCGCACTCAAGCCAGCGCCGATTTGTGGCAAAATCTTTATTCAGGATGCAACAGCAGGCACATGGAGAGTCAATACCGCCTGTTGTGGTTTCTGCACGACGCGTTTCGGGCATAACGCCCTTCTTCTTGGTGCCTCACTACAACCTGCAGCCAAAACGCCACTGCCACCATTTTGACCAATCACATGCCCTCCAATGGGCCAATCAAAAGAATAGTCATCCCCCGCTGAATGTTGGGAGTTGCAGTGCGCTTCCAATGTAGTGGCCACAATATATCGCTGCAAATGTCTTGGCATCAAGCCCTGGATGGGCCCCTCAAGGTACCGCTGTTACAAATCCATCCAAGCGCTGCTCCAAAGGACTCGGCAGATGCCGAACCTCCACGGCCCCCTTACAATCCTCGGGGTGGTGCGGCTCTCCGCGGCTGGGCGGCCGCGCATTATCTTCAAACACAAGTGCCCTATGCACAAGAGCGCACTCAAGCCAGCGCCGATTTGTGGCAAAATCTTTATTCAGGATGCAACAGCAGGCACATGGAGAGTCAATACCGCCTGTTGTGGTTTCTGCACGACGCGTTTCGGGCATCCCGCCCTTCTTCTTGGTGCCTCACTACAACCTGCAGCCAAAACGCCACTGCCACCATTTTGACCAATCACATGCCCTCCAATGGGCCAATCAAAAGAATAGTCATCCCCCGCTGAATGTTGGGAGTTGCAGTGCGCTTCCAATGTAGTGGCCACAATATATTGCTGCAAATGTCTTGGCATATATATATATATATATATATATATATATATATATATATATATATATATATATATATATATATATATATATATATATATATCCAAGGTACGTAGATGTAAAGTTAAGAATAGTAAAAAAGTACTCACCTACAAATACACATATACTTACCTTCGTGATATTTTTGTCAATACAATATTTTTGTACAACAATATTCATATTTTTCTCATCGATATTCAGGCGTATAACTCCCCCAATGTCATTACAAAATGAATCCCTCTAAACACAATCTAGCTAAACGTGGCCAATAACTACTAGAATATAGTTATAAGCTGCCTTTTCCGTTCGAAAAGTGATTTCTACTTTGTAAAGCCAGGAATTATATTTTAACATCGTATTTCCAACCATTTTTATTCAAAGGGAAAAAAGGCATTGTTACTGGCAATACAAACAAAGTAAGATGATTCTACAAGCACACGAGATGTAATGTCTTCAACTTACCGGTGGGCACTGTGCAAGTTTATCCGCAGCTACCAACTGAACATTTAAATGTTTACTTTGTGATTTTCCTCTGGACTTGATCAGCCGTTGTAAAACCTGATGGAGAAACAAGGATTTACATTTTTCAATCCATTAATGATTTTTTTTATATATATTCCTAAAGAATAATTAAACTTACATACTCACCAATCGTACTTCTCAGAATCCTACATCAAACTAAGCTTGGTTGGTATAAACAGAAGCACATGGTGCAATCAGAAGAAATGCTGTCTTTACTGATTTTCTGGATCCAAGAATTAATGACCTTCCACCATTAGTATTCTAAGGGGGATTCCCCCAATTGTAGAATGTTTAATTTGGTCTATTTTGTGTGGAACATGAAATATTCCTGATACAACTGCAAGATCGTGCAATGTTACAAAGATTCCTATCTGGTAGCACTGCACTGGCATAAGCTTATCTTAATCAGATGACCCACAGTTGCTTTTGGTTACTTGTGTAACTTAAATGCATAAATGGAGGTCTTGTACAATAGGACTACATAGAGGTCATCACTTTTGAAGAACTTTAAAAAGGAGTGAACTTATTTGTGAACTGTACTTCACCCTGGACACATTTTCGTACATAACTGTTGTAAATTATAAGATTATTTCTGTCTCTTAAAATACCACCTCTGGGAAATGTAGGTCACAAGCTAAGCCACCATTTCAGGGTATTCTGTGTATCAGGGAATGTCTGTCATGATATTTAAGACAGTGAACTAGTTATCAAAGTACATTAGAAGTAACTTCAACCTGCACAATAGTTTCTAGCCTCACGTATATATAGGCATCCAGCTCACCCGACAGATGTGGTCCCTAAGAATTAAGATAGAAAAATGATGCCACAGGTAAAGGCAAAGCTGTTGCTGCATGAAAATATGGGGAGGTGTTGCCCAGCTCCAAATCTGCCAGAGTAGATAAATGGACCAATTCCGAGTTTCGGCGGTGCAAGGGTAGGTGGTACTCCAATGCCGTGCCCCCGCACCACCGAGACTCGCCACCGCAGATTACAAGTTATTTGTAGTCGGGCAGGCGGCATGGCGTTACCAGGGCACTGTCTCTTTCAAAGGCTTTTGTGCCTTTAAAGGCACCGCAATGAGAATGCCTCACAAGGTTACTGCACGACATGAACCTTGGGGGGCACATGCCCCCCATGTGCAAGCACAGGCGGAGAAGGCACAGGGGATAGGGCTCACTTTGTTTCCTCTCTGCCAGGTTTGACATGGAGGAGGAACCTCCATGTCTCCACCAGCGGAGAGGAAACTCATAATATGCTTGGCAAACATATTGAGGCCTCCTGACCACCATGCCACCTCCAGGGAACAGTGGTTCCCTGGTGGTGTCGGCGGTCCCAGGGCGGTCTGACTGCCCAACTTGTAATGGGGCAGACAGACAGCCCGTAGGGTGGTGGCTGGACCGCCACGCCACCACACGTCTGGCGGTCCTTGGACTGCCAGACTCTTAATCAGGACCATAGTGTTCTGATATTGGTAGGTTGACATTTTATGGCTTTAGGGACTCGAAGTTACTGTGGGACATTCAGGCAGTTGGACAAAGGCAGGGATTCACAGCAGCTAAGTTGCTCATGAAGACTGGGTCTACAAAAGGAAAGGCACTAGTATGTGGTTTAATCCATTGCATAAGGTCTGTTTATAGCTGACTTCATCATTGCTCAATTCTTATCCATTTCTGTATTGCTATTTTGCCTATCGTCATGGTGTACACCTGGTCTGTTTAGAGATATGCATGTCATCTTCACATACATGGTCATGGTTCGGAAGTTGTATGAAATTCCTTTTGTAAGTCCAAGTCTCCTTTAAATCTCTATGCAGTATTTTTATAGCTGGAGATCCAACTATTAAAAACACTCATTTTTCTCTAAGAGTGGTCACAGTTGATTCTTTTATTGATGATCTCCTGTGTACTCTTTGTTCTGAGTGAATATGCATTATTTATTTCAGTCAGATTATTAGCTATCCCTTCGAGCACTCAATCAAAGCAAATTATGTAAATTTTTTGGATAGCAGTATTTACTCTTTAACTTAGCTGTGGGTGATGAAAGGGTAAAGGAGCTCCTTAAGAGTAGCATTCCTGGGTGTCTGCTAATGTGCTCAGAACAATATGTCAGAAAACAATATAATGGAAGGTTGAGTACTAAACATCATGTTTTTGATTTACCTGTTTTAGGGTGCATATCACAGATGAAACTCCTCTGGAAGCCTGTAATTTGACTGAGCTAAGGTCATCTCTTAATATATCCTAATTAGGGGCGAGATTTCCATTACACCAGCATAATCTTGCAGAATGTAAGTAATTTGCAGTTAAGCGTGGTCCGCGAAATTACACTAGTATACTTCATTATGATTTGCTCATAGCAGTAAATTATCACAAGCGGATGGAAACAACATGACCGACCATAAAGAGAAAGGCTGCTGTTTGCAGTGCATGTATATTTGCACTATATTTTTTTCGAAATAGGTCCTTGCATCCAAAATAGACACAAGGAAGCATTTCACACTAAAATATAGCACCAAGGGATGTTTTTGCATTGTGTGTAATTACATGTAATTTCGTATTAATTTCCCTGAACCTTCACAAAATTACACAAATGCAAAATACATAAATTCTACACAAACCTGGTCCTAATAATAAAGAAAATTAGCAACAAGGACATTAGTTGCTCTTTTTCTTTTCTCAACATCTGGCGTTAGATTCCTAAGAGCCCAAGAGTTTATCTGCTCCAGATACTCATAAGCATCAATATCCATTCTCCTGGTTATCGTGGAATACTGCTGGTACCGCATAAATGATCCTGAAGGGCTAAAATATATTCAAAGGTTTCCCGTTATTTGTTTGCACGCGGTGTGGTATACATAGTCATTTTCAGTCCCAAATTCCTTCGAGCATCAGGATCTCGTAAGAAAAGTAGCCAGAGACATACCAGGTGCTAGATGATCACTTCAATCTCTGATCCTTGAAGGGAGTACTGTGAACGGGAGAAGCGCACTTTTCTTCATGTATGGTAGTTCTGTGCACTTTTTCAAACATTCTGGAAGGAACTACTAAGTCACATTAAAGGGACATTGGGGTACCTAGTTACTCCTAATCGACCCTGCTCCTAGGGCTGAGACCATCGAATATGAAGGGTATAACAGGCTCTGATTGGACTCTTATTCGGCACATAAAGAGAGTGGCCAAGAAGTTCATAGCTCTTTTCTGGATGAAAAAAGATCTCCAATTAGCCAACTTTGGTTCCTTTAGCTATGGAAACATTGACTATGGAGCAAATAACGCATAAGATATCACACTCTGAAAAGAAATTTGTTGGCTCATTGCAACCCTTCCCTCCTATCCCTCTGCTATGGGGCCTGTGCTCCCCTAAACATCCCTGCCTTGTGTGGCAGGCGCAACATGGTGCCTGCCACACAAGACAGGGATGTTTGTAAACTTCAATTTTTCTATTGCAGCTTGTGCTGCGGCTCTTTTGCAGCCTCCACACAAGCTGCTATTGAAAAATGTATGTTTCCGACAGCCCATAGGGCGGCCGCATCCAAATTCAGTCCTAAGTAGAGTAAACCTGGTCAATTTATCTCTCGCCTCAGTATATGTTGCCTCAGTATATGTCGCTAGGCACAAGGATTGTCTCCAGTGCTTAATTTGAGCTTGTGATAGCCAGTGGTGCCCATCTGCGCTTCTTTTATCACATTAGACATTTGCCGAGACGAAGCAAGGGAAAAACATGGAAAGAAAAAGGAAGGACGAAGAGAAAGATAGAAAAAAAGACACAAAAGGAGAAAGCAGAAACCTGCCAGAGAGTGATAAAGAAGGTAGGGTGTGTCTGGTAGTGGATTAAAGAGACATGAGGTGGAGTCAAGACTGAGCAGCCTTGGTATTCGGCCAACCAACATATATAGCACCGGCCACAAGCTTCCGAGCAAAGCTTTGGGCACCAGCACTCATTATTTGACAAATTCAGCACTGATTGTCTCCTATTATACACAGCTCCCAGATATCACATTTTCCCCATTTCATGCTGGTCTACTCTCAGAGATGGTCCATGCTGTCGAACACCCAGTTGTTTACTGTTACCATTTGTAGACATCAGTAGTAACTTCAAACATATATTCAACTATATAAATGTGTGTTTCAATTCTACATTTTTCTTTGTTGCTTTTGACAAAGACATCACCACATTAAATACTTGTTAAAATAGATACTAGGAAACAAGTAAGCAGGTGTTATACAATATATTTTCTCTTAAGCCACCATACATTAATATTACCAGCACAACAAAAGAATGCCATTTAACAGTACAGTCATGTCTGAAGCTCCTAACACTGGTGAAAAAGCACACTTCACTCGTACACTGGCATGCTGTGCACTCTTCTCGACTCTATAACTGCTAAGCAATTTGCTAATAAAAATTGTAATTGTGCTTGGAGCTGAGCCAGCGATTACAGTAGGTCATAATATGAAGACATTGGTCGATTACTATGCCTTACGTTTTAATTAAACAGGCAATTATTTTCAATTAGGCTAATCACTTCAGTTTCGATAATGCTGACGACAGAATGGATTACCGAGCAAATGATATGATACATTAGGCCAAACAATGCCTCATCTACAGAAACTGTGCAGTGTAGCTTTAGCAAACAGGCTCATGTGTGGAACTGCCATTTAAACGATGCGGTATACGATACGCGTGTGCTGTAGTCCATGAGATTTCCTTCACCGTAGGTACATGCTTTATGAAGAGCTCAGAAACTACTATTAGTTACGCTGAAGTGTAACAAAATGTCTCATGTATGTGTGGGAGTTGTTTCCCTTTATTTTGAATGCATTATAAACTGAGCTTATGCTAACTTAAACTGTGTCAACACTGTCCTCCATCTTGCAGCAATGTCATAACACATGTGACTACTGTTGTTGCTTCCTGTTCTAAAAAAAAGAATTGCGAGCTTTACCCTAATAAACAGAGAGCGTTCCCAGAGACCTTTCCACGCTGTACTTAACCAAGGGCATCCTGACTGTCTCAGGCTATTGTTGCACAATGTAGCAACTAGTAGCCTTGAATAAACTGTGAGAATATCAAAAATCTAATGTAATACTACAAGAAAAGAATATCTAAAGGTAGTGAAAAACTAATGTAAAAAGTTTCACTACCAGGACATGTAAAACTTCAAAGTACATGTCCAACATTTTAAATACACTGCACCCTGCCCTTGGGGTTGGCCATGGTCTACCTTAGGATTGACCTATATGCATTAAAAAGGAGGGTTTAAGTCTGGCTAAAGGTTTACATTGCCAGATTAAAATTGCAGTTTAAAACTGTGCATACAGTGTCTGACTGGCCAATATTTATACCTGGTGGAAGCGGTGAAGTAGGAGAATGTTCTGGCGATTTCCACCCCCAGAGGTGTTTAGAATATTCTGCCTCCCTGCCCTGGCCCCAGTTTGTCTGTGGTCACAAAATACTAGGGTCAAATCCTTTGTGGAGTGCTCAGGTACAGTGTTTGTGATGCGCAAGTGTGGTAGGTGAGAGCTTCTCCCCCTTATCAAGTCAGAGATAGCCCATTCTGTCAACACCTAGGGACCTTTGTTACACTGTCTGCAATTTACAAAGATCAACTGCCAGTTACACCTTGTCACGTGTTCAAGGAAACAGGCTGCAGGCACAAAATAGGCAAACAAAATGGCAACTTTCAAAAAGTGGCATTTTAAGAATTGTGACTTAAAATATGACTTTAGCAATAAGGAGGATTTGAATTCCAATTCTTTAGACACCAAACTTGATATTCCTACCTGAGGCATATTGAAAGCTATCACTTATTAAATGCAATACGTTAACTGAATGTTATCCATTAGGAGAGGCAGGCCTTGAAGTAGTGAAAAATGTTTTTTTTTTTTACTATGAGGACATGCAAAAGTTAAAAGTACATGTCCAACTTTTTAAAAACACTGCACATTGCCCTATGGGCTCTTTAGGGTCTACCATAGTGGTGATTTATATGTATTAAAAAGGAAGGTCTCGGCCTGGCATAAGGTTAATTTTGCTAGATCAAACTGCACCCACAGGGTCTGCAATGGCAGTACTGAGGCATGTTTAAAGTACTACTTAATTGGGTGGCACACTCAGTGCTGCAGGCCCACCAGTAGCATTTAATTTACAGTCCTGGTTCACTCATAGTGTAATTTACTAGGGATTTATAAATAAACTAAATATGCTAATTGGGTATAAGCCAATGTTACCAAATTTTAAGCAGAGAGCACAAGCACTTCAGCATTAGTTAGCAGTGGTAAAGTGTGCACAGTCCTAAGGCCAGAAAGAACGAAGTCAGCAAATACAGGAGGTCTGAAAACATAAAGTTTGGGGGAACCCACAACAAGGATGCAAGCTCTAAAGCCTATTAACCCCTTATATAAAATTTAAAACTATTACCAGTGTTTTTCATTCTTATGAGAATGCCTCAGTACTGATTCTTTGACAAATACTCTCAAATGTATTATTGATGGGTCCAATTAGGGTGCTTCAATGTCCGTATTGGGACTACTCTGCACCTGTTTGGCACATTTTGGTGTGATTATTTGAGACACATATGCACGCTGACAGATCTGGTAGCAGAGGTGATGGTTCCAATTGGAGCCAACCAGTAATTAAAGAATCAATTGGCTCTAGAACCGACAACTGCACCTTCATGGTCCAGGCGCTTTTCCCTGAGATTTACATTGATGCAGTCCCAACCCAAAATGGTTCTGGGAGACAAGGGGGCAGAAGAAGAACGGTGTGGATATTAAAAGGGATTGCACGCATGCAAAAAAACTATGGAATGCAATGGACGGATTTTGAGAGCAATTATTGTGTTGCTTTGATTTTGGGATTCTTGGGGGTGTTAGTTGTTGTTTTCTTTTTATAATTCATTTTTTATTGAACATAGCGAATCAACAACACAAAGTACATCATGGTGTAAGCAGTTCTATGGTACATTGTAGTTACATTTTGTTCAGTGCTTGAGACATTACTTGCAAGTTGTTACATCGTTTATGGCGACGGAGGGCCATCATGACTGGGAACGTTTGGGGGGTACAGACCTTACCTCGATATACATTCCAGTCATTCCAGATGGATGACCATTTTTGGGGGCATCCCCGTGCCACGTACACTGTCTTTTCCGTGAACATGCACCTATCCATGTCTGTTTTCCAGCTCTCTATCTTGAGTGTATGTGTGGCTCCCCATAGCTGTGCGTTGTTCCTCTTAGCTATCATCAGCTCCAGTGTTACACAGGTGGTGCGCTTATTGTTTAGGTTAGTGGGCTCCCACACATTTGAGAGACACCTCTTCGCTTCCGAGCGTATAGCAAGTGTGAGTGCCTCATTGAGGACCTCATGTATCTTGTGCCAGTACCTTTGAATGTCTTCATATTCCCACAATATATGCATAAATAATCCCTCCTGTCCACATTGCCTCCTGCAGTCTCCATTTTCCAGTCTCCCGATTTTCACCACACACGGCTCTGTTACGTACACTCTATGCAGAATTTTGAGCTGGACAAGTCGCAACCTAGCTGAGATGGCCACTGCCTGTGGGGAGGCCACTGCTACTCTCCAGTCCTCTTCATCTAGGACTATACTGTCCCTTTCTCATTTCTCTCTTGTGTGTTGGAGTGAGTCACTAGTGTTATTAATCAGTTTTTTGTATGTCAGCGATATGGCCTTCGTGGGCAGGTAGCCGTCTAACAGTCTGTCCTCGAGAGGTGAGGACTCCGGAGGGGTAACACCCATCTGCAGTTGTGCCTTAAGAGCGTGGCAGATCTGCATGTATTGGAAATGTTCTGTGTCGGTCAAGTCGTACTCTTGTTGCAAGGAGGCAAACGATTTAACTTCCCCTTTCACCCAGAGGTCTCCTATCTTTGAGATACCTATGAGGTCCCATTTATCGAAACCCTTCGAAGTCCACAGGTCCCCCAGTAGTTCCGTGTCCCATAGGGGGGTTGCCAGAGTTAACTTATGCTCCCATACCAGGCTTCTATTGGCGGCATGCCAGACTTGCACTGAGTGCTTAGTCAGCCCTGTCAGGGGAAGTCGCCGGGGTTTTGAGTATAACGCTCTATTGTAGTTTCCTCCCGGCAACAACCACCGATCCATGGCATAACCTGGGTCATCCACTCGGTGATAAGTGCCGTGACTGATGGCGGCCAGGTGCGCTGCCCAGTAGTACCTTTTGAGGTCTGGAAGGCCAATCCCCCCATCATACCAATTTAGATTGAGTTTAGCTAGTGCTATGCAGGGTTTTCCATTCCACAACAGGCTTCTCTGCAGACTCTCGATCTCTCTAAAATAGATCGCGGGTACCAAGTCCGGGGAATTTTGCAGCACATATAAAAAGCGGGGCAGGGACATCATTTTAAAAAGCGACGCCCTGCCCAGCAGGGAGAGCGGGAGTGCCTTCCAGCTTACAGTGTCCCTCTTCAGTCTTTGCAGGGGAGGGAGCAGGTTCTGATCGAAACAGCGTTTAGGGTCTGCAGTGATGAAAATGCCTACATATTTAAAGCCTATTGTGAAGATTAGATTTGGGCAGCCCTTTGGGAGAGCAGGCGGGGGCCCGCTGAGAACGTATAGTATAGACTTAACCCAGTTAATAGAATAGCCGGAGTATCTGCCAAAGGCTGTGAATATGTCTAGCACACTTACAAGTGATGCTTTTGGGGAGGCCAGAAACAGGAGAATGTCATCTGCATACATTGATATGCGATCTTCCCAGGCCTCTGACCCTTGCAGTCCTCATATCAATGGCTCCAACGCTAACGCAAACAGGAGGGGGGAGAGCAGGCAGCCCTGACAGGTCCCTCGATTCAGCTGGAATACTTCTGACTTTTTGTTGTTGACGACAACTTGGGCTGGGGGTTCCGAGTACAGTATCCTGACCCACTGAATGAAGCAAGGACCAAACCCCATTTTTGCGAGGATTGTGAAGAGGTACAGCCACTCAACGGTGTCGAATGCCATTGTGGCATCCAGTGATACAATTATCGCCGCCTCCTGGATTGTGGCCACCCTTCCCAGCACTCCATGTACTCTGTGCAGGTTTAGTGCGGTGTTATGCTGAGGCATGAAGCCCGATTGGTCTGGGTGGACCAGACCACTGATCACTTTAACAAGTCAATTGGCTAGGAGTTTGGCAAAAATCTTGGGTTCTGCATTCAATAGAGAGATTGGCCTATAAGAGGTACATTCAGTCTTCGGCTTGCCCTCCTTATAAATTGTGACCAGTGTTGCAATCCTCTGGTCTCATGGAAGCAGCCCCAGTTCCTTACTTTCTTCAGACATTACACGCAGGTACGGGGCTAGTTTGTCCGGTCTAAGTTTGTGAAGTTTGATCGGCAGGCCGTTCGGACCAAAGACCTTCCCCGGCTTCTGATTGCTTGGGCTATTTCATCGTTGGTGAGGTCACCTTCTAGTAAGTTTAGATCATCTGCCGAAAGGGATGGAAGGGTTATGTTTTCGAGCAGCAGCTGAGAGTCGCTTCCGTGAATGTTGTATGTGAGCGGTATGTTTCACTGTAGTGAGCCGCAAATGTGTTTGTAATATCTTGGGGGTCAGTGATCGAGAGACCCGCCCCGTCTGCTAGCTCAGGGACCAGCCTATTTGCAAGTTCTTTCTTATCTAGCCATGCGATTAACTTCCCCGCTTTGTCCCCGAGATCGTATATTCTGCCCTGTGTCTCCCTTCCCAGTGCTCTGGCTCTATCAGTCACTATGGCTTTGTAGTGGTCTCTCTTAAGTTGCAGAACATGAAGTTTCTCTGGCGTTATCTCCCCATCGAGTTCTTCTTACAGCTGGAGGATTTCATTTTCTGCTTCAACTTCCTCTTTTAGTTTCTCTTTCCGCACCCCGGCTATCTGAGAGAGCGCTTGTCCCCTTATTACAGTTTTGAATGCCTCCCACATCGTCTGGGGGATTGAGCCGAACCCTCATTTTCCTGGAAGTAGAACTCCATTGCGTTTTGCAATGCTTTACAGACCTCTGGGTTGCAGAGATGCCAGGGGTTGATGGGGTCGACTCTACCCACCCTGTGCTGACCAATAACTAACTGGGCCCATAGTGGGGAATGATCCGAGATACCTCGCGCCATATGTCTTATTTCTTGGACATGTGTAACATGCGGCGCTGGAACCAGTAAGTAGTCAATTCGCGACAGGCTATGGTGGGCCCCAGAGTGGTAAGTGTGCTGGATACTGCGGGATGATAAGCCCTCCAGACTTCTACTAAGCCTAGGGTCTCTAAGAAGTCCGGCAGCCAACTGTAGGGTGGACCGTGCTCTTGGGGTGGGTGTTGGTCTAGCGTGCCCGAGACCACAGAGTTAAGGTCACCTCCCACCACCAGGAGACCGTCTGGGATTGACAGTAATATGGAGCCCAGGTCTATAAATGCACGGTCCTGGAGGCCGGGCGGCACATACACAGACATAAGTGTCAACGTGTTTCCCTCTCATTGTCCCGTGATCCTTATATACCTGCCCCAGTCGTCTGAAAAAGTGGAATGTACTGCCAGTGGAAATGAGTTTCTCAGCATTATCCCAGCTCCCCTCGAGCCTGTGGTAAAACCTGAGTGGCTACCAACTTGTACCCCCACCTATTTAAGGCCTTGCAGGTGGTACCCACCAAATGTGTTTCTTGGACCAGTACCACATCTGGGGCATGTCGCCTTATATGTTGCAATACCACACACCTTTTAACTTTGTCCCCCAAGCCATTAACGTTCCAACTCATCAATTTAATGCTCTTGTCCCATTGCGTACTCATCAGGACCTATGTGTTTCCTACAATACCTTGTAAAGGAGTGGCGGTACCTTGTCAAATCAACACAAAAAAAATAACAATTCAAAAGCCCCAACCCAACTACCCCCCTCCCTACTTCCCTGCACGCTGGGCTCGAAACTGCCCATGATTCCTTTATGCAGATTGCCTGTCGTCCAACAGCTTACCTAAAAGTAGAAACATGGGAGGGATGCTGTGTCCCGCTCCTCCCTCCCTCCCTCAACTGGCTGGCCCATTAAATGTCCTGGGAAGGGTGAGCCGCATCGTTATTACAGTTTAATTAACCATTATCCCTCAAGTTCGTGTCCGCCCTAAAGGCGTTCTACCTGTATCATGCAGCCAAGCAGGTAATGTTCGATAGCAAGTGGGCTCCCTTTGACCTCCAGCACCGGTTCTGGTTGCAATTGTTCTGATTGATCAGCCTCAGTCTTGATGGGAGAAGTGCTCCCTCACCTCCCTCCATCCGTCCAGCCCCTCAGCAGCAGTCTCTGGGACGTCAAAGCATCTGGTTCTCCCATCAGCCTCCACCCGGAGCCGAACAGCATCACGTATTTCAGCCCTTTCTCTCTAAGTTTCTTCTTGACTTCCAGAAACGACCGCCTCTGTTTCTGCATCGCCTGCATGAAGTCCGGGAAAAAGGTGAATTCCGCGTTGTCATATCGGAGCAGCGGCGCCAGTCTGGCCAGTATCGGACATGGGGGAGCCCCGGGCCTTGGTCGGCCCCCCCGGACCCTGTGGGCCCTTTCAATTACAAAGAGTTTCGATAGACCTTTGGGCTGTAAATGTGCGGTTATTAGATTCTCCACAAAGAGGTCTGTGGCCTGCCTCACTGCGTTTTCCGGCACCCCAAAAATGTGTATGTTGTTGTATCTTGTGCGCCCTTCGTAGTCATCGAGTTTACCTTCCGTGAATTTACAGAATGTTTGTAGCTCCTGGACTTCATTTTGCAGCTGCGTGGTGTCGCTCACTAGACTCGCCGTGGTGATTTCCAATTGTTTGACTTGCCCTGTTTTTTGCGAGGTCTGCTCCAATGAGCATCACTTCTGAGGAGATTGTGTCCAGTCTCTGTTCCAGGGATGTCCTGACCCCTGTGATTACCTCCATGACATCCTTTAGCGTGAGTTCCGGGGTATCTCCATCTGGCCCCATTATCAGTTTAACTTTAAATTGCTGCTGTTCAGTTAGTGCCGCCTTCGGGAGAGTATATCAGTCCAGTTTGTTATGCTGGGGGACTTTGGGGCCTCTCGTGCCCGACATGGTGGTTCTCCCCGATTTCCCCACACCGAGATCACACAGCTGTGCGCCGAGTCCTTGGCCACAGCCCGTCCACAGCTTGGGAATGGGGGGGGGGGAGTTTGTTGTGTCGTGTGGGTGCGGAGCCCACCTCGGTGCGTCACAGGGGAAGTTTATAAGTCGGAGGGGGTGAGTCTCGGCCCGCCTCTGTCTCCTCTTTGGGCCACAGCTTTCTTCCCCTGCGATGTCTTCAGTGCTTGTACCCTGCTCCTCACCAACGGGCAGACGTCTTTGACTTTGTTGTGGTCTAGCTTGAATCAACCCCTGGACTCTGGTTCCCATGCTGTTGGGGCACCGCGGGAGTGTACGCATTATGCCCCTGGTTACTCAGTGCCGGGCGTCGCCACTGGCTGCAACATGGCCCTGGGGTCTAGGCGGTCTCCACCGGGGTTTTGGCACATTTAAAGCCTTCTTGAGGGAGAGAAGGTAGACGATGGGGCCTACCTCAATGCACCGCTCTTGAAGTCCGGGAGGCGAAGGGGCAGAATTCCCATCTGCCTCTGCCCCCCTCCAAGATCACAATCCTTCTTCCCCGTGTTGCTTCTGGGGTTTCACACTCTGCCCCCACCAGTTGGCGGGTGGCAATATTCCTGTTTTGTTGTGGCGTCGCCCGGCCTTCGGGCCCCGGATGTGTCACCTCCGATCCTTTGTGAGAGTGTGCCCTCTATGTCCCTTATCGTGTGGCACTGGGCGCCACCTCTAGTTGTGGTGTGGCTCCGGAGTCCAAACGGCTTTCTCAGGGGTCTTCAGCACTCCGATATCTCCCCTTGCTGGCGGCACACACTCCCTCACTGTCCAAACACCCTCCGCAGGGCCCCAGCGCCTCCACAGCGCCACTGCTAGATCGGCCTCACCTTCAGCCACAATGTCTCGGACCCACAGCTATCCCCCGACTGTCACGTGGAACAGTTGGTTGTGATTGTCGCCGCCAGCAATCTCCTCCGTCATCCTGCAGCTGTGTTCTTGAAGGCGCAGACCCGATCACCAGGTACGCGACTGTCTCAGACCTTCGTCCGCCGGCCCCCCTCCGGGCGCGGCTGTCACTCTAGACCCCGTCTTACGCGTAGGAGAAAGCCGCCACCGGCGGCGTCTCTATCTTCAGTCGTGGTGGCACCACAGGCTCAAGCTTGGTCTCGTTGTGATCCTCGGAGCGACCCTACCCTGCGGCCATCTTGCTACACCACGTAGCCACGCCCCCCAGTTGTTGTTTTCTTGATGATGTTCTTTGATTTTTGAAAATGATATATGTGTGAGTTGTTATGTGCATAGCATAGAATTAAGGAGAGGTACCTCAAGTTAGAGTACTGAACTGTTGAACCTGACTGCTAAGGTGAGGTGTGTTGTGAAGCCCTATCAGGTACTCCAAGATAGGGACGTAATATTTTCTGCCTGGGTATACTAATTTAACTTGGTGGCAGATCGCTCCTTAGTGTATGAGAGCGAACATACCAGGTACAGTGACTTTCGCAGGTCGAGGGACCACCGTTGGATGAAAGTAGGTAGTATTCTTCCCATTGTAGAGATTTCCTCCTAGTCGGAGTAGGCAAATAATTAAATGTTTGTAAAAAGTGGTTCACAAGAAGTCTGGCAGTATTTGGGTGTTGTGTCACCAAGGTGCTGCACAAGCATTGGCTGGTGGACGCCATTGCTGTGCTGTGATAGGGTGACCTTTGACAGAGACGTGCTATTATTGGTGGACAGATCGTGAACCCATTAGTGTGGAGTTAGTGAGTGATTGGAACAGAGAGTGACTGAGACCTCGTCAGAATTGAAAATCCCTTATCAAAGAAGAAGAAAGACGTAAATAAGGAGAACATTTTTCCCCCTCAATGTATCCCAGCAAGGGAAGTGGTGTCCAAGAAAGGGTTACACATGTATATGTGGTTTAGCGTGGCATGAATATACATTCAAGGATGGGGAACTGTGATTCCCACTGAGCGGGACCATCCAATTCCTTACAATAAAGAACTTGAGAAGAAGGATGTATGACTTAAAGGCACAGCCAAGGCCCACTTAATCTGATTCCTTAAACCTTTGGGAGCAAATGGCGAATGAAAAGAAAAGGAACAAATTTGAAAATTCGCAGTAGTGCTCATGCGTGGAAGGGTGTGCAGGATGACGAAAGGCAGAAAAGGTGGAGGGAGGAAATCATTGAGACTGTTGGGGCCTATCACTAGATAGAAAGTGAAGAGAGGGAAAAGTAAAAACCAAAAAGGGAGACAGAAACATGGAGTGAGGCGGAAGATGCCTTTGTATTAAACGAGCTCCTCAATATAAGACCACCCTATGCAATGTTGCAGGTGCTGCTCTGAGCACCACAGCCCTGGCAGTAACCAAGACTGAGACAGTTGCAGAGTCCCCTATAGCAGCTCACGCACAACAAGCTATACAGAAACTGCCATCCCATCCCATGCTGGGAGCCCTGTGCCTGTAGCAGTAAGTACCCTGCTTTTGTCGAGAGCTGCAATAGTTTCCCCAGTTGAGGCACTTGTTAGAACTTTCCCAAGTTAACTTGCCCCAAGTATACCTCAGGACTCAGCTCTGAGGCCTGTAGGGATGGCATTAGTACCTACTCCTGCAAGGAGAGAGCTCAGTCAGCAGTGTGATTGGAGGTCAGACAACTAGTACCACTTTGCAGTTAACTCCCCAAGCGCAGGGTAAACCACACAGCAGATTAACATCACCCAGCTGAAAACCTAATTCAAGGAATTTGTAATGAGAAATGCGGGAATGGATTACCTAGGGCATTATAGTGAAAACAAGTTGCTCTACATGAGTAGGGAGGCAGCGAGTGTGGCGAGAGAGTCGCATGCAAGGATGGAAAAATTGGCGGATGTCAATGCAACCCAGTAAAAGAAGTTGAGGAAGAATGCTAGCTTGAAAATGGGTGAGAAGGAGTTGAAAATGTTGAAGTTGAGAGAATAAAGGACCCATGTAAGGGAATTGATCTAGAACATAAGAGAATGGAGCAATACTGAAAGATTTAGGGGGTTGTGGTCCAAGAAGGAGAAAGTCAAGGCGAAGCATAAGAAAGAGAGTGTGAAGTAGGATGGTGAAGGAGACGCAGGGGAAACGGTAAGGGAGGTTCCTTAGAGAAAAGTGGAGGGAGGAGCATACGTGCACATCCCCTGGTCTCAATTGGACATTTTCTACTTTACAGACTACCTTCCAAACTCAGGGAGAATACCTATAAGTGGTACACAGACATGGAACAGATTGTGACCATTTACAAAGTCCTGTGGAAACATTTGGATGTAATGTTCGAGGTGAAGGAACCAAAAGACCTGTGTGCAGAATGTAAGAGGGCAGGCAGTTGACTGGCCAACATAGTAACCCCCAATGGTGGCAGGCACAGATGCCCCGCCACGTATAGTCAAATCTAAATATCAACCATCTGAATACAAAGGTCCCCAAAACAAAAGTGCTGTCTCCCTCTCATGGCGCGGGAAAAACTTTGTTTAGCCACATTGTTGTACAGGGGCTGGGAGTCCCAGAAAACTTATAAGGAGAGGAGGAGCCCAGGGGCATGCTCGCGCGTGCTGAAAAGCGCTGACTGCCTCCTGCGGCTAGGGACGTGTGCGGGCCACGCCTGGGCGAAGCCCGGGTCAAGTGTGGGCCAGTCCGTGCCCATCAGAACCCAGAGGAGGCTGGGCTGGGCCACCCTTCTTGGTCCTCAAGCTGGCATCTGAAGTCTGAAGCTGGATTCAGTGTGTTGGGAGTGCTGCTGTGCAGTGTCTCGTGGTGGAGATCTGGCAAGGGAGAGCCGTACGCAAAAGGGCTCTGTGGGATATCATCACCACCTCACGTTGTGCAGGTAGGGGAAGGATTCCCGCCGGCTTGGGTGTTGGTCAGGGAGGGTCCTGGACCTGCCTATACTACTGAGCTACTGAGCTAGCCTGTTTAATCCCTGGTGATTGTTTCACACGTGAACTACTCCCCTGAAAGTAATGGGAGAATGCAAAGGACTGGCTGTAGTTGCACCGGTGCCTCCAGCTTCCTCATTGGACTCATTTCTTTTAAGAGCTGCAGGGATCATCGTCCATCACCTGGTGGCCCGCCGGCTTTCTCATTCCCCTGTTCCATGCCCTCAATTTAGTACATCAATCACATCAAGGGCCAGTGCAGACCAGCCTGATGAGCATGTTAGGCCTGCCCAGCAAGACGCAGACCCAGACCCAGACCCAGGCCCCTCAAACTCATGTGCAACATCCAGTTTTCTGGGGGCGAATGTAGGATCTGGTCCCAGTGGAGAGCCAGTGATGACCTTGGAGCTGAAATCATCTTGTTCGATCATTCTTGGCAAGGGCGCGGAGCTTACTTCTCAGGAAAGGTCCCCCGACCGCGAGTAAAGCAAAAAGCCCAAAGGCGTAGGGGGTGGAGCAATGTGCAGGCAATCCGCTAACTGTAACCAAGGGAGATTTGGTGGCAATGATGAAAGGCTGGCTGAGATCATTACTGGTGAGCACAGACCTTAAATTTGACCACATCAGGCAACAGCTAGCCGCAATAGATTCGGAGCTCCGGAGGATAGATTCATCCCCCTGAAAACTGCACTATCTACGGAACCATATCTTTTAGGGCTTTCTAGCTCATACGACCGTTTTTATTGACTAGATTTCGCCTGGATTAATTTCATCTTCTCCTTGCTCACCCATGAGGGAGCAACAAAGGCGAGATCTTGCTGCCATGTGGCTGCGACGGCATGTCTCCCCAGGACGTGCTTTATTTTTTAATGTTCTGTAGTAATTATGAGGTGCCAAGGAAGACCTTCTTAATCCCAATTTTTTTAAAAAGCAACTTTTAAACAAGTGCGTCCTGCTTTTACCTTTTTATTACTGCTATCAGGGAGCATGGTATGACATGTTCTTAGTTTTTTAAAGGCCGCAGTAAAGCTTAGATCGACCTGTGACTAAGCATCGTGGGGGATAAGTCTGGAAATTTAATCCTTTTGTATCCTTTTTTATTTATTTTATCTGCATTTTATTATGTGACCTATTGTGATGTAATTTTTACTTTTATGGGTTTTTTCTACAAAAGCTGAATAAAGGTTTGTGGATTGATTGATTGAAGATCAGCATGAGTACATGATTAAATTCTTTACCCCCTGTAACTAACATGAGCGCTACTAACCAGAGCAAGTATGATGTGACCTGCAAAATTAGTAAAGATGAAAGGGTATTTGTAGATGAACTAAATGAGAGAATAAAAACAGACATAGAGAAGTGGGGGTGGACAGATGCAGAACATGTTATTGGGAAGGGTAAGGAACTAACTCCAAGACTGAGCATTGAGCACCAAGAAGGGATATTTGTTTAATATGGCAGCCAGAAGGAAATGAGACTGTTGAAAAATTGGGATGGAGCGAATGTGACTATAGTTACTTAGTCAAGGAAAAAACTTTTAACAATTTAGTGGTAAGTGTGAAAGGTATCTATTACATGTGTTGTAAGTCAGCTTACTTCCTGTTGCCACATAATTAGGTAGGTAATTGCTATGCCACCCTAGGGTCTATCACACTAATGAGTTAGACCCCCCTTGAGGTATGCATAAGGTGAAGCAAGCAGATTCTTCGTGCCATCTTTGGAGCACTCATACCTTCAATAGGAGTGGCCTTAAATAACAAAGATTAGAAAGTTGTCCACACTGGTAGATTCACTTGCTACTGTCATGGCACGAGCATTAACCGTAACCAATAAAGAATTGCTTGCAATGAGATATATGATTATGCAAAAGCGCCTTGCTTCGTATTTACTCCTAGCAAAGAACGGTGGAGTTTGCAAAGTCATTGATGCTCGGAAATGCTGTGCTTATATTCCGCTCATAGATAAGCAACTTGACAGCTATATAATTAGCATAACAAACATAACGCATGAACTAATTGAGCTAGAAGAGTCAGGCGAATGGAAGGGTTAGGTTCTCTATTTGGATCAATTGGGAGAGGCTTTAGGGGAGTGGCTTGGTATTTGGAGGTGGAGGAATTTAAAAATTGCTTTTAACATCTCTATTGGTTATACTAGTTAAAATTGCGAGTGTGCTTATTTTCCTCAAAGTTTGCATGAGAATTTCATCAAGAAATGGTATGGACTGTGGGTGTAAGAAGCGGTCAGCAACAAGAGGCAGAAAAAGAAAGCGATGACTTGAAGGTTGAGGAAATGCAAAGTGATCTGTACGACACCTGGAAGAACTTGGGAGAATTTGAAGAATACGAAGCTAATGAATGACGTCTTGTAATAAAGAGATGAAGTGACGATTTAGCAATCATCATGCCAATTATTCATTAGCTGTGTATTCCTGTACACATTAAACTGATAATGCAGAATTCATGTTCAATGTAATTGACAAAGCCAAGTCAGATCCCAGAGGTAGCGATAGATGCCTGTGTTTAAGGAATCTAGAGGCCAGATGGATCTGTACTGCGGACGGTAGAGCAGGGTCTGAATTCAGATAGGGAATTGCACAACTTCTTTGAGTAAGCTGGGTTGAGCAAGCACTGGTGTTTATATCATGAAACTAGATTAGAGAAGACTTTGGGAATAGACATGGTAGAAATTGAGAGTTTTTGTGATATGTGACCCTCTATTCTATGGACTCTGTAGTTCTTGGATCAGCCTCTCTCTATTAGTATCTTGCCAAAGATGAACTTGTGTGTATATGTGAGGAACTATTAGCCTGGGGATTAATTTAACAATTGAACATGACTATGCATGTGCTAAATTAGGGGATTTAGCGTTATAGGATGAAGTACCTTTCTGGATATAATCTGTGCATAAATATTTATTTTCAATGTGGATTTCCCATACAAATGTTATAGCGAATTATGAGATATATCTATATAGGATGAATCACTTATATGGACATAGGTATGACTTGAGAACATCATATTTTGAATCGAGTTGAAGTGGAGGAAGGACTTTGTTTACCTCTCAATTGGCTGGGTACGTGTGGTAGCTAACGTAATTTTAACGGGCAATTGTGTCTGAATAATGGTGTCTGTGTATTAGGAGGCAATATGTGCAAGACATGCTCAAGATGGCCCTCATGGTTTGCATTTTTATTGCAGGTTGATTTTAAGAGGATGACGTTCATTAACCTGGGAAGAACTTAAGTGGATGATGTGTCATCTATAGGCGTAAAAAGGCGCCCAAAACGTTTTTTTTATGGTAACAACATCCAAGATGGTGTTCCACAGCTAGTGTGAGGAGCGGTCTAGTTGCCCACACTCCAGGATCACTACAAAAAGAAAAGACGGACCATCACATTCCGTTTGGCAGTCTGGAAATGTAATGGTTTAAATGGATGCTGTATATGGGTGAGTTTTTTGTCCTCTCCTTCCTGAAATTTACTGTATTTGGTTTTGAAGTGAAGGATGTGTATTGTGGGCATGGTGTGCAGCAAACACCTAAATGGTGTTTGTTGGTATGTGGCGCTTTGGACATGCTTGTGATGTTGGATATACTGTGACCTCAAATCACCTGATGCGTTCAATATGGGACTGGACTCTTGAATTTTGGAGTGAGTGGATAGCATGGAGAGTAGCGGGAACCTTTGAAGGTAACAATGAATGTTGTACACAGGTGAGTTTTTTCTGTCCTCTCTCCACCTGTCATTCATTGTACGAGATGGGGGTTTGATGTGCTTGTTGTACTTACCAGCAGGTGCACTGAGAACACATTAATGGTGTCTCCTGGTATGTGGTGCTTAGGACATATTTTTGAGGCTGGATACACCACAACCTCAAGCAACCTTGTGTTTGATAAAGGATTTAATTCTGGCTTTTGGGAGAGCATATATATAGCTTTGAGCACAGTAGGAACATTTCTGAACCGAAAGTGCTGCTGTCACATGACCCATAGGGACATTGTCGTTTTTCACTAACTTTGCATGAGCTCGTTGCAGCTTGCCTGCTGCTTTGCACATGTTACTACACGTCTTTATTTTTGCAATATTTTCAAAGACTGCTTTCGCATGAGAACTCATTGCTGTGTTTGCTCTCTGCATGTTCCTGGGATTTTGACTGAACATTATGTGCAAGGTCAAACAACAATACCCATTGTTATTTTGTTTTGGCCAGTACTTAGCCCTTAGACAAAACATACTGATGCATCTTTTGTTTGGACAGCGTACTTGGGATTTTAGTGGGGTCCACAAATAGGTAACACACACTTGGAGAGGGAACTTTCCAGGAAGATGAGCACCCATGATCTCAAACTACAATCTATAGGCTAAGGTATGGGGTGTGCTGACAAAGCCCAGAGTTCTCCTATTATATAATAATACTTCTTCTTAGCAAGGGGAAGGAGGTTAGGTACTATAGTCCTTTCTCCATTGTCTTTCTATGACGACATTTCCTTTCATGATTTATGGACTGACTGCTATGCTGACAATATTTGTATTATGCATCTTCTTGCTTGTCATGGCACGTATTCTGCAGGTTCGGGCACGTTATTTAAAATAAATATTTTAAAATATTTTTGTCTCCTTCAGACCGTATTGTGAGAGATTGAGTGAAAAAGTGTGTCTTGTTACCACGATTCCTGAGAGATCTGGAAGTGTTGTGTTCTGGGGTGCCTAATCATTTGTTTCTCTGTGAGTAAGTAGGAGAGCAAGTGAGGCACTATAGCTAGTCAGTCCTGGGTTTGTGGGTACTAAGAAGGAAAGAAGATTCAATCCCTATACACCAAGGTCCCATTTCCTGCACATAGTTCTGTATTTGTGCACAATCCCTGCAACATGGCGCCACCAACGATTGGTCTGGTACTTATTCATGAGACCCCTGAGTAGTGCTTGTGCTTGCCCACAATCCCATTATACCTGTTTCTGGAGACATTCGTGGTGTCAGGGCTTAGCCTCCAATATTTGTGTTTTTTAGGTTTTTCAAGATTGAGATTTAAAAGGTTTTGGTTCTCTTTCTGACCTGGTTTTGTGCTGCTACCGTTCTACTGATTTAGCCTGTTTCTTGTTATGGTGGTCGCTATTGCTGCTGCTAACCGCGCTGTGGTCACAGCCCATTTGACTCAACATGGAGTACCTAAGGTGGGAGCTCCTATTATCTTTGTAGTCGAGGCGGATGCAGCTTACCGCTTTAAGTTTTTTTATTCTTGGGTTACATTTCCAGCCCTGGATGGGAATGATAACTTGTTTCATGAATACACTGCGGCCGCGGTTCTGCCAAATTATCACCCTTATTGATTACTTGATGGTCTGTTGACAGCCTGGGAGCATACTATAGGTTTTAAAGGCACCCTTCCTCATCCTGTTTCTATGGTCCGTTTGGGGCCCTTATCAGTCGATGGGGCCACGTAGCCCGTTTTAGCTGGTTTTACACCACATCCAAATTATCCTAATGTTACACTTGCAGAGCTACATCAAATTCATATGAAATTGATTCATATCCGGACCCGTGCTAGTTCTCTCAGCTGTTTAGCTTCGCTAACGCCGATCCTGCTTTATTTAATATTTCGCACTTTGCACATTTTTAGTACTGTAGAAATGAAATGAAAACGTTGTTGCCATTCTTTATTTTAAAAAAAATGATGTTTTAACTGTGACTTGGTGAATTTTAAAGTTGAAGTTGAAAGCGCAGGGGAGCTGGGGGAATAGAACTGGGATTGAGAGAACCAGGAAGTGGGGAATATCATTTGTCTGCAACCCGCCATCTTGGACAAGGCGCAGTCTAGTTCTTGAATCACGGAGGCGGTAAAACGGGACGCTGCGCTAGTGCGCAGCGGACGCGCGCAGCAGGCGAGCCGCTGGCGCGCCAAAGGCATGCCTAAGGCAAGACCGTCTGCGCCCGTCCGCGTCCCGGACGCGACGGACTGCCTTGGAATCAGCAGCAGGGGTAAGATGTCCATCAGCGTAAATAACTCACAGATTAGTTACAATAGTAGAGACCTTAAAGATTTGAATGGTGGTGCGAAATGTTGCCCCCACTCTCTTTCGGTGGGCTTTATGAAAGCATGGAGCTGTGAAATATGCCATTGGTCCCTCCCTTTTCCCCCGACTACTGTTGATATTTCTTCACCGGGAGAACATGCCCTCGACCAGCCTATGTTTATTAATCAGCGAGTTAGTAATGATTTAAAGCTGATGCTTCTGAATACTCGCTCTATGAAACAGCACGAATATCAAATTTTCGACCTTCCTTCTGAATCCAAGCCCGACACGCTGTTTCTCACAGAGACATGGCTTCATGAAGGGTCTAATCCTACTGTTGCCAACGCCATCCCTCCCAATTACCTTATCGTAAGGAAAGATCGTGTGGGGGGAGGAGGTGGAGGAGTTGCGATCATTTATAAAAATACGTTCACCTGTACTACCCTTCCCAATTTCGCCTTAGAAAATGCTGAAAGTCTTAGTTTCCTTTTAAAAATATCTCCTCATCAGTCTATTGCAGGGGCTCTAGTCTATCGACCTCCGGGTCAGGCCAAAAGCTTCCTGGAAGGTTTAAACTCTGCTATTGCCCCATTGGTCGCTAAATACGAACAGTGCTTAATTTTGGGTGACTTTAACATCCATATGGACTTGTCCAATAATTTGGACTCGATGAAACTTTATGAATCATTAAATATGTTACATCTTACCCCCTATGTCATATGTCCGACTCAGGAAAAGGGACATATTTTAGATCAGGTTTTCTCATCTAAACTAATTGAAATGGCCTCACCTCTCCCCCTGGTGTGGTCAGATCATCATTTATTAACTTTTAGTATTAAGGAAACATCTGCTCAAGTGCCTAAGCAATATGTAGAACGGACCAACAGTTTTAGGTCTTTTAAATCAATGACCCCGGCAGCTGTAGGAGTTTTCCTGGAGGCACACCCTTTTTCTTTTAGGGATAATCTCACACGTGATGTTCCTTCCTTAGAAAGCTGGATGGAAACTTGTGTTAACGACATAGCCCCTTTCAAGACCTGGGTAGCAAATAGAGGCAGACCTTCTGCTCCTTGGTTTACGGAAGATCTCAGGAAGAGCAAGAGCCTATGTAAATGCTTAGAAAGGAAATGGAGGCAGGATTTCAATCTACTGGCTAAACAAACTTATAAGACAACATTAAAAGCCTATTACAATAAAGTTCGCCTGGGAAAAATGAACTTTCTCAATGAAAAAATTGAGAAAGCAGGAAATAAAAGTGAATAACTTTTTAAATTTTAAAGTTGTAAAAGATTTTATGGCCCCTTGCGCTATAAAGAATCCCTTTACACCAACGAAAGAATGGACTGAGAGCATTGCTCAATTTTTCTTCACTAAAATCTCCTCTATACAGGCCACTTTTGGAGTGGCTTGTCCAGACCCTCAGGTGAATTTGGAAAAGCTTTTCTTACAGACACCTCCGTCTGCGAATTGCCTATTACAAATTCCAGCACTTTCGCTAGAAAAATTCTTACACATTCTTCGCTCTCTTAAGTCAGGCTCTCCTGTGGATCCTTGTCCGGCAAACATTCTTCCTTCGATAGCAGAGGTTATTAACCCGGCAGTCAATCGGGTGCTGAACCTTTCATTAACTGAAGGGTCAGTACCGGATAGTTGGAAACATGGGAAAATTCTTCCTCTTTTAAAAAAAACCCTCTGCCGATCCCTGGACAGCAGGTAATTACAGACCTATCTCACTGCTCCCGGCCCTATCCAAGACTCTGGAGAAATATGTAAATCAGGTTCTCGGGGAGTTTATTGAATCCAATGGCATTCTTCATCCTAGCCAATCAGGGTTCCGTGCTAATTACAGCACAGAAACAGCTCTCCTCGAGATATCGGAGTCCATAAAAGTTACCTTGGATAGAGGTGGGAAAGCAGTTTTGATATTGCTTGATTTATCTGCAGCTTTCGATACCATACCCCATGACCTTCTTCTTGATCGTCTTTGGAGGTGCGGTATTGGTGGCAATGCCCTACAATGGTTCCGGTCCTACCTCACCAATCAACAGCAGACAGTTTGGTCCCCCCCTTTTGAGACCCCCATTCAACCAATGAATGTGGGAGTTCCTCAGGGATCCATCTTGAGTCCCACATTGTTCAATGTGTATATGGCTCCCCTGGCATTGTTGATTGAACCTTTTGGTGCTAGAATCGTTTCCTATGCTGATGACACGCAACTGCTGTTCACGTGGGCCAAGGGCGAAGTCTTGGACGGGAAGAGGCTTAACCTATGCCTATCGGCGGTTTTCAATTGGTTTAATGAAAACCAACTACGCTGTAATTCTGAAAAATCAGAAATGATCTTCTTCGGCTGTATGCCGGGTGAAGAATGGCGTGAATGGTGGCCATCTAATATGTCTCCCCCAACCGCTTTGTCTACTACGGTCAATAATTTGGGGGTCAAATTGGACAATAACCTTTCCATGAATGCCCAGGTTCAATCGGTGGTGGGCTCATGTCTCGGTCTTTTAAGGATGATGCGCAACTTCCTACCGTTACTTTCTGTATCCCACAGGAAGACATCCGTGCAAGCCCTAATACTATCTCGGCTGGACTATGTGAATGTCCTATATTTAGGCCTTCCTGAGTATCTGTTTATTCGGCTTCAGGTCGCTCAGAACGCTGCTGCCCGAGCGATTTTTTTAGCTGATCGCCGTACACACACGACCCCTCTCCTTAGAACGCTTCACTGGTTCCCAGTGCGTAAGAGGGTGTCCTTCAAGGCACTGGTACTGGCCTTCAAGTCCTTTCATAATATAGGCACTCCTTATCTGAGGGATAGATGCCAGCAGTATGCTCCCGCTCGTAATTTACGGTCTTCATCCTCCTGTCTTTTACTGACCCCAAGGTTTCATCGTGCTCGGCTGGGAGGTCGTTCCTTTCAGGTACTGGCATCTGTACTCTGGAATAATCTACCTATTGAGCTACGCGGGGAAAATGATCTTTTGCGCTTTCGTCACAAACTAAAAACGTTGTTGTTCCTATGATCTGCGATCTGGGTCTGACTGCTGAGGTTTTTTCTTGTTACGGGATCTCTGTGTTAGCGCCGGGATACTCTTGGGAGTAGCCGTACGCTCTATAAATACCCAGTAACATATCCACACAGAGCTGTCATACAGTTTATGTCATGTAATATACAAGTAGCTACAGCTGGAGCTGCTCCCTAGCCACCTGGACCTGGTGGTCTTGTCATTATCCCCATCATGATTACTTCAGTGATGGGAAAGTGTCCTCTGAATAGGGATGATTTCCCTTACTGGCTTGCAGAAACATTTTAGGCTTTTTTTCCCCATACTATACCTGTTGAGAAACACAGGATCCTTACAATGAGTTTACTGAGTGGTATAATTCCCACTTTAGCTGATTGCACCACCTGGAGAACGGTGTTTGCCACGGTGTATACACTATGCTTTGGCACCCCCTCCATGAGCGTTCTGCCGAGCATACTAAAGAAGGTTCAAAATGAACACGGGGCTGGTCCAGCCCTGGAATTGGGGATGAGATTAGTGGGCATGTTCCCTATTGTCTCCAATATGATTCTGGCCAATGTGAAAGGTGAAGCAGTTAGCTTGCAAATGCGTCAACGCCTTTGGGCGGTGGCGGATGTTGACCGGCAGTGGCAGTTGTCGATCATTATTGCAGATGTTTATACATCATTGGGTTTCAATAACTTGGGAGGAAGACCTTATACTCAGGTACAAAATAAGCCCTCTCCTGACAAGGAGGGTCGTCCAGTCTTTCCTAAAAAGGCATGGAATATAAATCAGCTGCAGCAACAGCAGAAACCTAGGTCTCGTGCTGGTTCTCCAACAACGGATGCTTCTGAACGTAGATATGATTTGTGGGACCGCTCTAAGAGTAAAACACCAGAGAGGTTTCAGGTTCCTGATCCTCATTCTCCTCGTACCTTTCATGAATCGTCAGATCAACAGTTCAGCAGTGGAGGACGTCAGGATCGCAGAGAAGGTAAGTCTGCGCAACCACGATGTGACATGCAGCGCCAGTTTGACATGAAAGCCAAACCGGAGGGACCATGTCAATATCGTGCCCCATTTCAGAAGAAAAAAGTTGCCGCACTGGCTGCAAAGTATGCCTCAGATGGTGAGAACCCTGCTCCTCGATTGAAGTTTGGCAGTAATTCTCCTCAACAGCACGGCGTAAGCTACCATAGTGTGGGAGGCACTCCACCAGTATCTCGAGGCAAAAGCAACTGACACGTTCATTACTGTGGAAACAGCTGACACACAAGTTGCACCCCCTGATAGCGCTTTATGAAATAGGCCTCCAAATTGGAGGTGATATTAAAACCACAATTAAGGTGGTCTTTTGGGACAACCTTACTTCTTCCTATGATATTTTGTTGGCGGAGGTTGATTGGCCTCCCCCATTTGTTCTGGCTTCTTCAAGAAGGGAGGGTGTTATTCTCACGAGTTTCTCATGTTATGTCTCGGAGGAGGCTAAACAAGCTTACGCGTCGGAGTGGGTGCTAGATCTTGCCCCGACCGTATATCGTAATCAGGTGGGTTGGGATATGGAGTCTCCAGCACATGAGATTCCTTTGCGATCAATACCACAACCCCAGCAACAATATCCAATTAAAAGTGAAGCAAAAGCTTCCGTCAGTGAAATCTTGATACAATTGGAATATCAGGGTGGGATTGAACTCATATCATATAGTTTGGGATTATCGTCATTTGAACAGTCATGTTCATACCTTTGCGGTACAGAACACACACAGCTCTTCGTTAGTTGATACCATTATTTGTAAAAAATATAAAACGACTCTTGATATCTCTAAAGGATATTACAATCACAAGTTGGCTCCTGTGAGCAGGTATACTCGTTTGCCTTTAGGGTATTAGAATAGTCTGGGTGCTTTCAGGGCACGCGTGTCTCTTTTGCATGAAATTTACCCTAATGCTTTCTCTTATATTGATGAGGGATAATGAATTGATACTGCATCTTGTGCGTGTAGACCGCATCATAATGTCATTTGCAGACTTGGGATACAAATTCAACTTTGCCAAGTAGCATATTGCCTGTTTGGCAGTTCTTTTTCTGGGTTATGAACTTACCAATGAAGGTAGGGGGTTAGCCCCCCACTTTCTGGAGAAATGTGCTCAATTGCAACCTCCTTCTACTCTTCAAAAGTTACCATTTTTGCTGGGTTTTCAAAATTTCGGGATGACATACATTACTGATTATGCCCAGCGTATCAAACCACTTTACTCTTTGATACAACCGTCTTTTTCTGCTTCCTGTTGGCTTCCGGAACATACCGCAATACTTCGGTCTCTGCAGTCTGATTTGCTTGCGTCCAACTTCTTGTTAACACGTGACAATTCTCCAAACTTGGTCATAAGGATTGTACCAGGCGCGTTAGGTTTCACTTACTTGCCATTCAATGAGGGGGATACGGTCCGCATTGCCTATAAATCACATTTGTACCCTGCGGCTGACATACGTTTCTCTTCTACAGAAAAAATTTGACGGCTGTCCAGATGGCGATTCTGGAAGAACGCTCTCTGGCACAGGGTAAACGCATTTTCATGGTCTTGCTTGTACCAGCTTTGGAAGCAGTTACAAAGGCTAGTGTTCCAAATTCTAAAGTCTTGCATTCTCATCGGATACAATGGACTAGTTCTTTGACGTCGACTTTATCTTTGGCACATCTTTGCAGACACAGGAGTTTTTACAATATGAACATGTTCAGCCACCTCCTCTGTCATTGCTTCCTCTTTATCAGTACAAATGCATTGTTTACACTGATGGATCTGCACAGCCGACCGTTGGTTCTAAACATGCTTAATCGGTGGCGTGCACGATTGTGGCTGGAAAAGTTGTTGATGGGGATTTTAAATCCTCCTTGGTACACACATAGTCTCTTGGTGATTGCACGGCTCAATTGGCGGAGCTAAGTTTTTTGGTTTTGGCTCTTGAGTTTTGCTGATCCTGAAGTTCCTACACTTATAGTGTGCGTTTCATATTACTGTGTACAATCTTTTAACAACAACTTATTCTTTTGGAAACACAATGATTTCTGTGATTCTAAAGCTAGCGCAACTAATCATAAAACGCTTTGGGTTCGAGTGGCCGCTCTTAAGGAACATTTGCCACTCACACATGTTATCCATACTTTGGGCCATCAACGTGTGGGAGCACACGCTGTTGGTAATTCCCTGGCTTATAAGGCAGCCAAATCTGCAGTAGCCACTTGTTCTGTAGCAGCAGTCACAAGGTCCATGACTAAAATTTATGATGATATCTTAGCGGCTATTGCTGCAACAAAGGAGGGACAGAATTTCCCCAAGGTTTTCTTTCATGTTATACTTACCACTTGTCATCTGATTAAGTTCCCTTTGCATCTATTCCATCCGTTGGGGATCGGCTGATTCCCAACGAGGACCACAGACTTTCTTTGATAATCGCAGCTCATGAAGGTGTGGCTTCTGCCCATGCCGGAGTAAATGCAACAGTTTCTCTTTTGCAGCAACGTCTTTGGTGGCGTGGTTTATACCAGCAGGCACGTAAATATGTTCTTTCTTGTGACATTTGTGAACAAATTAAGCCTTCTACTGTTGCACGCCCACCACATACTCGGCTTTATATTTCTAATCAGCCGTTTGGCTGGATTTATCTTGATCACTGCGGTCCTTTGACTTCTGACACTGCATGAATATATACTTTTACAACGCAGTTTTTACACCGCAATAAAATCACAACGCAGTTGTTACAACGACCACGTTGTGACCACGCAGTTCCATTACAATGCAAGTCGTTACAACAACTTGCACTAGATGGCACGCTGAACTTAGGAGTAGTATGATTTACTATTCCAACTCCAGTTTGTGCAACTCTAGGCAAGGTGTTGGAATAGTAAATCATACTATTTCTTGGTCTAGAGCACCACCTAGCGCAAGTTGTAATGGCTCTGCGAGGTCACAACGCGGTCGTTGTAACAACCCCGTTGTGATTGTATTGCGGTGTAAAAACCGTGTAGTAAAGGTTGTTCCCCCACTGCATTTAAACACATCTTGGTTGCAGTGGAGTCGTGCCCTCGATTCCTTTGGGTTTGGCCTCAACGTAGTGCTGACACTCGAACTGTCATTAAAGCTTTGTGTGTCTTTGTCGGGACATTTGCTTGTGGCACCTTCCATTTGGACCAAGGTGCTGTGTTTGCCTCTAAGGGTTACCGGGATGCGATGAAGTCTCTGGCGGTGCAGGTGCAATATTCCACTCCATACCGGCCCAAGGGCAATTCAGTTGTGGAGCGGATGAACCGTGACTTAAAGCAATCTTTGACAGCTAGCGTCTTAGGTACTGGCAGGGGTTGGCTGACTCATTTGTGTGAAGTTCAACATGCACTAAATAGTCTCCCTAGAAGATCTCTGGGTGGGCGGACCCCATAAAAAATGCTCTTTGGCATTCAAATGTTTGTGCCAGACCTTGATGGTCTAGAAGTTGTGGTGGTTGCCGCAACCTTTGACGTAGATAATCATTGTGCTATGTTACAGGATCTATAAAAAGCTTTTGATACACAAGCAAGAGCCCAGTTGCCCTCTTCAACAGATCCAGCGGTGCTGATTCCTGTTTCTGGATGGCTAACTAAAGCTGGAGATCTGGTCTGTGAAAAGGTGGAGAACAAAAAAGAATTTGGTCCCTCCTGCCGTGCACCGGGCAGAGTCCTTGGTTTGAAAGGCACCCGCACTGTTATCCTGCCTCCTTTACCTGGTCAAAAGGAAAATCGTTACATTTCAATATTACATGTCAAGTTACACCATATGGCTGATACTGAATAGTATGCCTAAAAGCATTCCACATCGAGAACTTTCACTGAACCCACTGGCTTCAATTTCTTCGACTGCTCCCCAGCCATCAGAAGGTGAGGTGGAAACTTCAATTGATGTTTCCTTCTACAGCCACATCTGTAAATATTGAGTATGATTTTGTTATCAACATTATGGCCATCATTTCTTACACAAGACAAAAACACAGAGACCCTTTTTTAATTATACCCAATGGGAGCATTGCCCAACACCTTTACTGGGAAGGTCTTAGACCCAACAAAGTAAATTTGTATATTTTTCTGGTTACAATCTATATGACCCATAGTCCTATTTTTATAAAGCGAAGATGCAGCCCCAAACTAAATTTATGTTAACACAGACCAAATTGGTTTACTCCATGTCCTTCAGGAACGATTTGTCCGTGAAGGGTTATGAGCATTGGAAAGACACAATTGATTTAAAATCCATCTGAGGTACTAGGGATAGGCAAGTGCAAGGCACTGAAACTTTGCATTTTGCATGGCTGATACCATCTCGGATCTTATTTTAAAATGACACGGTACAACAGAGTACTTTTTATGGTTAGCCATGGCCAAAAATCTGAATATTCCCTCCATTCCTTCATTAGCTCCATATAACACATGGCAAACGTACACTAACTACCCGATTGAAGACTTGGCAGTCTTTTTTCAGAATGGCGCTCTTAACTCTTCCAATATCGACCCCTTGGGAGGGTTAGTGTGGCCGCCAACTTCAAATACATGTCACTTACGTTTTTTGACACAAAGTAGACCTGATCCACTTTTCCCATATTCGCATACAGTTACCACATTTTCTGTGGGTAAATTATGTCAGCAATGGTTGGAACACTCAACACTGTCATCTGTATAACAACACCGCTCTCATTTGTCAGGTGATGTGTTTATGCCAAATAGATCAGGCTAATTTAGAAAAAGTTCTTGCGGTAGTAGATAATAGCATTAATACACTGTCTTCATGTATATATACTTTAGATAATATTGTGTCTTCTGTCATTGACATTGTACAGCATGAAGTGTCAATTTTGTATCATGGTCATAATCAGTTATGTTCTGTAATGCAGTTTGCTTGGACGTTGCAAACACTAAAAATGGTAAAAGTGCCTTGGAATTATTTGAATGCTTCTGCACTGTTTTACCGTTTGATTTGACTGATAAGCAGAAATGTATGTCAATGAAAGATGCCACATACACATTGTTACATATTGAACAATTAGAACAGTTACCGTTTTCGGTAGCCAAGACTGATTCAGCTGTGTGGTTAATAAATGGGGTAATTTCACTGCCTATCTCACTTTTTTAGTTCACAGCATTCATGAAACATCATCCCGTTGGGAGATATGAGCCCCTCAGCAATAATTTTATTCACAAATTATGGTCATTACCTTTCGATTACAGATGTCAACAAGCAGAAAAGGAAGTTTTCCTTATAGGGGAGGACTGTGATTCCACAGTAGGACATTCCCTAGTCTGTAAACAAGTTAAGCTTCACGGAGCGTGTAACATTTCGGCCCCTAATATGGCTTGTGTTTCTGAAAGGTACCCCTGTCCCGGCTATTATTCCCGTATTAACTTTGCTTTCAAACAGTAGTGATCTTATTTAGAATAACCACGATTGCTGCATCTTGAGAGCTGGTATGCTGTATATAGAAACAGTTTCTCAATGAGTTACATGTTTCAGCAATGTCCTATTTCCACCCCCGCATGGGATTGTAAATAGTTCGCTTTGGCCTTCCATTCCGACTTTGAAAACAGATTTCAATAAACTAAGCAGACTCAAAGCGATATTGTTTCAACAAGAAGTGGCTCTCACATTGGCTCGAGAGTCCTTCAAATTGCAGGTGGCAAGAACCGCAAGGGAGATACAATTGCTGCTAAACACAAATCTCCCACTCCATTTTGGAGAATTAATACACCAAATATTTAATGCATCTGATACTGAGGGGCTCTCTCACTTTTTGTTAAACTTCTGGGATCTGGCCTGTGTCTTCCTTTCAGACTATTTTTGGAGTAATTCTGGCCATTATTAATTTTATTTTTTCCATCACCTTCGGAGGGTTTCCCCTGGTGCTCCCATTGGTTTGTAGCGTGCTGGTTCTCCTATTGTTGCTTCACAATGGATGCTCTATCTGTGGCGCTGCCAAACCTGATCCAGTTGCAACTGTACCATGATTGTATGTGGCCGCTCTTTGGTGCTATGCCAGTGGAGTTTTTTGCAATCGACAACTGGCTGACCTTCCATTATGCCTACTTCACCTGCGTGCAACCTGTGTTTCACTGCCTCCGGTGCCCTTTTCAATGGGCCATGGATGTCTGCCTGCCCAATACCACACATGCTGCCCTGGATTATGATCTGCTAATGGGTCCATTAAAGGCCCATGCCCAGGTATGTGTCAGGGCTAGGCGTTTGGTGTGTGATCCTCTACTCGGACCAACGGCAGACTTGAGTATCTGTGCTCTTGCGTAGCGCCTCATAGATCGCAGTTTCATCGAGGTTAATGCAGGTCGCCCTGAGATGCTCCTAACAGCTTCTGGATATGAGGAGCATGTGTGCTCCTTTGACCTGAGAAACTGGATGGCATACATTTTTTCGATGGAAGGGATGGACAACGTTCTGGAGTTCATGGCATTCCGCGTTTCCCGCAACATGTTTGATTTTGACGATTAACTATGACTGGTTAGCAATTTTGTTGATGCAGAATGTTGTCTGCTAGTGTGTGGTATTTTAAAATGTAATTTGATACGGAGCACTTTACGACTCCCTGCTTTGAAACACACACAAAATGCGATTTGATATGGTTTATATGGGTATTAATAAGATGTTGAAACAAGTTAAACCTAAAAATGTAATGAGAAGATCTTCCCCGGTGATGACTGAAGGAATTGTGATGTTGATGAGAGTATATCGGGGATTCATCAGATTGCTGTGTGTTTTTTATAAACAGTAGAGACACTACATGGAAGTTCTCATGATTTGACTACTCAGTGACTTACAGATAAAGAGTGGTTTGAATATTCAGGTCTTTGGTCAGAGATGTTTTCAAGCAGACTAATGGATATGTAACGAGTATGGGAACTAATTAATTTGAGATGTAAATATTTTCTCTTAAATTACGGTATTGTAGTGGTGATGGTTTGATTTAGGCAGTGCTAGTTTTTCAGATGATACTAAACAATTTATATGAGTAAAATCCGATTGAGAAGTAAACATGTTCTTACATCAAGGGTGTCTTTTTTATTGGTGGTGGTTGTAGGAAGTGGGCTCTGTATATATTATACCAAAAAGAGGTATAGTGTGCATTGATTCCCCAAAGGCATGGCAGAGGTTAAAGTAGATAATACCTTACTCTCAATTTAGTTGTAGCTGGGCTGAGCAGTTAGACTTATCAGAGAGCAGTGTGAATGCATTTCCTGCACATACTCATACAAAGCAGGAACACACACGCAATGACTGACTCCAGGCCAATGTTTGTAAAAATATGACTTTAGTTACTTTTATTTCTAGGAATCAAGTTGAACTCAGTTACAGAGAAGTAGACTTTTATGCAATACTTTCAAATTACTGGCAATAGGTCTGTATAGCACCAAACAATACTTTACAGGTGTATGAAATGCTTTTCAGTGCAGAAAGAGATACTTTGGGCCTCTTTTACAATAAATTGACTTTATGCTGTGCCGCACTGAATCACTTACAAAGCACAGCAATGTGTCCTATCTACAATGATATGACGGATCCCTGTGCTCCCCAGTGTGCTGGCGTACAATTGGCTACCATGCGCTGACGTAGGAACCCTTGCACCGTGGTGCAAGGGTGCCAGCATTGCAGCGAGATTGTTTTTGTGCAGGGAGGAATACCTTCCTGCACAAAAAGAAATAACAAGAGGTAATTTCCTTTTTCTATGTGTGCTGCAGAATGCATAGAAAGAGGGAAAAATGAGGAGAAATGAAAACATTTCTCCTCGTTCCGCCTCCATACGTCTCCCCTGGGAGGCGTAGCATTCTGATGCTTTTCTAGGTTTAGGAATTCTCATAAATCTGGGAATGTATCAGGTTCCATGAGTGTTGCGTGGGAACACCCACAGCAATACCCATGGAATGATCCTTTCACGCAAAGAGCTATGTGTGTAAAGGAGCTGTATTTACAAGGACAGGAAAAGCCACGCAGGGTGGCTTTTCATGCCTTTGTAAATATGGGGCAGCAGTCGATGAGCCGCCAGTGCATCACAAAAAGTGATGCACTGGCGACGCAAGGGGCTTGTAAATATACCCCTTAGTATTTAGGATCACACTTAGTTGAAATCAGTGAGAAACCAATGCAATTCTATGGGGAAAAGACAAGTGAAAAACTTACGGGTAAGTAATCAGTTTTGAGTTTCAGTCTTCAGGGATTTTAGTCAACACTGGGCAAGGGTCGGACCAGGATAACTACTGCACCACCAATAGCAATGGGGCGTCCAGGTGCAGAGGTCACTGGGCCCAATGTTATCCTATGGAGTCTGGGAGGACCTCAAAGAGGCACCGGTAAGTACCTGTGGTTCAGGGACACAGGCCCTTGGGGTTAGGATCAGCACTGGAGGGGCCACCAAGCAAAACTGAGACTGCACTACCAGCGGCACAGGGGTGGCCAGGTGCAGAGTGCAAAGGTGTCGTGGGCCCTGTTGAAGCCAATGAAGATCCTAGGTGAGGAAATATCACTGCAGGCTCGGTTTCGAAGCCTGGCTGAAGAAATTCCACGACTGGAGAGGTAACTTGGATACTGGGGGGGTGACAGGACACAGTCAGTTGGTCATGCCAAGGCCTGGGGGCTGTGGTGCAGGGGTACCTTTAAGAGTCTGGTTTTTATCACTAGATCCGGTTGCCGTCGGGGGGACCCTTCAGATAGAGGCTGCAGGCATCGAGGGGGAGGTCAGGAGAGTTCCTCCAATGCTGGGTCCCAGGTCAGGATCATCGGGGAGACTTCTCTGGGTTGATGGCCACCTGGACTCGGGCCAAGGGCATCAGGTGTAGAGTGGTCAAAGTGTCGCGGATCAGCCTGGATCCGGAGTCCTTGGGTGAGGTTTTTTGTTGGACAAATCCGGTGTCCATGGGAGACAAGAGTCTTTGTTGAAGACAACGCAGGTCCCAGAGGTTCTTGGAGGTTGCTGGCTGGGTGCCACGCTGGTTTCTTGGAGCAGGGTCACAGGAGGAGGAGACAGGCCGGCATGACTGGGGCCATGTCAGTTGTCATCTTCGCCACTGCTGCACGACTCTTTTGTCCTTCTTCTTCGTAGGTCGTCGAATCTGAGGAACAAGGTTCAGGGGAGTGCTTAAATACAACAGAGGTTGGGGGCAGTAGCCAATGGCTACTGTCCCCTAGGGTGCCTCCTCCCTTTGGAGAGAGGGGCACATCCCTGTTCCTATTGGGCCTAACTCTCCAATTCAAGATGGAAAATTTCTAAGAGAAGAGTTCACCTCAGCTCCTGGTGAACCAAGGGGCGTGCCAGGCTAAGGTGGACTACTCTGCTTACTAACTTTTCCACCTGTCCTGCTGCCAAAGTGGCACCCAGACGGGGGGGGGAGCATCTCCACTGGTTGGAGCTGCCCAAATCAGCAAATCACAAGGTTGCTGTTCCTGCCATGGGGAGGTGTGAAGCACCTCTACCCAGAGCAGGCTTCATTTCTGAAGTGAGAGACCACAAAGGCTCCCACCCCATGAGGTCAGAAACCAGTCTGGTGGTGGCAAGACCAGTCAGCCAATACACTAGAAGTCAGTCTTTTTTCAGGGAGCATCTCTAAGATTGCCCTCTAAGTGCATTTTATACAGTGGTGTAACGAACGTTGAAGGGGCCCCCCTGCAAGGTACACAGAGGGGCCCCGCTCCGGATTTAATCTGGAGCTCTCAGGTCTGAGTACAGTGCTAAGGGGGGCCCCCTGCAGCTCGGCCCTCCCCGCACTGCAGGGCATACAGTGACCTGTGTTACTCCCCTTATTTTATAATAAACCCATTTCTGGCATCAGTGGGGGTTTATTATGTTGAGAAGTTTCATACCAAACTTCTCAGTCTGTGGGGTTCGTGTTTACAAACTCCCAGCCCATGTGGTCAATATGGCTTCATTGCACTTACAATTGTCTTTGAATGGCACAGACACTGTAGGGGCATGTTGCTCATGCAGCTATGCCCTCTCCTTTGGTATGGTGCACCCTGCCTTAGGGCTGTGAGACCTGCTAGAGGGATTACCGATCCATGCCACAGGCAGTGTTGGTGGGCATGGCACCCATAGATTGACTCCTCGGTTTGGTCTGCACCAAAACAAGCAGCCTGCAATGGCAGTGTGTGGGTGTTAAGGTGAGGGGTCTCTAAGAGTGGCATAATACATGCTGCAGCCCTCAGAGGCCCTCTATGGTCACAAGGGCATTGGTACCAGGGGTACCCTTTACAAGACACTTACATGTGGCCTAGAGATGTGCCAATAGTGGAAGCAAAGGTACAGTTTTGGGAAAGAACACAGGCCCTGGGAACCTGATTGGCAGGGACCCATGGCACACTCAATCCAAGTTGGCATCAGTTATCTGGCAAACAGTTAGGGGATAAACATGCAAAAAGGACACTTTCCTACTATGGTTTTTACTCTTAGTAATGTTATGGGAAATCATGTACTGGGAAGTTTTGCTCTATGTTATGTTTAAATTGAAGAGGCTCAGGTCCCGATAACATGAAATACGAATAAATGCTCTTAATGTGATTTTGTATATGATAAGATGATGAAAACAATGGTGTACTTTGGGGGTGTAAGAAATGTGGTACAATGTTTCTTTCTCAGATAACCTTTCATACAGTACTTGGTACTGTTGAATTTGAGCGCTGATGTGTATTTTTTAAGTTGGTTTATGGAGAATTACATGTTTTTAAATATGTTTATATTGGTATTTGTATGTTGCAGCTCTGCATCCATTTATGTTTGCAATGGAATCCGATATAGAAAGGAACACTTCAACAACCTCTTCACTTGCACTACAAAGCAATATCAACAGCAGAGGGGCGCTAAACGAATACCAAGTAACATAAAATAAAAGAATATAACTGTAAGGAAATGCCTACTTTTGTATGGTCATTCTCAAAGTTTTGGACTGATGCTGCTGGTTTTTCGACTGTTAGAGTGCATCGTGGCCTGCTAACCAGACCTCAGTGCCCTGACCCTTAAACGTGTATGCTTAATTAGCCTATACCCAAGTGGCATAAGTTCACTTCAAAGTCCCTAGTATATGGTCCTAGGGTAGCGAGAGCCTGTAAGTTAGAATTTCCCCTCAGAGACTGCATTACTTGTTGTGCCACCCTGAGTGGGACAAGATAAATTGTGACTCCCAGCTTGCCACGGCTGACTGGTGCAGCACTTTAAAGCTGTAAACTCGACTTTGCCATTTCAAGCAATGGCAAAGCCCAAACTTCCTTTTTAATGTGCGTAAGTCACCCCTACAGCAGCCTTTTGAATCCTAAGGCAGGGTGCAGAATATAAAAAAGTAGAGCATGTGTTTAACATGTTAGACAGAAAAAAAACGCAACTGTTATTTTTACTGTGCGAGAGACTGGTAACCCCAAGTACAGAGTCACACACTGACAACTTGAAGCCGCAGTTGAAATTAATATAAGTTGTAGCCACATGCAACTTTTAGAAAGTTGCCACTCTGTTGTCAAAATTTTCCAGCTGCCATTTGCTGAGGCTGGCCACGAGACAGGCTTCTGCCAACCTGGGATGTGTCAACAGTTCGCAGTCCAGGTAACAATAGAGGTCTGCCACTGAAGGAGGTCTTACCTCCTCCTGGAAGGAAGCCACACTGGGTGTTAGCCCAAAAGATGAGCTTCAAATGAGAAGCCAACTTTGTAGGACAAATAGTAACCACACTCAAGAGGGGCTTCTCTTTTGTCTAGTTAGGCAGCTTGGCATTGGGGACAGAGAGGGGGAAACACTGGCCAAACTGTTTTTCCCATGAGCTTGTAGCCCCCAGGTAGACACACTGCTAAAGCGGACTATGAGCTCCCCACATCAAGAGCCATCTTGGGAGTGAGCAAAGTAGAGGACTATGGGATAGCTAGATGCCACACTTCACAGGAAGTTGTAATCAGGTGAAAGGGATCCAGGTATCCCATTGGCTAGCAACTGCTACTTTCCCTAAAGGCACTTTTTGGGCATAAAAGGGGCACTCCTGGGATCTATAACTCAGACCTCGCTTAAACTGGAGAAGAGGACCAAAGAAGGACTGCTTTGCTGAGCCTGGAACCACAAAGAAGAGGCTGCACTGAAGTTGGTCTGCATCTGCTGCTACTTGGGATAGGGAAGGAAAGGACTGTGCCTGCTATGTCCTGCTGATGGAGAAGTAGCCAGCTAGAAGCGGAGACTCCAAAAGTCAGGTGGCTGACTTCCTGTACGCAGCAAAGGGCCACAAAAGCTGAAGAAGCCTGCCTGGTCAAACTGGTAGCCCAGATCACCGGATCGTCACTCCTTGTCGCAGTGCAGCCGCGGAGGCAGACACCAGAACTCGGTATCTGCACCCTAGTCTACTGCCCCGAGGAGTCATTAGAGTGCTGTTTGGTCACCCCTAAGGTGCGCAATGGTCAAAAGAAGGAAACCTCTACGTTTGTTGTGCCCGGTGACTAGTAGTCCAGTGGTGACTGGACTTTTGCAGGAACAAAGAAGACTTCAAGGGACATCAACCCCTGTGGCCAAAATTGCCCCACCAGGATTGTGGACTGAAGAGTGGGCCCAAACAGGTACCCGTCGACAGCAAAGCATTTTCAGCATCCTTGAGCATCTTCAGCATCCTATATGCCTTGCATCAGGACCAGTTGATAGAAGTCAACGACAAGGGACCACTGACTCTAGAACAGGACTAAAGACTGTTTTTCTGAGGAGGTAACTGCTTCTTCGGACCTTGCTGGCCCTTTGACTGGTTCCTTGCTGAAGTTGGTCACCCAAAATAACTCTATGGGCCTGCTTTAGATCTTGGTAGATGGGTTACTCCATCACAACGGTGACAGATATCCCATCCGCCGAAATATAAATCCTATAGGATATAATGGGATTTATATTTCGGCGGACGGGATATCCTTCTCCGTTGTAGCGGAGTAACTTGTCCACCAAGTTTTAAATCAAGCCCTAAGTGACCGCATTCCACTTTGACCAAAGTTTTTCTTGAAAAAAATTCTAACTGTCAAATTTCATTGAATTTGGCAGTGCATGTTCGCAGTTAAGTGAAAAGTTGTTATTTAATGTTTTTAGTAAAACTGTGTCTACAGAACCTTCCGGTATATCTTTTCCATCCAGATATTCATAAAAACACAGCCTATATTCCTAATTGGTGTCAGATTTCCTGAGATTCGTGTTTCTTTCTCCTTTATTTGTTTTGGTGCCATTTAAATGCTTTACACTTGCCCCTTTGTTAAAGCCTGACTGTTTGAAGCCACAGCAGGGTTGAGCTAGGGACAAATTAAACCTGACTGGTCCTAGAGGGGCTGGTAGTGTATTACACAGTGAAGTCTCACAAACACACCATGTAATACACCCCATTTGCTCACCACAACATACTGGGAGCATACCCCAATAGGAAGTTGGCTTTAACTTTAACACTGATACTATAATCGTTTGACCACTTGCCTGAGACAAGAAAAGCTCCTCTCTGTGAGCACTGTTTTGGCAGCACTAAGAAACCACTTCACTCCTTTAAGGTTGCTTTATGAGTTAGGTAGGGGGAAACGAGCCATCACAGTGCTCATCCAAAGTACAATTTTAGTTCTGGCCTCATAAGGCCCCACTTTGGATTTCCTCTACAGGTAATTTCCATAGCCAAATAGACACCAACATGACTTCAAGCTACCCAGTATCCCATACCACTGAGCTAGCAGAGAAAATAGCTTAATATCAGGCAATATCTAAATATATTCGACCAAAGCAGAAACTTGCTCCAGACCTAAGGTCTCAGTCCGTTGTCCATGTAAAAACAAAGCAAGCTAAGAATGAAATAAGAGAAGCCCAGACTAAACCACCCAAGAGTGGAAGAGTGTTGGAAATTGGGTTACTGGTTGAGGGGGGGTGAAACCCTACTTAAGTAGTAACCACAATCTGTCAGGATGAAATATGAGCAAACCCCAAATGAATCTGTCCCTAACTCTTCGGTAGCTTGGCTCAAAGCAGTCATGCTTAACTTAGAGGCAATGTGTAAAATACTTATGCAGCACTTCAAAAGGTAAAAAAGTGAAAACAAAACACAAGAACAATCCCACAAAAATTTTAGAATAATAGAGTAAAATGTAAAAAAATATCTGACACCAGAACAGCACAAGGTCAATCAGTAGAACTGGAGATTTGCAATTTAAAAGTTTTAGGTAAAAACAGGGTCTAGAAACACAAAGCACCAACTGTGGTTATCTCATCACGCCGGACTGGGACAAAGTCACAAATTCAGGCCGACCATGATAGAGCACAGACCAGCTACAGGGACTAAGTTAGGTGCATTGAACAAGAGTACCTTAAATTCTGGTTGCGGAGAGATGCAAAGTCCTAAATCGATGAAGCATAAGGCACCAGAGGCGATGGGAGGTCCTTGTGTGATGACCGTGCAGAGGAGGTTCAGAAGGAGCAGCACTGGTGATGTGAGGTCAGTGCGTGGGGATGCATCTCGTAGTGGCTGTTCCGAGGAGGTGCAGTGGTGATGCAAGGTCGTGTGAGGAAATGCATCAGGAAGTGGCAGTTCCGAGGGCTGCAGGCAGCAATGCGGAGTCCCGTGTCAGGGATGCGTAGTGCAACAGTTCCAATATGGAGCCTTGTGAGGCAATGCGTCACCCTGCGTTGGTTATGCTGGGACTACAGCCAGGCAGAACACCTTTAAACCCACTTCTAATGGTCCACTTTGGGAGATAGGACTCACACCTGGCAGAGTCCAAGTGCCGGATTCGAGGTTGTTGGACCTGTCCTGTCTGTGGGGCTCTGATCAGGAGACCAGCCATCTGGCCCTTGGACTCATTCTGGTGGACCTGGATTCAAGATGCAGGTACAGTCCTTCACTCAGGCAGCAGGGCAACAGAGTAGTAGTCCTTCTTGCAGAGCAACACAGCAGTCCTTCTGAGTCTTCCACAGGTCCAGAGGTGTACTGAAGAGTTGGGTCTGATGGTCCAATATGTAAACCTGCTGCCAGTTCTGAAGTGGGAGAATGTTCTGGAGATTTCCACCCCCAGAGGTGTTTGGAACTGCCTGCCTCCCTTCCCTGACCCCAGCTTGTCTGGGGCCACAAAATACTAGGATCAAACCATTTGTGGCGTGTTCAGGCACAGCGTTTGTAATGTGCAAGTGTGGAAGGTCACAGCTCCTCCCCATCTTCAAGTCAGAGATGGCCCATCCTGCCACTACCTATGGCCCTTTGTTTCACTGTCTGGGAGCAATACACAAAGACCAACTGCAAGCTACACTATGTCATGTGATCCATGAAACAGGCTGCAGGCACCAAATGGTTAGGACAAGAAAATGCAACTTTCTAAAAGTACCATCTTCAGAATTGTGACTTAAAATCCAATACCAATAAAGAAAGTTTTAAAGTCCAATTCTTTAGACATGAAACTTGACATTCCTACCAAATCCCAAATGAAAGTTGCCACTTATTAAATATAATAGGTCAACTCAATGTTATCCACTGGGAGAGCCAGGCCTTGCAGTAGTGAAAAACGCATTTAAGAGTTTTTTACTACCAGGGTATGTAAAAGTTAAAAGTACATGTGCAACTTATTAAGTACACTTCGCCCTGCCCAATGGGCTGTTTAGGGTGATTTATATGAAATAAAAAGGAAGGTCTAGGCCTGGCAAAAAGTGCATTTTGGCAGGCCAATATGAAAGTTTAAAACTGCACACACAAGCTGCAATGGCAGGCGTGAGACATGTATAAAGGGATACTTGAGTAGGTGGCACAATTAGTCCTGCAGGCCCACTAGTAGCATTCAACTTACAGGTCCTGGATACATACAGTACCACTTTACCAAGGACTTTCAAGTAAACTAAATGTGCCAATTGGGTGTAAGCCTATCTTACCATGTTTAAAGGAGAGAGCATACACACTTTAATACTGGTTTGCAGTAGTAAAGTGCACAAAGTCCTGAGGCCAACAAAAACGAGAACAGTAAAGAAAATGGAGGAGTAAGGCAAAGGTTTGAGGGAAGACCACACTAAGGCTGACTGGTCTAAAGAGAGTTTGACAGGACACAGTCTGCAGTCAAAGCACGCCTCCGCTACATTTTAGTTCCCAGATGCCCAGCTACACATTTGGTATCAATAATGTACTAAATAATGAGCGCTTTAGTGTTCTATATCTGAAATACACCAAGGAGAAGAACTGTGCATCAGACATGGAGCAACTGCGTTAAGACCAGTCTCTTTTGTGCCTGATATCAGGAGCGGATGGTCAGCCGCCTAGGCTAATTTGTGGACTTCACTGTAGTAAGTATAAAAAGTTGTCCTTCTGGATGTTCAGAAGAGCAAACAATTCTGAACGCATTCTGTTTATTGGGTATGATTCTACAAATCTATATCCTACAGGGGAATACATGCAATATATGTAAAGAATACAAAAAATATCAATGGCAGGAAAAAACAATAGTGAAAACAGAAGGTATGCAGTTCCTAGCATTAACGCAAGGTGTGACAGAATAACAAGTGAGTCGCACAGTGGTGACAGGAAACTATAGTGAGAAGCAGGAGTAAAGGTTACTCCTTATTTGGAAAAGAAGACCCTCACACACCCAACAAGCGGGTGTCTTGCTTCATCACCGGGTCTTTGCTCCTTATCGGGCCGGCAAGTGCAATGCCCGATCAGGCACCTAATAGGGCCTTCCTAGCGGAGATCTTTTATTCCAACGCCGGTGAGTGATGTGTGTGTGGGGTTGAAGAAACAGTATTAAGATATATGTGAGTGTAGGTGCAAATGGAGTTAAAGTGATTAAAACAGGGGTAGGTGATCCACTAAATAATTTTAATGCAGTGTGGTCACCATCCTGGTTAAAAAATATATACAGTCTGCACATGTGACACCAATAGTTAAGTGAGTGTATGTGCTGACGTGATCAAGAGGTCAACATGTTTCTTGCCTTTGTATATAATAAATGGCAATTCATCAGGACCAGGGAATAAATGCGGCTACCTACACCTCTTTGGTGGTGCCCAATGTCTATAAGAGACTGAGTAGTGAGCACGCATACAGCACCCTAAAAAAGTGTGGTACCGTAGTTAAAAAGCACACCTGCAGGGAGAGAAAATAACAACAAATAAAAAGCATAAACAACAAATAAAGTTAAAACAACGTATGCATTGCAGCTGCGGTTACTGAAGACAATTAGTGGTGTCAAGCCAACCGTGGCATGCAAAAATGGTGAGCAATGTATGGAGGACTTGTAAAGGAACCAAACGCAAGTATATGAAGGAGGCACAATATCCAATCACTGATGCCAGAGCCCATCATATATTTATATTAGATAAATCAGATTATGATAGATAATACATCCAAAGGAACTCACCCTCCTTGGTTGTGCTGTATATAAGGCTGGGAGGAGTACACACTAAATTATAGTGTCCTAGGGTGAGGGAAAACAGACAAAATAAAAAAGAAACAATTACAGGTGTTAGAGCAATTGTATCCAACATCATGGGGAGTAGTCCGTGAGGCAGAAATACCAGTGACACTCCAAGCTTGACTACTCGAATAACACATGGCAATTGACTCCGTGGTGACCGCTTCGACACCATCAGGGGGAGCTATAGAAATGAGGCTGCCAAATTAACGAGTGTGAAGCGGGGAGGAATAGTAAAATCTCTAATTAAACAAGTCAGTTCCCAACCTTGTGCGTGCTATAATGGATGAACACGCCAGTGATCGAGGGAACACGGGGAAGTGGGTCTGATCATGGATTTCAGCGTTGTGCGCTAATTGTAAAATAAATGCGCTCGCAGAAACCATCCAAAACAGGATGAAAAAGTGGAAGCGTGGCCGTGCAAGACGACGCTCTCAGGGTCAATGGTACAGTACTCACTGTTCTGTTTACTCGATACACGCCGTCCACCTAGTGACGCGCCAGCCGCAGTAGACTGGTGGTGTCTAAACGCGCCTTGCCCGTTAAAAAACCCCCACCAGCAAGCTCACGCGAGAGGCACGAGTCAGATGGGAGCGTGCTGACGCCGGGTTAGCTAGACCGCTAACAGAAGAAGAACGTACGGGGCTGTGCGTCCTGCTCGTTGTCATGGCAATATGACGACGCATGGAGGCAAATCACCGTCAATAATAGACGGCGCATATCAACATATATGATGGGCTCTGGCATCAGTGATTGGATATTGTGCCTCCTTCATATACTTGCGTTTGGTTCCTTTACAAGTCCTCCATACATTGCTCACCATTTTTGCATGCCACGGTTGGCTTGACACCACTAATTGTCTTCAGTAACCGCAGCTGCAATGCATACGTTGTTTTAACTTTATTTGTTGTTTATGCTTTTTATTTGTTGTTATTTTCTCTCCCTGCAGGTGTGCTTTTTAACTACGGTACCATACTTTTTTAGGGTGCTGTATGCGTGCTCACTACTCAGTCTCTTATAGACATTGGGCACCACCAAAGAGGTGTAGGTAGCCGCATTTATTCCCTGGTCCTGATGAATTGCCATTTATTATATACAAAGGCAAGAAACATGTTGACCTCTTGATCACGTCAGCACATACACTCACTTAACTATTGGTGTCACATGTGCAGACTGTATATATTTTTTAACCAGGATGGTGACCACACTGCATTAAAATTATTTAGTGGATCACCTACCCCTGTTTTAATCACTTTAACTCCATTTGCACCTACACTCACATATATCTTAATACTGTTTCTTCAACCCCACACACACATCACTCACCGGCGTTGGAATAAAAGATCTCCGCTAGGAAGGCCCTATTAGGTGCCTGATCGGGCATTGCACTTGCCGGCCCGATAAGGAGCAAAGACCCGGTGATGAAGCAAGACACCCGCTTGTTGGGTGTGTGAGGGTCTTCTTTTCCAAATAAGGAGTAACCTTTACTCCTGCTTCTCACTATAGTTTCCTGTCACCACTGTGCGACTCACTTGTTATTCTGTCACACCTTGCGTTAATGCTAGGAACTGCATACCTTCTGTTTTCACTATTGCTAGGGCATGTATGCTGGACCTTGATAGCGATAAAGTTTATTGTTATTTTTTCAAGCCCTCTTCTCCCTCGACTTGTTTAATATTGATTGTGCGGGTGATCCCCGCGGGATTATCAGGATACCAAGTAGTTAGACAGTGTCTCCTTGGACCATTGACCCTGAGAATTTGTCAAACTTTGACTTATTCCTATTTGTACCTATTTATGTACGCCATATAACATACAACTTAACCAACCCCCCCAAACCCCCCCCCCCCCTCTCCTTCTATGGAGGACTTCCAAGGACTAAGCTTTGATGATGAAGCAGCAGCAACAATACTCAGAACACCTTCACTGCTGTCCGCTGATGGCTCTGTGGCCTCTGGGAGCCACGGAGAAGATTGGACGTCCCTAAGTAACCTGAAACATGAGTGGCTTAAAGTGACACTCCATGGGGCCATGATGACTGAATATTTAAGAGCAAATATAGCACCCAACGGGCTTATTGTGAATAACTTTCCTCGGTTATTCCTAGAGGATGCTCTATTCAAAAAAGAATGGTCCCTGGTAGCATGGAAATGCACCAGGGACTGGCTCATTCTCATTATTAACACCGCAAAGAGAATAGCGGATGCCTTGCTTATCAAGATCCAGACAGCGGAGGGTGCTATTAAGGTCATCATTCAAACCACTACATACAAAACCAAGTTAGCAGAAATTAATGCTGAACTTGCAGAGAACAGGGAGTACCTGATGAAGCAGAAGATATCCAAGCTTCAAAAAGATATCAAGAAGTTTTCTGCTGAAAAGGTTTACCCCTATCTCCGAGCAGATTATACCTCAACCGTTACAGGGTATTCGTCAGATGAAGGTTCAGGACCCTCTAGACGGAATTCCTCAAAAAACAGTGACTCTAGTACAGGGAGTTGGAACGGTAACAATAGGAAAGCTAGACCATTCCAGGCACCAAGATTTCCGGCATTTAACATACCCCCATACCAGGTACCACCTATGTGGCAATATCCCATGTACCATCAAGGCCCTCCACCACCATTTTTTCCACCTGGCATGCAACAACCTTTTCCTTCTGGTATGCAACAACCTTTTTTAGACAGAGGCTGGGGCAGAGGAAGAGGGCGCAGAAGAGGGCGACAACAACAAAAAAGAGTCCAGTGGCAGGAACTCCCTCCCAGGACAATGGAAACCAGGAGTCAAACCAGGGACATGAGAGATTGATTGTCAATCTCTCATCCCGAATAATCACTCCTGTGGAAGAATTAGTACTCCAAAAAGGTCTGGGCTATGTTCCTACACCCAAAATTGATAGGTTTCGAGATACTTGCGAGGTTCAGAACCTTTTCCGCAAAGTGAGACTTCAAGCTTTCTTCCAGGATAGCCCCCCACCAACCAATGATGATTCAGGGCTCCATAGACCATCGACATTCACACCCACTCACAGCATGGTCCCTCCTGAAGTACTAACTTTTGAACAGGCTGTCCTCAAGGACCTGAACACCGATACCAAGTGTGTCCCCTTCAACAACTTGTCCAATATTGAGTCAGTGGCCATTAAAACCTTGGCCAACGATAAATCTATCGTTATCAAACAAGCGGACAAAGGGGGAGCCACTGTTATTTGGTCCTCAGATGAATATGACATTGAATGTCGGAGGCAACTCAAAAATACTAGATACTATGTCCCTATCAAAGACGATCCTACACCCAGGTTGACAAGGACCATTTGTGCTATGGTCTCGACTGCTGAACTAGAAGGGTGGATTTCGAAAAAGGAGGCCATTTTTCTGACAGCAAAAGAACCAGTAACCCCCTTTTTCTACTGTCTCCCCAAAATACACAAAGGGACTACACCGGTGCCCGGCCGACCCATTGTGTCAGGCATTGGGTCCATCCTGGAACCGCTGTCACAATTTGTTGATCATTTCATTCAACCCTTAGTGACCAGGACACCTTCCTACATTCGCGACACGACCGATGTCTTGCGCCTTCTTGAGGGGTTTCAGAACCCACAGGAAATAGACCTTTTGGTGACGCTTGACGTTGAGTCGCTTTACACAAATATTCCTCAACAAGCGACTCTTGAGGTCATTGAGGATGCCTTGATGAACAGCGACCATTCATTTCACACTCCTGTGCCATTCATTATGGAGTGTGCCAGTCTTGCCCTCACTCAAATTTTTTTTGAATATAACACCCAGTTATATCATCAAATCCAGGGGACTTCCATGGGCAGTACATTCGCGCCGAGCCTAGCATGTATGTACATGTCGGCCTTCGAAGCTAGGGACATACACCACTCCTCCAACCCCTACGCCGCGAATGTACTGCTCTGGAAAAGGTTCATTGATGATATCCTTATCCTTTGGAAAGGAGAATACACCGAGTGCATAGCATTTTGCACCTGGATGAACACTTTGAACCCTTATTTGCGATTCTCACATACCATTTCTGACTCAGAAGTTCCCTTCTTGGACCTTTGTATCCGCCTCAATGACAATAAGGTCACAACGAGTCTTTACCGCAAACCCACCGACAGGAATAGCCTACTCCTCTTTAGCAGCTTTCATCCAAAAGCATTGAGGGAAAATCTGCCATTTGGGCAATTCTTGCGCATTAGGAGAAATTGCAGTTTTGTGTTGGATTACCAGAAAGAATCAGGTATGCTCATGGAAGATCTGCTTAAACGAGACTATCCACGCCATGTGGTAGCAAAGGCTCGCAAACGAGCCAGAAACAACAACAGGGAGAGCTTGTTGGAAATTAACGTCAAGGCACCTGATAAGTGCATCACATGTGTCACTACCTTCACCCCGGACTCCAATAGGATCAAATCCATCATCAAAAAACACTGGGGCATTCTTAACACCGGCGATTTGGATTTACAGACCCCCAGATTTGCATTTAAGCGCACGAGCAACCTTAAGGATCTATTGATCCATACTAGACCTAGGAAACCTATCCACAGTTCGCAAAGAATGCTATGGGATCTTCCCCCAGTCAAAGGGCACTATCCCTGTGGGTCATGCTCCATGTGTGCCCAAACTTTCACCAGCAAGGAAGTGACATTGCCCAACGGTCTTACATGGAACATATCTAAACACACAAACTGTAACTCCTCGAACTGTGTTTACATGATGCAATGCCCATGTGGCCTTCCCTATATAGGCATGACGACTCGCCCAGTGAAGACTCGTATGTTAGAACATAAGAGTAGCTTCCGATGCGCAAAAACCAACACTAAAATGACTACCCATTATCATCTTGAACGTCATCCTCCAAACTCTTTTAAATGGATTGTCCTTGAATCACACCCTCAAATGTCAAAGAGAAGCCTCTTCAGACTTGAACAACGTTGGGTCCTGAGGTTATCCGCGGACACTACGGGCCTTAATGAGGACATTCCGTGGAGTATGCTGACCTGATTTCACCAGTTTCCTTTCCTTGAGTTACTACCTCCTCTTGACTGTCACTCTCATAAAATAAGACCTTTATTTTTGCCAGTACTTAAGAGTGTCCTGGTGTATGATGGGGCACTGTTATTATGAACCCTCATAAAATAAAACCCTCATTTTAGCCAGTGAATATGAGTATCCTGGTGTATGATGGGGCACTGTTAATATGAACTCCTCAGCTGCTTCACTTAATTTCCCAGCGGGCCACTTTGACCCCTATGGAGTTCGTTTTTTAACCCGAGTGCCTCCTACACTTTGCCACGTCAGCCGATGTTGATATGCGCCGTCTATTATTGACGGTGATTTGCCTCCATGCGTCGTCATATTGCCATGACAACGAGCAGGACGCACAGCCCCGTACGTTCTTCTTCTGTTAGCGGTCTAGCTAACCCGGCGTCAGCACGCTCCCATCTGACTCGTGCCTCTCGCGTGAGCTTGCTGGTGGGGGTTTTTTAACGGGCAAGGCGCGTTTAGACACCACCAGTCTACTGCGGCTGGCGCGTCACTAGGTGGACGGCGTGTATCGAGTAAACAGAACAGTGAGTACTGTACCATTGACCCTGAGAGCGTCGTCTTGCACGGCCACGCTTCCACTTTTTCATCCTGTTTTGGATGGTTTCTGCGAGCGCATTTATTTTACAATTAGCGCACAACGCTGAAATCCATGATCAGACCCACTTCCCCGTGTTCCCTCGATCACTGGCGTGTTCATCCATTATAGCACGCACAAGGTTGGGAACTGACTTGTTTAATTAGAGATTTTACTATTCCTCCCCGCTTCACACTCGTTAATTTGGCAGCCTCATTTCTATAGCTCCCCCTGATGGTGTCGAAGCGGTCACCACGGAGTCAATTGCCATGTGTTATTCGAGTAGTCAAGCTTGGAGTGTCACTGGTATTTCTGCCTCACGGACTACTCCCCATGATGTTGGATACAATTGCTCTAACACCTGTAATTGTTTCTTTTTTATTTTGTCTGTTTTCCCTCACCCTAGGACACTATAATTTAGTGTGTACTCCTCCCAGCCTTATATACAGCACAACCAAGGAGGGTGAGTTCCTTTGGATGTATTATCTATCATAATCTGATTTATCTAATATAAATATATGATGGGCTCTGGCATCAGTGATTGGATATTGTGCCTCCTTCATATACTTGCGTTTGGTTCCTTTACAAGTCCTCCATACATTGCTCACCATTTTTGCATGCCACGGTTGGCTTGACACCACTAATTGTCTTCAGTAACCGCAGCTGCAATGCATACGTTGTTTTAACTTTATTTGTTGTTTATGCTTTTTATTTGTTGTTATTTTCTCTCCCTGCAGGTGTGCTTTTTAACTACGGTACCACACTTTTTTAGGGTGCTGTATGCGTGCTCACTACTCAGTCTCTTATAGACATTGGGCACCACCAAAGAGGTGTAGGTAGCCGCATTTATTCCCTGGTCCTGATGAATTGCCATTTATTATATACAAAGGCAAGAAACATGTTGACCTCTTGATCACGTCAGCACATACACTCACTTAACTATTGGTGTCACATGTGCAGACTGTATATATTTTTTAACCAGGATGGTGACCACACTGCATTAAAATTATTTAGTGGATCACCTACCCCTGTTTTAATCACTTTAACTCCATTTGCACCTACACTCACATATATCTTAATACTGTTTCTTCAACCCCACACACACATCACTCACCGGCGTTGGAATAAAAGATCTCCGCTAGGAAGGCCCTATTAGGTGCCTGATCGGGCATTGCACTTGCCGGCCCGATAAGGAGCAAAGACCCGGTGATGAAGCAAGACACCCGCTTGTTGGGTGTGTGAGGGTCTTCTTTTCCAAATAAGGAGTAACCTTTACTCCTGCTTCTCACTATAGTTTCCTGTCACCACTGTGCGACTCACTTGTTATTCTGTCACACCTTGCGTTAATGCTAGGAACTGCATACCTTCTGTTTTCACTATTGCTAGGGCATGTATGCTGGACCTTGATAGCGATAAAGTTTATTGTTATTTTTTCAAGCCCTCTTCTCCCTCGACTTGTTTAATATAGGAAAAAACAATATGCAAGGAAACCACGATAGTGCAATCAACAAGATTTCACTGAAAAAGCATAAATATAAAGGTGCTACGTTGCCAATGTCTTTGACTCTCCTATCCTGATGACGATCCTATAGAGATTAGTTGTTGTAGTCCATGTTGAGACGTCGAATCCATCTTAATGGGACTGCCCTTAATTCTATCCATTCTAAGAGTTTTTCAATTTGTTTCTATTGCCATTTCACTGTTTACAAATTAAAACAGATGTATGCAAGAATCTGTTCCAGTATTATCGGCAGTTAATAGTTTCTTACTTGTTTTATTATTGTATTACTACTTTTATCATGTGAGAGGCAAGAGCACAGCACCATCACTTCACTATCTTTTGCACTGCATTTTTTTTATAAAGTTTGGTAATAGTGATTAATGTTAATTCATTGTATATTTCTGAAGTTCGTTTGTATGGAGTTCAAAAAGTAATAAGAAAAATGACCCTGCTGGAGGAGTAAAATTCAGCTCTAGAATGCCTAAGTCAATAAATCAATTTGATCTCAACTTAAATTGTAAAGTAGGATGACCAGGTGATAAAATTGAAACAATTGTTATCAAGTTAAGAACAAATTTAATTGGTGACAGAGGTAAGTAAATTCCTTGTTCATTAATTTAATTTGAAAAATGGTTGAAAGTACCCCTAAATGAAAGGAAAGGGTATCCCTGCCTCCTAAGATACCAGTGTTTGGATAGCATTACATTATTTCTCCACAGCATCTTCCCTGCTTGTGGTAGCATCTCCCCCCTCTGAAGAGGTGGGTAGGAGTTGCAACTAGCTTTCTTGGTGTAGGAAAATGGAAACTCAGATACTTCAAATTTCTTTCAGTGGGCTAGTGACCAACATACTGTTTGTGATTAGACCAAGCACCGTGGTTCTATCCCTTCATTCACCTTCATCTTCCCTCTCACTTTGTGGTTTCCAGCCACTCCCTCCACTAGATTTCTCTTGGCCTATTCCCAGGTCTCAACATCTAAGTAAACAAGAGCTTTAAACACTGGACAATATGGAGTTCATCAGGGGACAGGAGCTATAATTTAAAGCACGTGCCCCTGCCCCAGAGTATCACTGCCTATCAACAAGGCTATTGAGGAGCCCCCTCTGCCAGCTTATAAGATAATGCAGTGGAAAGTAGTGGAAAGAAAGAAAGAGCGTACCACTAACTGCACTTAGAAGCAGTTGCCCTTGTAGTGACTGCTGTCCTCAACAGTTCATATCAAAATTACAATAGTTCTGTCGGGTAAAACCATATCCAAATGGATATGCAGCAGAAAATCTGAATGAATCAACAGTGACACAAAAACAAGCAGACCTCAATATCCTTATATGAAATCATTCATTTATGAAATTTCTCATCAAAAATTCATTTGCAAGGGCCATCGTAATACAAAGACATAACAAATAATAACCAAGATAGAACTTAGTGCTCAGTGAAATAAGTGCAAAACAACATATATACAGTAAATTGGACAGAAATAATAATGTTATTGGCCAGCGAAACCAAAGTTCATAATAGTCAAGTCCCCTGAGACAATTCAATAGTTAGGGCAGACTCTAAAGGCTGGTCCGGTGAAAATGTCGACGTTTCAACCCTATTGTCGCACTACTGATAAGTCGGTGCGGGTCTTCATCAGGACACAAGTAACAAAAAAATGGCCTAAAATCTGGGCGGAGTATTCAATCCTTTCCGAAGGTAGTGATTGAATGTATCTCAAAGATGAAAGTCGTGATAGTAACTCTGTCACGAGGTGGATAAGGTATCTATTACTTTTCTTTTCTTTGATACTGGTCAGAGATGATCCAATCTCATAAAGCTCTACTGAGGCGAGTTAATCGTCACTCAAAACGCTGTAACCCTCGATCTGAATCCAAGTGGTTTAACAGCTTGCAACACGTCTCAGCTCGTCCGTGGCTGAGTGACGATTAACTCGCCTCAGTAGAGCTTTTTTGAGATTGGATCATCTCTGACCAGTATCAAAGAAAAGTAATAGATACCTTATCCACCTCGTGACAGAGTTACTATCACGACTTTCATCTTTGAGATACATTCAATCACTACCTTCGGAAAGGATTGAATACTCCGCCCAGATTTTAGGCCATTTTTTTGTTACTTGTGTCCTGATGAAGACCCGCACCGACTTATCAGTAGTGCGACAATAGGGTTGAAACGTCGACATTTTCACCGGACCAGCCTTTAGAGTCTGCCCTAACTATTGAATTGTCTCAGGGGACTTGACTATTATGAACTTTGGTTTCGCTGGCCAATAACATTATTATTTCTGTCCAATTTACTGTATATATGTTGTTTTGCACTTATTTCACTGAGCACTAAGTTCTATCTTGGTTATTATTTGTTATGTCTTTGTATTACGATGGCCCTTGCAAATGAATTTTTGATGAGAAATTTCATAAATGAATGATTTCATATAAGGATATTGAGGTCTGCTTGTTTTTGTGTCACTGTTGATTCATTCAGATTTTCTGCTGCATATCCATTTGGATATGGTTTTACCCGACAGAACTATTGTAATTTTGATATAAATCTGCCCAGGTTCTGAGGGATACTGGGTTACCCCATTGCTTTTCGAGTCCTCAACAGTTCAGCATGGACTGAATGCGATGGACAGCCAAGAGTCATCTCCTAGTAACCAGAGTCACAACAATTTGTCTGCAAAATTAGATTTCTTCAACTCTTTAATGGCCGGCACAGCTAAGAAAAACAGGTGGTAAAAAATGTGGCATTGAGAGCAGTCATAAATCTCGCACCTGAAGGATAGACACTGGAAGGTACTAGGGTGCGCTGCAGCATCCCCCTAATACACATGCAACAGCTCAGAAGGTGAATGAGTAAGAAAGATGCCTTTAAATGTTCTTTTTATCTTATCACATTTGCTGTGTGTTCAAAGACAAGAATCAAATGTCAAGCTATGTCTCCTGACAAACTGCTGCTTATTCTTTTAACATGAAGAGTGGGGGTGTGACATGAGAGGCTGTAGGGTGGCAGTTTTTTTAACAAGCTAAATGTAAAAACCTGTAAATGAACTTTACAAATATTGCAAAGTATATCAACAGTTAAGAAAGCACAATAGAAGTATATTTTTTGTAATTCTAAAGTGTAAGGGAAAGAAAGACTTTAAAAAGATCTAAAAAGATCAAGACACAATATTTGGTGATGTGGAATTATTAAATATTTGCAGAAACCTGATTTCCACATTTTATTGTTTGTGTGATGTATAGTTGTATTCATAAAACCAATTCAGTGCAAATTTTTGGACCATTTCAAAGGAAAGTATGCTTTCTGTAAATGACAGTGTGCTACCATACCATGTTTTAGTAAAATATTTGCTGCAGTGTTGTTAGACCTAGCATCCTTGGGTTGGTTTCCCCTGACCGTTTGCCTTCAGACCTCCTATTTTTGCTGACTTTGTTTCTGCTGGCCTTAGAACTCTTGACATTTTACCACTGATAACTAGTGCTAAAGTGCAAGTGCATCTGCTTAAACATGGTAACATTGGCTTATCCACAATTGCAAATTTTATTTTACTTATGAGGCCCTATTAAAGTGCACCAAATGTGTATAGGGCCTGTAAATACTAGTGGACCTGCAGCACTGATTTTGCCACCCACTTCAGTAGCCCTTTAAACATGTTTCGACCTGCCATTGCAGAGCCTGTGTGTGCAGTTTTAAACTGCCATGTCGACCCAGCAAGTTAACCCTCTTACTGGGCCTAAACCTTTCTTTTTTTAAATATAAATGTCACCCCCAAGGTAGGCCTTGGACAGCCCAACTGCAGGATGCAGTGTATTTAAAATGTGGGACATGTACTTTTATGCTTTACATGTCCTAGTAGTGAAAAACTCTTACATTTGTTTATTCACTACTACAAGGCCTATCTCTCCTGTAGGTTAACATTTGGATTACCTTATTACATCTTATTAGGTGTAATTTCCAATTTGGAAGAGATGAGACCCAGATGTTTGGTGTCCCTGGAATCCCAATTTAAAATTCCAACTTATGGTGAAGTAAGTTTTTAAATTGTACTTGCCATTTGGTGCTTTCTGCCTGTCTCTGAATACACGTCTGAGGTGGGTGACAGCTGGGCTTTGTGCATTCCCTCTGGATAGCCACACACAGGGAGCTTAGGTGTGACTGATGGGCCAACCACATCCTGATGGGCCATCCTGGGCAGGATGGGAGGTAGGAGCTAATACTTACATCCGAATAGGGTATGTTCTATCCCCACACAAAGGGGATGCATACCCCTTGTGAGACTGGAGGCAGGACAGAAAGAGCAGGCAATGTGTGCACATCAAAAGCCTCACTTTGAAGTCTCCCCCACTTCAAAAGCACAACGGGGTTTAAGTACTGGACCCCTGACACCACCAACTTAGTACACTTCTTGACCTGCGGATTATCTCTCAAGAAGAAGGACTACTGTGCTGCTTAAAGGACTGTCACTCTGCTGTACTCCTGCTCTGCTGTGCTAACCCGCGGCCTGCTGCCCTCCCTGCCTGGGAATGAGTAAAACTGGACCTGTATCTCTTCAACCCAGAATCAAAGTGATTTCAAGGGCTCGCTGGCTTGTCTGCTGTTTTAAGTGTCAGGGACATCAAAGACTTCCAAACCATCTACCTACTCTCGTGGACTCTGCCATCTAATAGCCTTGCCCAAGAGATAGGAATTTGTCTGATTTTTGGTTGATAATAACTGTCACTGTTTTATGAATCTCCAAGAAACTTTGCAGACCTATTCTGTTTTCAACACTGGCTGATGATGCAGTTTTGAGGTGAGTAATTATTGGGGTGCAAAGAAAAAAGGGGCCCAAAGCACGTTTTCCCACCAATTCATTTTCCACAGATTATTTAGACAGATGTACCGACAAATGGCTGAACAGATTTACATGAAATTTTACAGGAATATAGATTATGGTGTGGAAAAAGTCCCTTTTGGTATTTGATCTGAATTTGTCAATTGTTTTTAAGTAATACTGGACAGAAAATTTATTTTTTAAATAGCTTCATTGCCATTTAAACATGAAACAGCATACCTAAGAGAAAATACAGTAAAAGGTATCATCCAGGAGTGAGTACTTAAACGTGGCCCATCTCGTATATATTTGCTAGCAGATCATACAATGAAAACAGAAAAATGTGGCACATGAGACAGTTAGGATAAGAACTCATGCTGACATAGTGCATCTAATCCGATAAAGAAGCAGTCAAATTGCCTGTTATGAAATAAAACAAACTAACCACCAACAAAACCCTTAGGCTGATGCCACTCAGAGGCAGCATGTCGGGGAGTGACAGGGAGTTGATCAGGAGTTCTTTGCCAACACCATATGTCGATATGTCTTTACATGTGGATGGGCAGGGGGAAGTAGGAGGGAATGAAGGTTTAATATTATGGGAACCCCTCCAGGGAGATACAAGTGCTGCAGTACTACCCAGCACCCATGTATCTGCGACGAGGCCTGTGGCACCCATATCCCTCGTACCATCTCCTGGTGGCAGTTTATAGGAGTCTGTCGCCTAGTTGGGGGGCTCATGTAGTTTGTCAAATAATTTGAGAACACGTGTCCCAAAGTGTGGAGGCACCACCTGCCCCTCGTAGCCGATGATCACGCGCCATGGCATCTGCCTCAACCAGAGCCCACTTGTGAGTCACCTGAAGCCAGCATCTAAGCGTGGACGGCTGCTCGGCCTTTCAGGCCATAGCAATTAAGCATTTAAAAAGTACTAGCGCCGGGTTCAACAGCTTGAGATAGTGCTTATTGTGGTTGGTAGTTTGTGTAATTCCCCCAAAACACAGGAGTGGGTCCAGTGGTACCTGCACATCAGTCTCCATTCAAACCTGTTCCATCACCTGGGTCCACACACGGAGCAACGGAGGACACTCCCACACCATGTGCATAAATGTAGCTTCTGCTTGTCCACAACATGAACAGGCTGGTGACACAATCGGGAACATTCTATGGAGGCAGTGCGCTGGAAGGTAGGTCTGATGCAGGCAGTTTAATTGTGTGAATTTCAGATGGGCATTGCGGGCAATGCGTTTCTCCGACTCCAAGGTCAAGGCCCATTGTTTGGTCGGCAAGTCTGTCCCTAAGCACTCATCCCACTTATGGCTGTCTTGAGTCCAGAGATCAGTGCGACCTGCAAGTAGTGCAACGTATAACGCCAATCACGCCCGAGGGTCCAAGTTGTGTGTCGAGAAGCATTGCAATCCCAAATGTAGTGGGAGCTCAGACAGTCCTGTGGACCATGTATATCCGATCGCTGCCATAATTGCATTATGTGCAAGAAAGGGGCCAGGCCCCAGTCTGTAGAGTTCCCTTAGGCCCTGAACAGAGCACCCTCCTCGTACAGGTTGCCCAGCTGAGTAATCCCCACTTTTTGCCAGGGGGAAGAGTTGTGTGCCTCAAGCAAGGCCTTGAGAGCAGCTATGCTCCTAAGGGGCAGTTACGGTGCGTAAGGGACCCGTGTACAGTAGGGGCGCATGTAACAAACCCAGACAAGCTTGGCCACATGCTGCAGACTGCCCAGTCCCCTACCAGGACCTCCTGAAGATAGCCACCAGTCTAGTATAGTCACATCCTTTAAATTCACCAAAATGAGTCTATCCTCCTCAGCCTCATCACCATCCAGCCAGCACATGGGCCATTGCAAGTGGGCCGCTGCGAAATACAGCTGCAGGTCAGGGACCCCATACTCTCCCTCGAGCATAGGACGCTGAATCATTGGAAGTGAAACTCACGTATTTTCATTGATTTATATATATTTTTGAAAAGTTTATTATATACTGCAGTATTTTCTCAAAGGTATTTAGAAAGTACCACAATACCAAAACAACAATTAAAGAACTAATACCATAATAAACAAAATTATACGATTAGAAACACATTTTAAAAAAAACACATTTTTAAAAAACAAAGGTTTAAGATTAGCTATAGTAAGGAAAACTTAATTTGTTATTTTTATACAAAACCAACTTAAACTACACATAGCTTACAAAATTCTAATAATTTGCTCCCCAGCCCAAATCTTGCTATAGCTTGCACACCTCCGAACAGTGTTGTCAACTCGCTAGCTAGACTGAATGAACTATAACTCCGCCCTCTACTATGCACCGCTTATACCCTTGCAAATTACACCACTTACAGCATGTTAAATCATAGCATTCATAACGACACTCATAACGCCTCCTCAAAGAGATCATTTATGCGAAGACTGTGCATGATAGATGGCGGAGTTCTAGTTCATTTAGTCTGGCTGGTAAGTTGACTCCTAAAAGAGAAACACATTTTATAAATGTAAACAGCCTTCAGCTGTGAAGCATCCTTGTTTCTAGGATAATATGAAGTTTCTTTTTACAGGAAGGATAGTACCAAAATGTGGTTTACAAACAGTAAAACCAGATCAAAACACCGCTTATAGCACCAACATATTATAATGTAAGTAGTATAAAATCCAACTGTACAGAATGACCTTAATTTTCAAAAGGCCATCATATTGGGGACAGTGTCTCGTCATTCAAATAATAAATACACGTTAAGAGTCGCTTCGTGACCTTTGGTGGATCAAACGGATGTATAAGAAAATGTCCAGAAGGATGTCAGAAATATGGAAACCCGAAAGGGGGTGTTAACCCGGAAGAAGATCTGTATTTCCAAACGACAAACTGTTGTGAGCTGAAACAGTGAGCTTCAAACAAGGACCGAGTCTCTGCTTTTAGTCTCCAAGACAGATTATATGTGTCATGCTTTTAGCTAAAATATAATTCACTCATTCCTATTGTAAATGTGCCGTTCACTGTTGACATCTCCATTACTAATAGATTTTGACATAAATAATGCATATATAAATAATTCAAAGGGTTAAATGTGTGCTCATTCTGGCGTGAAATGCTGGTGCGCCCGACTTCTTGATATGCTGTTAATGGGCAGTGATAATGAATGCAGTACGTGAAATGTGTTTGGTAAAGAGTAACATGTTTTGTTTGTCCACCAGATGGCAGTGTGGTATTTCTGTCAGAAATATGCAGTTTATATATTGGTTGACAGGAATGAAAGTGTTTGAAAGGAAAGGATTGTGGGTCATGTTACAGCATGGCACTGTCACTCACCCAGGTTTCCTCTGTCAGCGTCTCGGCTGTCTCGGTGTTTGGTCAGTGAGAGGCTTCTAGCTCAACCAGGATCACTGGCATCTAGTTGGCATGCCTACATCATTTAGAGACAGCAGTGGAACAGGCGAAGCTCCGTGGGACACATGCAATGGCGGATGTTATTGTAAACTGACTAAATTCTCCCCTGATTTTACAAAATGGGGAGAACCTCTACGTCACTTTGAGGCGCCCGAGAAGTGTCAGAGAAGCAACCTTCTGTATTGCATGTACAGAGGCAGGTAAAAGCCTCGTCAGATGCTCTTTGCATCCGGGAATCCCCCCCCCCCCCCTCTTAAATAGTAATAGAAGAATGTTCTATGTACAACCAGAACCCCATGCCTCAGGTGCATTGTCAGTGAAATACATATTTGGCTACCGTTTTATATTTGATCCTTTTTGAGTGCGTAATTTATCACCACATGCTGCCATACGACATCAAGGAAGGCTGCAGGAAAACAAATTACACCGCTCTACTCAGGATGTGTTATTCCCATAGTTACAATCTGGGGGTTAAGTGAACAGATTTTACCCTACATTCACATTTAAATTGCATTGCAGCACAAAAGAGGAGCACCAATGTGTGGTTAGCTGCCACCCTCCTATATACACTCCTCTCTTTCATTCGGTGCTCTCTCTATCACACACACAGTTATATACATGGACAATGGGCTAAATGTAGCTATATTCAGGAGTACTACATTTTTATTACTTGTCTTCCACTGACTTTTCCATCCTATCAATGTACAGTGTGCATTATCAAAGAAACAACCTAGGAGAGGCAAGGTTCAAGCGCCAGTACTGTATACTAAAGGTTGATCGATACTTTGGTAGCATCCAGAAAGTAAAGGGATGTGAGTACCTTTGGAGATGAGACTTTTACATGCACAATGATGGGTGCTAAAGATGTCTTGATGAGCTGCGCGGGGTGGTTGATTGTGTCCGCATCGAGAACAACCAGTTGTAAAGATCGCGCCAATTCAAAGATCCTCTCAATCTCGCTCTGGACTTCGGCTAAAAAGGGAAAGAGCAGAAGCGTTGATAGTTTGCCCGGGTAACAGAAGCAGATATCAAGAGTTTACATTGTACCTTTCAAGTAAAACCACTGAATGCAATTCTATGCATGCTCTACATTCAGTTTCTGAGAATGAAACATTGCACCTATTCCGAATCCTACCCCTGGCTCTGACTCTTCACATGTGACAAACCTCCTTTGCACCTTTGGCCAAAACCTGGCATTCTGGAGCCCAAATGGAAGGGGTGTGGCAATCTGCATACGTACACATCTATTTGATATTGGATATTTAATGTGTCTCCTTGACGAAGGAGATTAACTGTTTTCTCTGTTAACACTGTGATATTACAGTACACACTTACTTAACTTAAGGCATCGTTTTCTAGTACTTTGTGGTATTGACGATCATAAGAATAAGTATGTAACTCATTTTTCAGGCTTCAGAAACACACTTTGTATATTCAGAAACATTTGATATGAAGCTAACAGATTCAGATTTGCCTGGCTTTACCCTTCCAATCTAACAATAGTAAGGAACAAATGTACTAAGCCAGTTAGAGGTTGCAAACCCTGCAATTCGCTAAATTAGGGGGTCTGTGACGATTGAATGGCTTTTTACTCTGCTCTATGCTCATTTTGCGATTCAGTTAATGGTTACCAAATCGTAAAATGGGTTTAGAAATGCATAATTAATCACAATTTGGAATGGGCTTGTTTTGAGTGTCCAATACAATTTTCGATTGGCAATCTAATGCATAAATTGTTTGTGACCACAATTCCAGTTGCAATGCATTGAAAAGTAACTGCCTCCTCAAAGGAGGTGGTAACCCATTTGCAAAGGTGAAGGGGCCCCAAATGTTGAAGTGAATTCTAAAATAAGTTTGTTGAGGAATAAGTAGTGGTTCAGAGGACCACTGCAAGCTCTCAAGCAAACATTTCAGATTATTGAAACTTTCTTCTTCAAAAACAGCTGCATTGAAATAAAAGGTTTACTTTATTTAAATGCCATCCCAGACATAGTGGCGTGCTGACCCTAGCACCATACCTGTGATTGCATCTATTCAGAGTAATTCTCAATTTGCGACCTACCTCAATATCCAAAAGGTCGTTAGGAATGTTGCCCACTCCAAACATGAGTCGATTCACAGAGTATTATTGGATTTGCCAAACCTCAGTGCACGTCAGTGCACAATTTAGGAACACATATTAAAGTCCATTAAAGTGTACGAGTGGCCCCTTATGGACAAGAATGGGCCTGTATGGATCTAACTCACATTTTTAATGCTCATCAAGTGCAAATCACATTAGCACAAACATAGGACTTATACTCCAGAGCAAGAAAAATCAATTTAGTTTCCAGGCTTGAGACAAAACCTAACAGAGAGTCATTGAGGCTCCAATCCGAAGACATAGTATATCATCTTTAGACCCTCAGGTCCTCATTTATGAGGCCCCTTGCGCCGCTGGAAAGTCCCTTTTTGTGACGCTTTGTGGTGCAGGAGCCTGCTCCATATTTACGAGGCAGCACTAAGCCACTTTTCTTGGCTTAATGCTATCTCGGACACAGTTTTCTGCGTTAAAGGGGTGTGCAATGGGGGTTGCTAGAGCGTTCCCAGCAACATCCATGGCTTTTTGACACTGCCCCAGATTAACGAGAAATCGTAAATCTGAGGTGGTGTCAAAAACTTACGCCTCGAGGCGTAAGGGAGGCACAAGGAGAAATATCTTTATTTCTCCTCATTTTTTCTTTTTCTCTGTGTGCTGCATTCCGCAGCACATATAGAAAGAGGAAAAAGCCTCTTGTGAATGTTTTTGTGCAGGAGGGTTTCCCTTCCTGCACAAAAATAATCATCCCACAACGCAGGAACCCTTGCACCATGGTGCAAAGGAGCCTGCTTTGTTGCACAGCAGCCCATTGTGCGTTGGCACAGGGGAAAAAGACAGGAATGTGCCGTATCTTGTAGATACGGCGCATTCCTGCCGTTTTCGTTTGCTGAAGGGCAGTGCTGCAGGAAGGCCTGTGGTGCTGCCCTACGGCAAAATCTCATAAATGAGGCCCTCTGTTTATCACGAACCCATTGAGCGGAAATCTTACACTCAAGTCCTGTTTTCAGGAGACACCATCGAAGCAATCTGAAGATGATTCACTTTCATTGGACAACCACAGGTCTGACTCAATGGAACATTTTTATCACTGATTAAGCCCAAAATTGATTTGTCATTTATGTCTGTCCTCTGTTTCTATCCAGCCTTGGCCATTCCGCACAAGCTAATAAATACATCTTTCCGCTGCCCATTGCTACTGGTGGATGCCAAGATTAAACTTTTATTTCAAGACTCTCATCAGGGATTCTATTTGTAGGTATATTCTATCCCACTTGGGATTTTAATGCTTTATTTTGTTACTAGTACCACCTAATATTAAATGACGTTCATTTCGAATTGTTTAGACACTCCTGAGATTACTTAAATTGTGTTTTGTTGTCCTGTGAATTACTTGATCTCTGGTAATCAACCAAATGTTGAGTTGGGTGCGTTTAAATGAGACTTTATTTCTTTTGGTTTGAAAGTACCTGTGTCCAGGTGAGGTGTGAATGTGGGTCAGATGCAATGTGCCACATGTATCAATTTTGGAAATAACGATTACCTAAATGCGATTTTCTGTGAATTGCAATTAGGTAAATCGCTATTCCTAATGGATGAAACGCCATGAGTTTCATATAGCGATTCCTAGTGGGTCGCAAATCGACCTACCACATGAATATTATTGAGGTAGGTCGCAATTCGAGCCCATTGGGAATCGCTAAAATCAAAGGGATGGTGGTGGGATCACCAGATCACCATGTCCATGATTGCTTTTAAATATTGCAATAATTTTTTTTTAATGCAGCCTATATTCCTTTAAAGGAAAACGGGGTGCATTTACAAAGGAAAAATTAAAAGTTTTCTTTTCATTTTTTAAGAGCAGGTAGTGGTCCTTGGAACCACAGCTTGCTTTTAAAAATCATTTTTACGTACATTCACAAAGGGGAAGGGGTCCCTTATGAACCCCTTCGTATTTGTGCATGCTTACCATCAGATTGAATTTGATGGAAAACTGCAAATGTTTTGTGACCGGTATTTGGTTGCAAAACATTCATACATACCTCTGGGATTTAGTATTTGGAAGGGACGCCCTAAACACGCCCCTTCCAAATACTGAATCGCAAACCCACTTTGCAATTCGGTAACAGGTTACCGAATCGTAAAATAGAGACTGGTACATTGGAAAAGCCTTTTTGTGTTCGCAAACGGGCTGATTCGATGAATCGGCCTGTTTGGGAACGAGAAATAGCTTTATACATGTGGCTCAATATATCTTACTCTGTAAAGGGGTCAATAAAATATTCGCATTATCCTAAAATTGATTTGGAAGAAAATACTATTTTGGTTCAGTAGCCTTTCCACAGATTCAACTAAGCAGGCAGAGCAAGCCGAAACCCTGACTGCTCATGAATTTTTCTAGTGTGATATTGTAGAACTTGGCCCTTTTTGGCTAAAGTTCCCTAAACTTTTTGCTTTCCCCCTAGACCTTTTTTCTGACATGGTGTTGCCAACTTAGATGCTTTGGACACTTTGCCACTGCTAAGCCGTGTCAAAGTACAAGTGTTCCCTGTATAAAGTGTAATGATAATTGGTTGTCCATGATTGGTATGTTTGCCTTGCTAGTAAAGTCCCTAGTAAAGTGCACTATGTGTGCCAGGGCTGGTAATGCAAACGCTACTAGTGGGCCTGCAGCACTAATTGTGCCACCCACACAACTAGCCTTAAAAAGGGAACACAGGCCTGTCGTTGCAGTGCCTATGCGCAGTTTGTTAAACTGCCATGTTGTTCTGACAAGTGCACTCACTTGCCAGACCTTACCCTTCCCTTTTATGCACATCAGACACCTCTATGGTATGAGGTCTAGGGTACCCCCTGGGCAGGGTGCAGTGCACGTGAAAGGTAGGACATGTACTAAGGTGTGTACCATGTCCTGACAGTGAAATAATCTCCATTTCATTTTTCACTGTTGAAGAGCCATCTGGCCCATAGGATAGAATGGGAAGGCTGTTTTCCAGCCTATCTTCCTAAAGGCTTAAGATGGAAAGGTGAAGTTTAGTATGCCTGAACTCAAAATGTAATAACACATCTTTTTATGAAGGTGGTTTTTGCTTTGTGCGTTTATAAGCCACTCTTTTAGAAGTGGCTGGGTTTTTGTGCTCTAACATTTCTGTGTGTCTCTGCCTGGTTGTGGATTGACTGTCTGGATTTGAAAGCGATAGGATCTGGGGAATGTCTTTACCCAGGGGAGGAGGTGAGACAGCAACAGGCTGACCTACATCTGGATAGTAGGGGGAGGAGTAGCCCCTAGCGGTGAAGAGGCCTGGGTTGCTGCCATAAAACAATTGTCCTATCTCCTGCTGAGGGATTGAGAATCCAGACCCCCCCCTAATCAAAGGAAGAAAGGTGTCACTGGCAGGGAGGCACCCAGAACTGGTTTGAACAGGGGTCAGTGCCCCCTGAACACAAAGAATTCAAAGCCATTGAGGGGTATAACTATGAGAGCTGAAGCCCCTGAACTTTGGAGAATGGCTTGATCAAGATTGAACATGACTGAAGCTACTTCATGGTCAAGAGGAACCTTTGCCAAGGAAGAAACAACTGAATAGACTGAAGGAAAGGTCTGACCCTTGCTGTGTGTTCTGGGGCTGGCCTGCTTTTTGCTGTTTTAACCAAGGAAAGGCTGAAGGAACTTTGCTGTTTGCTGTGTCCCCCTGCTTGAAGGGACTTTGCTGTGTCCTAAAGTAACTTATCCCCAAGGGCCCTTGGTGAGCTGGCTCCCTGTTGCAGAAACTCAGGAACACAAAAGTTTCCAGGAGAGTCTCAGCGGCGCTGTGTGCGCATACTTGTTGCAGCCTGAGACCCTTGTAAGCTCCGCCCTGTGATCATGGGCACCTGGAGTCCAAGCGAGGATCAGCAACTCTGTGTGCTTTTTGCAGCCTGACACATTTGTGAGGATTGTCCAGTTATTGTGTGCACAGGAATCCAAGTGAGTCTCACGACGCTGTGTGTGTGTGCTTTGTGCAGCTTGAGACCTTTGTGAGGATTGCCTTGTTATCGTGCACCCGGAATCCAAGTGAGTTTCCACGATGCTGTGTGCGTGTGCTTTGTGCAGCTGGAAACCTTCGTGAGGATTGCTTAGTTATCGTGCACCCGGATTTAAAGTGAGTCTCAGTGACGTTGCGTGTATGTCCATCGTGCAGCCTGAGACCTTCGTGTGGAGTGCCTGGTGATCGTGCCCACGAAGCTCAAGGAAGTCTCAGCGACGCTGTGTGCACGTGCCCTGTGGCAGCCTGAGATCTTCGTAGCAGTAGCGGCACAGACCGGCAGCCCTGGAGGAGCTGAGCCGCCGGCCCGAGCCCGTCTTTGCCAAGTCCAAAAGATTGCATCGGAGGCCCAAGTCACTGGACAAGGAGAGGAGAGTGAATTCGCGCCCCCCAGGTAACGTGTGTCAACTCCTGGGGCAGGGCGCAGGCTTGGAGGGAGACACTCTCGGCCACTTCTCATTTCAGCAGCGCGAGCCTCTGCTTCGGCTCGTATCGCAGCTCGTATTGCCAAGGGAGTGGCAGTACCGGGGCCGGAGTGTGAAGCTGCACTTTTTGTACTATACCATACCCGTGTGGGGGGCAACTGTTGTCAGAGGCTACCTGCGAGTCAGCACGAGTGGCGGAGGGACTGCCTGAAGCACCGTGGTCGGTGCCGGAGTGTATTACGGATCACTCTATTTCTGCGTACCTGATTGTCGTATAACACATTGCATCATTTCTGCATAACGAAGTACCTGATTAGAGTATTATGCATTGCATTATTCCTACATAACAAACTACCTGATTAGTGTATGACGCATGGCATTGTTTCTGCATAACAAAGTACCTGATTTTCGTATGACGCATTGCATTGTTTCTGCAAAACAAACTACCTGATTAGCGTATTACACATTGCATTATTTTTACATTGCAAAGTGTCTGATTGTTGCGTACGCATTGCATTATTTTTACATTGCAAAAGTGCCTGATTCTAGCATTACGATCTGCATATCATGGTGTTAGGATTACAGTAGACTGTTTAGAAGTGCTCATTAATTCGCCAGAACTTACAAGTGCTGGCTGGCCTAACAACCGGCCAGAAGGAATATTACAAATACGCATATGTTGGTTTTATATCGTGTGGTCTTATTGTATATCTTTTTACATAAAGTTTATACTCGTTTTTATAAAACTTGTGTGGCGTTTATTTGTGGTGTCATCATTGGGTTGCTGTGAGCACGGTTGCAAATACCTTATCCATTTGCCTTGGAGAGAAGCCTGGCTGCCCGTGCCTAGCTACGAAGGGAGTGAGCGGGCTATCTCAGAAGGTGACCTTCCTTTCCCTGACATGGAACCGCGGGTCCCTATTTGGCCTAAGGTACCTACCTCAGCCAACCAGGGATCCCGGGTCTAACAGATATTATATCCTTTGTTTCCTCACACTGACCCTTACCAGGCAGGGCCCTTTAATTTTAAGTCTCTTCAAAATGAACGGGTCTTATTAGTAGTCTAACCAAAGGTATTTTATTATATAAGATGTCCCCACCTAGGATCCACGAGTGTCCATTGCATGTTGCCACTTTGAGCCTGGAGACTTATGCAATTTGACTACCTTGTGGCCTGTGCCTTATTTTCTCCTGAAACTCTATTCCTAGGGGACTCACATTTTAGCTCTACGGGTAACACGATTCAGAGTTTCCATGCCAGAGATTTCAAGAGAAATACCCAAATACATGTTGAAGGCAGAAATAATTATCTATCAAATAAACAAATTCACACATAATCTGTTCCATTGAGTGCACGATCCTGAAGAGGAAATAGTCTTCTCAGCAGCTGTATGGTAACAGAAAATTAAGCCTAAAGACAATTAATCCTATAAAAGAGAAACACAGAGCTCTTCTCAAGTAAAAGCCCACATGCGTTAAGCATTGTCATCAGTGTAAACTGTAAATGTGCCTTCCATCAACCAAGGAATTTTTAAATCTTACCTAAACTTGATCTGGTGTTTGAGCGCTCGATTATTGCTCTCTTGCTGGGGTTATTGAGTACCGACCTCTTGGCAAGAGAAATGTCAGCTGTCACTCTAGTTATTGATATCCTGAAAACAAGAACAGAACCAAAGTGGGTGAGTTGCAGTATTAGCGTATCATCGTAACACCAAGGGTGACATAACCAAAGGCGCTGCTGCTTGTCTATTCTAGCAGCATGGTCATCATTTTCTTATATATCGCTTGCAAAGGGGGAACTAAAATCTTGGAACACATGGGTACACAATAGGAAACATCAAAGGGTTTCTCTTTATATACAGCTCGGAAAACGTCAACCAAAGAGCCACATTTTCAGCGGGACTTCAGTTGCGGCAGCAGACCTGATACACAGGATATGGCGTAATTTTGGCCAATAGTGACACCCCCAAACTTCATCTTCTATGGATATACTAAAAAACTAGAAAATATAAAGGTTTTTCAAAAAGCCCTGATGAAGATAACTAATGAAGGAGAGAAGACATGCTTAAGGGGCATTGATCTTGAATGTCAATGTGGACCATGGGTAGGTAGCCTCTAACAGAGGATACTCAAGCCCCAGGTGGACAGTTCATGGACAATATTAAACTGTTACCTGTTTCAAGTCTCAGTTGCAACTTCATTCATACATCAAATACTACTTTAGCTTCCCATAATGTTCCCGGGTAGCTTCATTCTTGGTTGTACAATTGTGATCTATTGACCGTAGCATCCCAGTTATACTCGTGGAGCCATGGGTTGACTCTGTAGGGAGTTGGGATGGATAGGTAGTTATAAGCAATACGTTTGTTTGGGGAGGGTCATGTTTCAGGTAGTGATAAATATTTGTAGTTTGTGCCATTTCCAAAGGTGTGCACACTTTTAGACACAACAGAGTGTCATTATTTTATTTCTATACCCTAATGGATGATATGTTGTTTTTCCGGGCTCTCAGATGGTCCATGTAAAGACAGGAGGAGAGTAGGAGGAATGAGGTACGTATCCTTGGACAATACTTTATAGAATCATGATTTTGCAGATTTTTACTTCTTAATTTTGGCTAGTGAGGGGATAGCTAGAAAGACAAAAACCGATTGAATGGTATTCACCCAAACGCCTTTGTTACGAACAGTGATGATAGCCCCATGGTCAATAATTCATTCTTGCTTGAGCACTAGCCGTGGACTGTCAGGTAGCGCTTTCATAGAGTTATTGGTCTGAATTTAGGAAGTAGTTGCTGAGAATTGCCAAATGGGGAGAGGAATTTTATCAGCGTGATCTTGCATTGACTATCAAGAAGCTGCATGATCATGTTGTCCCAGTCTGGCTGGTGGTATTGAAGAAGGCATTTGGTGGGTGGCTGGAATTGGATTGGTACAGAGATTGACTGGTCTCAAAGGGGAAAGATATTATTGATGTTAAACCATGTATCTGAGCTGTATTATTGTATAGTGAGACAGATACAGCACAGAGGAGCTGATTACATTTATGGCTGCTCTATGTATGTCATTGTAAAAGACGTCCAGTTCTAGACATTTCACGAGTGGCATGGTCACATCTCAGGGTGGGGGATGTGGGGAGAGGAGTTCTGCATATTTTTAATACAAATAGTTGCTTGGTGTCCAGCCTAATTTCGTGTAATTGATATTTCAGGCAGTCCATTCTGATAGAAATGGCATCATTTTTATACTTTCTATCCTCATTTTTTACAGAATTTAAATGTGTGCTATTTTAGAGCCTGGACGTGTTTCTCGAGTAATGTTCCTTTTTCTGTATTAGAGCTGCTGAGTCTCATTGAGACATGCACAGAGGGCCAGATGTACGACCCTTTTTTGTGGCCGCAAACAGGAGAACCTCCCGTTTGCTGCCGCAAAAAAGGGTCCTGGCATGTACAAATGCTATTTTGCGAGTCACTGACTCGCAAAATAGCATTTGAGACTCTCGCTATTAGGAAGGGGCGTCCCTTCCTAATAGCGGGTCAACATGCTATGTACTAGTGTTTTGCGACCGCATTTGCGGCCGCAAAACACTTGCAGTTTACAACCTGCTTCAAATAGGTGGTAAACCACTCGCAAATGGGAAGGGGTCCTCAGAGGACCCCTTCCCCTTTGTGAGTATCTTGGAAAATATTTCTTAAGAGCAGGCAGTGGTCCCAGAGACCACTGCCTGCTCTTAAAGAAATGAAACTGAAAAGTTTAATTTTTCTTTTTTAAATGCAGCCCGTTATCCTTTAAGGAAAACAGGCTGCATTAAAAAAAAAAGCTTCTTTATTAAAAAGCAGTCCCAGACACGGTGGTCTGCTGAGCCCAGCAAGCCACCATCCCTGGGAGGGCTGTCATTCCCAGTGGGCTCGCAAATTGCGAGAGGCTCATTAATATTAATGAGCCTCGCAATTTGCGACTCGCAATGACTCGCAAATTGCGAGGCGCTAAATGAAAGGGTCGTACATCTGGCCCCTAGTCTTTTCTTTCAGGAAAATTGGGGCATTCTACAGAACTGTTGCCAAGCACACAGATAGCCACGTACATTGTTGACAATAAGCTTGATTGTTCTGTTTTGGAAGATGTGATCGAGTTAATATGTTAGCTGTCTCTGATACAGACAGTACATTTGTTTTATTACTCAATACTTTAATCCCTCTCATCCACATCACACATAGATGTGCATTTATAGTATAAACTTTGAATCAGCTTTGAATGTGTCCCAAAAGCATAAATATATCAAGGTAACAGTTTAAGAACATATGTATATAAAGGTGCTATGTACACAAGATAATTTGCGGGAAAATTGATGATCTATGCCATGATCTGAAATGAAAATTCTGTTAATGTTGTTACAATTGAGCCAGTCTCAGTTTTATGTAATACCTGGAATATGGCAATGTGTTCCTAAAAATGCAATATTCCTTTGGTTATGCCATGCTGAGCTTGAGGTTTTCCTCCACCTAAGGTTTTTAGGTAAAACACGTCAATCTTGTGATCACCCTGAGGATATTTGCTGAGCTAAAGTAATCCTGTCTAATCTTTTTAACAGATGTAGTGTATATCTGTATGCATGTATGTACATTTGAAAGAATGCCTCAAAGTATTGTATTTTAGTAGGAAAGCAAACAATGGTACTAATGTTGCTATGGAATGATGTGCATAGTGATTTTTTTCTCCATTTTTTTTTGTTTATTGTATAGTTAATATTAGCTCCTGTGCATTTACTGTACTGATACATGCTTATAGTTTGCATTATATAGTTGAATAAAACTATATGATTGTACGATTTCAGCTATTTCTATGCGTTTATCTGTTGAAATAATGTTAATATTTGTACTCCGTGACGAGAAGGATTTACTTTAGTCACATCTCGCTATTTTTTTATGATTTTAAAAATACTGTTGTAATTGCCTGCTAACTGACTTCAGACATTCCTTGGTTTCAGCGTGTTTATTTACGTACCACTGACAAGACGGGTGCTAATTGCGTAAAAACACTGTATCAAATGCTGCCCTTGTCCTGCTCTCCTCTGAAGCCTACTTATTATTCAGTGCTCTGCTGACAGAATTTATCTTCCCAAATTTGCATGATCATCTTCCCAGTGATCCTGGCATCGTCTGGTATCTCATCATCAGCATCTACTAAGTCCGTCTGGCACTCATTGGAGGCACATAGATATAGTATTTTAAGAAGTTGTGGGCAAGTCTGCATTGCATTTGTAAACGCAGGTTGCTATCGATCATGTCCATATACTTGTTGCATAGCTCAATAATGGATCATTTAATATCTATAATGTCTTACATTTCCACATCATTTCACATTTAGACTGGAATGACTGCTTGTTCGAGCATATGTTATTTTGTAATTCTTAATTTTATAGTTACTTCTGTATTGTTTTGTTGTTTCACTATAATAAAGGGCAACCCTAAGTTGATTTGGCGAAATAACTCTATTCTTAAGATATATTCCTTCAATTTGATTGTTTAAAGAAAGGTGGCCTTGTGCCCATTAGATTTCCCGTACTTGCATTGACTGGTCATTCAGCTGTTCTCAGGTCATGACTCCTGAAACTAGTGTCAATGGCCCAGTCTAGACTACATTAAGCTTGGTTGAAGAATAAAGCAAGTCTGCGCCTCACAAGGAATAATTAGTTAAGTATCTAGGCTAGGAGAGTGCCAGCCATTCAAGGGGCAAAAATAAGGATCCAATCCAAAAAGGGTTAGCAGAGCATTGATGAACATAGATTTGGTACACACTAAAATCTAAAGAAGGAAAACAAACACAAAGGAGAGTAAAAAAGTGTCTTAGAAAAATGACATCTCCAAGTCCTCACGGTCAATTGCAGGCGTTAGCAGCCCCACTCTTTTGCAGAAGAAAATGCAGGGAAATTCCTACTTCATTCTGAATGCAACGAAATACGTGATACTGCCACGTTCATGGTGCTTGATACCACACACAAGACTTGGACAAGTGGTATGTTAGCAAATTCCTCAAAATGTATGAAAAGCCATCCATGGGTGACTCTATGTTAATGGAAATTAAAGATTCACAGGGGATCAACTACAGACCAACGTGTCATCACCTGCTCTCTATGATCCAAGATATTTGCCACGCAGAGGCTAAATCTTGGGATTAATTCTATGTGCTGTTCGTCCTACAGGGCATAGCTCTTTCAATTCATTAGACGTATGGCTTTAGCCTTCTAGAGATGGGGAGGAGTAAAAAGATAAAATAACACGAAGCAGCTGTGGACAGTAATACCTGAATCTCCTGAGCAAACCTATTGCAAGAACCTATAGTGACACAACTGGCTGCTGAATTGGTCTCGAAGTAGAGTCAAGTTGATGAAAGAGATACATGTATACTATTTTGGCAATGATATGCATGCATGGGGCAATAAAGTTGTTCATGTTGAATGTTATCATTTATATACCCTTAAGAGAGACTCCAAAGAAAGTTGGACATGTAAAATGTTCTTTACACTGTAGGTCTAAAAATGAAGAGTACCCACTGGACGCAAGGAAAACAGTGGCCACCACATGGAAGGCACTCAATTTCTGAATATGCTTGAAGCATTGGACGTTGTGATGGGGAGCTCTGGATGCTGTTGCCAAAATCTGACATATGTGTGCTCTGAGTGAAGGCAACTGAAGAAGTCAACGATATCTCCTGAGCTATGTCAGCATCAGTCTACATAAGCAATTTGGGGGTGGCAAAGCCAAGCCTCGATGAAGATAGTTACCTGTCGCACTTAGGGCGTCATACTAAAGTATACAAAAAATGATAGATGAAATGTTTGAATTAATCTAAGCCGCTGGTAATTACTCGAGCCGCATCCCAGTCCATCATTACTTTGCACACCAGGAAATCTCAGTTTGGAACCAAGCCATGTGCAAATCAGTCTTGCCCTGCTCCACTAGGAGCAATTCAGCCCGAACTGCCAGGTGAGGTCTTCCCTAAATCCAAACAGAAGCAACCCAGGATCAGTTTCATCGCAGCGAGGGCTTGTTAAAGCTATTCAGTCAAGTATAGCTTGTTTCCAGTGACACACCGTGCACAGGATCCATGTCTGAGCATACCATCCCACTTTGAGTGACATACTGAAGTATACAAAAAGGTGATGGATGGAACGCTGGAATTAATATCAGCCACTGGTAATTACTCAGGCTGGATCCCAGGCCATTGTGAGTTTGTACATCATGACATCTTAGTTTGGATCCACCTATATGCAGTAAGGACCAAACCGATCCTGGGTTGCTTGCAGGGCCGGACTGGCCGTAGCGGGCACCGGGTATTTCCCTGGTAGGCTGCTGGGGTGGGGGCCGGTTTTGGGCCCCCTGGGGGCCGTTTTTGTTACCGGGGGCTGGCAATTTTCGCCCCCTGTAACAAAATCAGCCGAAAACGGCCGTAGGAAACTGCTCGGCCACATCCCCTCCTGGGGGCTGGCCGAGCAGTATTCCTGGGCCAGTTTTGGTTCCCAGTCTGGCCCTGGTTGCTTGTGTTCTAGTTCAGGGAGGACCTGGCCTGGAAGTTTGAGCTGGACTGTTCCCATTAGAGCTGGGTCCAGACTGATCTGCATATTGCTGGTTCCAAATTGACATGGCATGGTAGGTGAAAAACAATGAATTGGGATGCGGCACTGGGCAATTGCCAGTGTCTGTGTTTAATTCAAGCATTCCAACTACCACCTTCATTTTGATGCTCTATATGTGATGAGGTGGATCCTGCTCTCACTACACCTCTGGAACAAAACAATACATGGCTGATAAGCCCTAATAAGGGAAAAAAGGTTCTGGGTTGTTTGTTTTCCAGTTCAGGGAGGATCTGGTCTGGACTGTTCCCATTAGAGCAGGGTCAAGACTGATATGCACATGGCTGAATCCAAACTGAGATGGCCTGGTGGGTGAAAAACAGTGGATTGGGAGGTGGGCTCAAGTGATTGCCTGTGGCTGAGATTAATTCAAGCACTTCATCCATCACCTTGTTTTCGATGTCCTAAGTGTGACGGGCATCCCCAGACATAGCTCCCGGGTTCACTGTGCCTCTGGAACTATGCTATACTTGGCTAATGAGTGATAATAAGTGCAAACCCGGTCCTGGGTTGCTTGTGTTCCTGTTCAGGGAGGAACTGGCTTGGCAATTCAGGCTGGAGTGTTCCCAAACGAGCGCGGTTGAGACTAATTTGATTTGGCTGGATCCAAACTGAGATGGCATGGAGGGCAAAGAAATGACTGATTCGGATGCAGCCTGAGCAATTGCCAGGGGCTGAGATTAATTCAAGCATTGTAGCCCTCACCTTGATTTTGATGCCCAAAGTGTGACAGGTATTCACAGATGTGGGCCCTGTGCTCACTGTGCGTCTACACCAAACTATGCCTGGCTGATGAGCCCTAATAAAGGCAAAACCGTTCCAGGCTTGCTTGTATTCTGGATCAGGGAGGACCAGCCTGGAAGTTTGGGCACGATTATTCCCAATGGAGCAGGGTCAAGACTGATTTGCATTCGGCTGGGTCAAAACTGAGATGGCATAGTGGGAAAAAAAGGGCTGAGATTAATTCAAGCATTCCATCCATCATCTTGTTTTTGATGCCCTTTGTCCATCCTAAGGCATGGGGAGAAAATGAGTACCATGACTTGCGGCATTGTCTAGCAGGTTAGAAAAGGATATGAAAAGAATAGAAGACAGATTGAGAAACATTAAATAATTATGTTTCAGATCAATCACCTGATGGTCAAGACTGAAAAAGGCGAAAAGACAAACGATAACTTTCCCTGAGCAGTGGAAGAATAATAAAGTTGAGCAGGATCTCAGCAGGCTATTTTACCAGAAATGATAGATGCCAATTGAGAAGGGATTTCTAAGACTACTTCTAGGGTCCCCTTCCCACATGATCCCCCGGATCCAGGGAAGAAACCTGAATCAGAAGATTCAATTTGAAGTCCATCTGAGGCTACTCAGAAAGAAGAACCCTTGAAATCCTCAGGCCGCAGCCTAGTCCACAAACATTTGGGAAATTCGTTTTGAGAAGCATACAAGATGATGACCCAAAACCAAGAAACCCCAAGGGGCGGTCATATATTTAATTCATGAAACACAATACAAGTGCCTAGAAGTATACTCGTGTGTCTTAAACCAAAAAAAGTCAATCTTGTGAATGTCCAGTTTGCAAATTAACACAAAATACAACATGGCATAAAATCGATTTTGACAGGATTCGTTTCGTAGTGTTTGCCAAAGATTGAAATGTTCTGCCAGTGAAAAATTGAACCAGTTGTTAAAGTATATGTCATTTATAATAAATAATAATAAATAAATAATAGTTAATGAAGGCCACATATTTAATATCATTATCACCTCTGATATAAAATGGGATATTGTTAAAATTATTTGGTGGTGTTTTCGATGTACAGCCAAAACCAGATGATTATTTATCGATGACATCTTTCGAGTGTGCAAGCTGCCAATTCATACATTGTGCCTGTATGCAAAATGTGAGTTTTTCGTATTTCGGAACCAGTTCCATGCCCAGATAACATTAGGCAAATTCTATGAATTATGAACAAAGAAACGCCTTTGAATAAATGAGAAGGCAGTAAGCGCTCAAGTGCCAGTGCTCAATTCAGCTTTCATCGTGAATCAAAAGACAAGATGGGTGACATATTTATACCACTTGAGAATACACCTGTTCTGTGATTACATCGACCATTGAGATCAGCCTCACTACGAATATATTTTTTTTTAAATGATCCCGCTGAGGATACCTGAGAGCCATGACGTTTAAGTACCACGCTCAAAAAGCAATGTATCCCAGAACCTGTTTATAGAGTAAGTTAGCTACACAAAAACATGCATGGACATTTTTATATATGCTCATTTCTACTTTCAAGGATAATCTTTTCTTCTGAGTTGGAAAATCTATGTGCACAGGCAGAAAAGTGTCATAGTCTTTCTTTGACTTTTATAGTCTTATACTCTATTGTTATTGGTTCTTTACACACATTTTCTTCCATGAGGCGCATTTTTTTTATTGAAGGTATTTTCACTCAATTGAAAAAATGCACACGCTCTGTGGAAATGCTTTGAGCGATTCTCATCGAAGGATATGTTCTGATAATTTGTGAACTATTGTCTACCAGTGCCCCCCCCCCCCCCCCACCTCCTTTACCTGGGCAAACCAAAAGTTTAGTTCTGTGTTAGCATTTATCGCACCCATAAGTAAGGAAAAGTAGAAGAAGCTAAATGTCTGAGCTGTTCAAACCCATTTTTTTTTAGAAGTCCCAATATTTAACAGATATGTTTGCCTAGCACTATTGAGAAGTTTGTTTGTGCATTGACTTCACTTGACCCGAATAATAGGGTTGGGGGTAGCCCCATAGCTGGCAAATGGGCTTTACAAACAATGGTGTAGGTCTTGAGGATGGACAAGGCCCTATGTTTTCATAAATATCTTGGAGGGTATAAGGGGGACTATATAATGAGTTTTAAGTGATGCCCTTGGCGTCAGTCTGTATATAAAGGAGTTTCCCATTAACTCCCTGCTCCTTGCTACTTTCTATTTGAGGGGGTGGTGCACCAAAGGGTCCATATCTACAACCCTGTTAGGGATAGGTTCTCTGGGCTCTGCTCAACTGAAACCTATGTGCTTCAGGGCTAGCATGTAGAGGCATAGGCACTACCTGAGTACATGGAGTTCATTATTGCACCCTTGCCAACTCAAAATGATACCTATGCATCCGTCTAGTATTATCTTTGAAAAACAAGAGACTCAGAAAACCAGACTTTTACTGCAAGAACTGTGTGTCCCTCTCCCAAATATGAAGCCATCTTTGCCCTTAATTTTGATATTTTTCGTAATTTACTTTCTCTGTTTTCATTTGTTTCAGTGCAGTTTGTATCTGCATGCCACACGTCTTCAGCCTGCACAGTGGCCAGTATTTGAACATGTTGAGAAACTAATTTGCCAGACGGCACAACCAGTTTCATAGAGATTTTCTTTTTCCGCTTGTGGGCTGAAACTAAGAACGTTCGTTGGGACATCTAAAAGACAACATTTTCCAATTTGGTAACACAATGCAACAGTAGGGGTAACCCACTAGGACCAAAGAGACACTCTCACTTAAATATATTCTGTTATAACAAATTTGGTTCCCCATTAAATTTACTTTCTAATTATGCTCTCCCTAAAAGCACAGCCAAAAATCAAAAGTAGTATCTCAAAAGTGCCCCTGGGGGACTGGGTGCCAAACACACCCACTTTACCCTTGTTTACTGTATAATACAATATGATAACATACTATTCTACCTGCAGTCATGCAATTGTGAGAGAAATCTTGGGCATGCTTTAGAGCTTGTCGGATAGGATACTCGCCACAAACGTGAAGAAAATCCTGTCTACCGTGTTACAAGTGCATTATGTCCTATGGTATTTGTAATAAGGTGGACGGGATATCCATCACATTTGTGACGGAGTATTATAACGGTCTAAATCAGAGCTATTATACTTAGGTGTGTCTGTGGACACAAACAGTGGGAGCATGAGAACCAGATTAAATGGAGAACCAGAGTCCAATTAGCAGTACCATAAACAGCGGCGACAAACTGAAGCAACGATAGACAGGGTACAGGTTTTGGTAATTCAGGGAATGTGAAGATACACTTAGCCTATGAAGTGTACCTTCTCTGTCTTAGGATGGCCTGAGAAACTCTACTGGGCGGCTTTAAAATCCCTGTTTTTTGCTTCTTAGAACTTGAACCACATATGTTTAAACCACCTCATTTTTTCCTTACTGGCATAAGGTACAGTAATATCGAAGCACAGGGTAAAACTGGATTGGGAGAAAAAGAAGAGCACAGAAGGAAAACAAAGACAAGAACAATGAGGTCTTAATAGAAAAAAAGAAAGAAAAAGAGAGAGAAACAGGAAATGGCAATGGGACTATCTTTAAAATCTAATAATAGGTCCAAAAAAATGAGTGTGTGTGAATATGTGTTTGTGAGTACATATACATATATGCGTTGTCTAAATGCAAACTGCGCAGCCTTTCCTAGCATGACATCCGCTGGGTAAAATCTGGAGGACATCTTATGGGGAAATAGTGCGCATTCCAAACTTGTACACTACAGATCAGGTAACAGTCATTCGCTATTAGTTTGTTGCCCTGTTCTGAGGTGCATATGTTAGAATGCCATGCATATTGTGCACTTGTGAATAATAGCCGATACCTGTGCTATTGATCTGTACCACGTGCACAGTTTGCACCGAGGACTGCCCCCAACCGAGAAAGAGGGGCAAGATGAGAGCACCTGGTGCTTGCATCTCTGCAGTGAAGAAAATCCTGTTCTCAGAAGTTATGCACCTCTTTCCAGATCTCAACAGACACCAACAACCCTCCGACCCTCCCCCAAATGCAAATTCCCACGTTTCTCACCTCCCATCAAACCTGTGCTTCAGGAAGTCAAAAAGGGCTTTCTGCATCATGTCTGTCACCTTCCCAGAAGTGAGGAAGATCGAAAGGAAGAACATCGATGGAGAGAAAGAAGTGACAGGTAAGAAAAGAAGCAAAGGCCAGACGATATACATCACTCATCATCATTCATTTGCCGTCACGTGGACAGGGTTCATTAGAATGCGTTGCCATGTCGCCTAATTTGTGTGTTGCCATTTTTGGCTACAGCATTTTAATTGCATTTGGAAAGACTCAATCAACACCCTACGAGAATTCTTTGCAAGTTTTCTAGTTCACACTTTGAGGTGCGCCAGCCTCTGGCGGTCCGCTGAAATGTGACACGCGTGAAGAACATCACAGCTCTCTGTAGCATCACAGACCCTATCCTCCACCATTAATCCATGAAGATTAACCATTTAATAGCTCAGCTCATAGATCCTGCATCCCCTGTGGAAAGAAGTTAGTTGTAGATTTTACTTCAGTTTAATCACCCGCTCCAACACCCAGAACTACTTCTGGTTCTTGGATACCCCCCAATGTCTGTACAAGATCAATGATCACACACCATTCAATTCCCATGCTTCAAAAGTTTCAGCAAGACAATGTTGCATCCTTGACGTAATTCACACATAATTATTGCATATAGCCATATTCAAACTTTAGAACCTTTGATGTATACCTTTTCTGCGTCCCAATAGGGCATCAAATTCGATTGGTCAGTTTGCATTGTTGACACTCTTTATTTGACTTTTTTTGCCAAAATGCTTCACCACATCTTGGTTCAGGAGGAAATGAGTTTTATAAGAAGTAACAGTACCTTTTATTGGGCGAACATAAATCACGTATAGATGTTATCAAAACACATCCTTCGTGAGATAGTACGAAGGCACTTATTTGACTTGGCCATTTAGATCCCTTTGCAACATTTAAAAAATAATTGTGTTCGTCCAATACTGATCTTTTCGTGTGTTTACTAGTAGTAAAAATGTATAGTGTAGTAGCTGACATTACATCTAGTGACGTGTAGAACACTGCAAGTTAGTTAATGCACTTTATTCATTTTGATTGTGCAGTGAATGTGTATCACTACTTGAGGTATTATTTTTAAAAAAATCACTTGCACGAGCGAATACAGATTACAGACCCATACACAAGGCAAGGTGTTGTGTCCTCCAGGAGTATGTGGACATGTTACGAGATTCACCACTAGGATTTACAACGTGATGGTAAGGGGGGGCAGGTGGGAATGTTACTGAGAAATTGGGATAGGATAGGAAACACACTCCTTGGGAATCACAACCTATGACTGTCCATCTCAGGCGCAGAACCCTCAGACTTCAACTAGGCAGATTGTCCGGCCCAAAATTAATACTAAGTATAGCCCTGCTCGACAGAATAAGGTGAGCCCAAACGGAGCAGTGGTCGGGCCATCTAGATCAGGGTTCTCCCAAGTCAGTCCTGGAGGGCAGGATCCATGCCAGATTTTTAGCATATCCACATTTAGATAAGTATAGTTACCTTAAAAATTTAGCATGGATCCGGCCTTCCAGGATTGACTTTGGAGAACCCTGATTTAGATCCCCATTCCAACTGGTGGAAGATCGTGAAGTGCATACAGTCTCTGTCGGGAGCTTTAAAAGCCAGCTAGAGTCTACTGATGGTGAGAAGTCACATTCTGTACCCCCTTCCAACACTGTTGTTGCACAACATGCAAGCCACTACTGTTTATAGGACAGAACCTTGACTATAAACAAAAAACATGGGGACTTGGCCTCTATGAAATGGCGACCCACCTGGTTATCCAAGATTTTCTCTGTGGCATCAGCAGTTAGGCTGATCATTTCTTAGGCCTCTTGTGGAAAACCAATTACTAAATGAAATCTTTATCCATGTTTTTTCCGGAAATTATACCTTGATAGGCATTGGTGTTATATATACAAGCCCACTTGTCCACCTTAGGTCTCAGGGCGGCTCCTGTGTTATTTGGTTACGGAACTTCAGCTGATGCTATCAAGCATCTGTTGGCATACAATCTCAGGAAAAACTTGGAAAAGTATATATTTCAGAACATCCAGCCTTATTGTATTGTCTAACATAAGAAGAAACAAGGCTTGAAAGCAGAGAATTCTCCTTTTTGTTCTCCTTTTTCGTATCACAATTATTAGTGCTATTATTTTATGATAATTTAGGACCAGATAGGGACTGCTTTTAGATGCTTTTTCATATTTTAAAAGGTTTGCCAGGACAGCATGGCTGCGGACTCCTAGAAAGGGTTGTCTTCGGCTCAAACTGAGAGGAGGACCTTGCATGCTGTGAGAATCTTTGACTTCCTCCTTTTAATGAAGGGGGCAGCGAGAGAAGCATTGTGTCAGTGGTCTGAAGATCCTGGTGCTAATTTACAAGCCCCCTGCGCCGCGGGTGCTTCACTTTTTATCACATAAAAAGTGGCGCAACGGTTGCGCAAGGGGCTTGTAAATAAGCCCCCTTGTTTGTTGACAGCTTCCCTACACAAGCACGCAAGAAGAATTGTAAATAGAGCTCGGTTTGGGATTATTTCTACAACGCTGGAATGATTAATATTGTATATTCATTGGAGTTTGCTTTAACTGTGGGAGTTCCAGCATTGAATGAGAACCGTCCCGGAAATATGGTCCTGGACAAAGCTTTTTTTGCATTTTTTATTGACATTTTTAGACAAATCATAAGCGAGCAGTATACAGTCAATTACATTCACAAGATGTCCAATACCACATATTCACCAAATGATATTTGCATTTACTGCACTGTCGCTTACATTGCTAAATAGGGGGGGGGGGAGGCAAAGGAAAAGGGGAAGGAGGGTCACTCAGCAAGGGAAGAGAATATTAAGCCTCCCCAAAGGGAGCTTCACAGTACGCACTCTAATGCATGCCGGCAGATAAACTAGAACCCCTAAAGGGCAGACATGACAGCGGCAGATGATGTGGCAGGAAGTCACCCCCAGCAGCAGCCACGGACTCATCCACTCCCTTAAGTGCGTCGGGGTGCAATTCTAAGGAGGACTAGACAACTTTGGGGTGGGTCCTGGCCATAGTTCCAATCACCTCCTTAGATCCATGCTGTCCAGGTTCTTTCTTCTTCAACCACCCATGTGCAAAAGATCACACATCTCATCCTGGAGATAACACTACATCAGCTTTAGTTTTTGTTAAGTCCACACTCCTTCGAGCACTGACCTGTCTCCATACAGGGTACATACTTACCACTTCTGGCTTGATGTGAAAGAAGCAATCACACCACTAATCAATTTTAAGTAGGTATTGTTGTAAATATTTTTTCTTCATATGTTTACTGCCTAAACGATTTTTCTTTTAAGGAATACCTAGGATTGAATAATACTTTGGTGGCTGTTATACTGAGCATGAGCTGGTGATTAACTGTGACACTTCAGTGCATATTGGAACAGAACTGCTTAGGGTTCACACCTTTCTTGTCTGCTATTCCCCCAAGGATTGCCAGCTGTCATGGGGCTGGCATCTCTAAGGTGGCATATCCTCAGCACCTCCTTTTAGGGCCCATGGTGGGGCGCACGGTGACTATATCCCTCTATGTACTTAGTGGTGTCTATTACATGAACCATCAGTCACCTGAAGGCACTGAAGCAGCCGTGGTCCGTGCAGGTACCAGCGTTGGGGTCGCGTGGGGGGGAATTTCAAGGGGACGATGCCAAGTAAAAATTTAATATTTATTTAATTTTCCCTCGGCAACGGCCCTCGAAATCCATCCCCCCCCCCCCCACCACCTGACATGGCCTCACCGCTGTTACATGCACGGACCGCGGCTGCACTGAAGTACAACTTCTTTTAAAGGATTTTATTTTTATAGATGACATGAAACTCTACAAAATAAATCATTATTCAACAAGCATACAAACTTAAAACATTCTTCCCCCCCCCACCCCCCCCGGTGAATAATTCTAGAACGCTAATTAAAATGTTGACAGCAATGTGTATCCATTGTACACAAAGCACCAGATATCAAGTAATATACTTTTATATCAAGTTCACTGTCCATATTTTTTAGGAATCTCGCTGGCTTCACTTCAGATCAATCTGCGCAAAATTATCCATGTGGGCAAAAGTACCTAAAGTGTTAGCCCACTCATACAACTTTTATCATTTTGTGTCGCTCCATAATATAGACCTATTCTGTAAGACATTTTAGAAAGATGAATTCCCCGTTTCGACAGAAGATAACTGGAGGAGTTGCTCAGACCTAGGTCTAGCAGGCGCGCCGGCACAGGTTAGAGCGGTGAGGCGGGGTGGGGGTGGGAGAAGTCGACAGGCAACGGGATGGGTAAAATTAAATAAAACAATAAATAAAAACACTTACCTTGCACTAGCCGAGTACAATATAAGTGGGTTTATATTTTTTTAAATTTAATTCTACCTATCCCGTCGTCTGTCAACTTCCCAACCTGTACCTTGCCCGCCCCTCCCCCACCCTGTTCCACCGCCCCATCGTTCTTACCTGTACTGGCCAAGCTTGTGGTCAAGAGGCCCTCTATTCCCTCCACCAATAGACTGTGTACCATATGAGGCAGTTGCTCCATTTTGGCCTTCTTCCTGACAAAGAGGTCTCCTCACACACTTTTTAACACTGGGAGATGTCCACTCTCAAAATAATAGTTTGCTGAAGTTTCAAGAACCATAAACAAAACTTGTAACTTTCTCAGACCCACAGAGCCTACCCCTGGGGTATAGCACCCTTTGATCTGCAAAACCTTTGCCTGCCAATGTCTCAGTCTCATAAAGGGATCAGCTGAGCATCAAGAACCACTTACTAGTCCTAATGGCAATAACCCTAACTCGCTGTAAATAGCAGGCGTAAGTGAAGATAACTGCTGAGAACTTTGGCGCTCTAAGACATCCATGAATAACATGTTATGTATCACTGAGTGCCACTAGCATGAACACCAGATGCTATATAAAGGAATTCCAGACTGCTCTGACAAGACTCTCTGACAGCCTGTCAGTGCGCGCTGCTCACTGCTCCGATAGAGTGTAGAGGGCACAGCTTCAGGAGCGAGGAGGAAGGCACCAAGGAAGGTGGGTGGCAGGCAGCAGGTATTTGTTTTCTTTCCCATTTGAGACAGAAAGGAGAGGCCAGGTTATGTATGGCTTCTCCGTTGCTCCTCTGCCCCTGCATAGCAGCTGAAAGCAGGGCCAGGTGATTTTGGGGACCATACATAGCATAAAATTATAGATGACTAAACTGTGAATAACGAGGATGTTTTTCACCTCAGGGTTCTGAGGGGGCATCATACACAACGTAAGCTTTTTTTTCGTTGTCTATTTAATTTCACACAGAACCTCTCTGTGAAAAACATCTCCATTTTTCACTGTTACCCACCTATAATTCTACATATTATGTTTTGAGTATTTATTAAATGCTTGTACACCGAGGATTCTTGGAACTAAGGGCCGGATTTAGTGTTTGGAGGACAGAGTTTACTTTGTCGGGATGGTAGAGGACAACACTTCCGCTATCCCGAGGAAACTCTGCCTGCCTAATTTAGAACTGTCCACAGGCCCAGCAGAGGACTCTCTACATTGACAGGATCTGCTCTCATGACAATTCCTGTCAATGTAGGAAAAGTTTGATGGATGGTGCGGTCATCCATGACGGCCGGCGGTCAAACTTTTCAAAAGTATTGTTTTTCAAAAACAAACTCCCAATGCAGGAGTTTGTTTTCGAAAACCAAAAGCAGTCTGTCATGATCATTATTGTTTTTTTTCACTTATCGCCAGGTTTTTCCTGGTGGTGATGGACTGGAAAAAAAGACTCTACACCATCTACTCTAAATAGAGACGAAGGTGTAAAATCCTTCCTCTGACAGCCTTGGGAAGAAGTATTCCATCGATGAAGCCGATGGGGGATAAGCTGATGGAATACTAACGGTCCTCCGACTCTAAATAAGACAGGCGGGCGGAGGTTTGGCAGACAGGGTACTGTGTCATGTTTGCAATGGTATATCCTGACTAACCCTGGGCGTAGTTTGCGTAGTAGCACTACGCGTGCTATGCAAAGTGCACTTTGCACTACGCGAGATACGCGTAGCGCTACGCGAACTGCGTAGTGCGCTGTTCGGGATGATTGCACAATGCCGGATGCTTGTCCGCACTGTGCAATCATTGAAAACGGCATCTCGAACAGTGCGAGCTGTCGTTTTCTTCCGCTCGAGTAGATTTTTACTCGAGCGGCAGCTTTCTCAACGCGGACTGGTAATTTTTCATCGCGAGCGGTCGCGAGCATACGCGACCACTCGCAATGAGAAACCTGACCTTCCTGCGTTGAGAATCTTGCCAGGAGGTTTATTTTCCATGCTCGCGATCGCCAACTTGATGTTGCTGATCGCGAATGAGGAAAAAGTCTCGCCGGGATGTCATTTTGCTCGCTCGCGGTCGCCAACTTGAAGTTGAGGACCGCGAGCGAGCAAAAAATGCCAACTACGCTACGCGTTTTGCACTGTGTTACGTGCAATTCGCTTAGCACGAATTAGCACAAACTACGCAAGCGTAGCGTAGTTGGCTGCCCAGGGTTCATCCTGATGATAAACTCTAATTCAGGCTTTCTGATAACTATAATTGATTTCATTGAAGCTGCAGGATTATAATGGAATCAGAAACGTTTTCAGTTGCTGTCTGAAGCACAAGAAGAAGATTTTGCATGGATAGATAGTGGTAATTCCACCATTTTGAAGCAGCAACGTAAAAGGCGTGGTCACTGAAAAACAGATGTTCAGCATTGTAAAGTTTGCTGGAAAACCGACGCTCCAGGGTGTTTTATCCACGGTTGATTCCGCCTGCTATAAGCAGGCGCAGTCACAAGGTGAAATACTGGGGCAAAACAGGCAGGGCACAGCATGATAAATCCACCCCCCACATGTTATTCCCCAAAACTTGTAACGTATGTTACTTATCCATCTTGGAAATACTGGGACCCTGCGTAATGGCAATTCTGGTGGAGGAGAATGAAGGGTATAATTCCGAGCTACTCGTGATGAGAGCCTGCATGCTGAAAACAGTGCATCAAGCTGAGCACCGTGCACTAAAACCAGTCACAGAGATTTTTCCAACATGGTATGTCCCATTACAAAGCTGATGTGATGCCAGGTCTAACGCTATTTCCCTGGGCAACTTTTGCACAGCCCACAAAATGAGTCCACAAATGTGCATACACCGATTAAAGTTTGAGTCAATCTGATATTATTTTTAAAGGCAAAAATATAATATCATGCATATTAAAAGTAAAGTCAGGTGGCACTTGCCGTGAGTATGCACACTGAAGACATGCAGAGGCTACACACAGACGTCCCCACTAAAAAGGCACCGTGCACCAACATGTTTCTATCTTTGTAAAGCTGAAATGAAACACTGTCCACAGAGGTCTGGCTGCACTTACACTTACCACTGAATGCTTTCCTTCCTGACGTAGACTTGCATGTTTTTTTATAGAGATTTTAAAGACAATAAGTGTGTTTTCGTACCTCATAGCCTTTAAGCGATGGACCAACCAGCACCACCGGCCGCATGGACGGCACAACGTCATAGGGAGGAATGTGTTCCGTCTGAAAGAAGGAAGGCCAACAGTGCCAAAATTAGGATCACAAATCTGCAAATTGCCCAGAGTTATAGAAAGATGCGTGAAGGTGGCACTCACCACTTTCTGCTTCTGTTTAGCTAAAAAAGGAAACAAGAAAAAAAACTTGTAAGAAACAATTTTTTTTTAAAGGTAAACAGTCTCCTGAAGAAACATGTACATTCTATTTTAAGGATATCGATTAACACATTTCTTGACAAGAATGTTTTTTTGTAATAACTTCAAATTTTGTTAAGACATTTTGTATGCATCTCACCTGTGATGGCTATCCTGTCACACAGATATACCAGATTTGGTATCACTAAATAGACTATTCTGTCCCTTATTTATGACATGATAGGGTTTCTTGCTGGAAGGTATGTATACATCTCTCAATGCATACCAAGGAATCCTGAGTTAGTTTTGCATCTAATACTTTGCAGTCTCAATGTAACGTGTGTAAGATGTTGACCGCACCTTGTGGATGGTATGTCCTATTAAGGAGAGCGAACCACAGGAACGGTAATAGCCACAATAGGGGTTGGAAATGTTAGAAAGTATAATCCGCGCAATAACAGATTTACTGCAGCAAGGCATAATCAACAATGCTGATAATGCTACATAATTCTACTGAGATCCACGATTTGAAGTTCTAACATGCCAGGAAGGCACTTTAGGATAAGGAGAGACATGATCTTGAAGGGAGGATGGTTGTGAAAAACAATTGGTCCTTCAAACAATTATAAGTCAAAAAACAATGAGTATAGACCAGAATCAGTACTATATTGAATTAAGATGTCCAGCCGGACATTTGGATTTAATAAATTCAAAAGCGATTTTTTGCGATAAATCAGAACGAAATTGAGTGGGACACAGTCCTGTATCCTTCAAGAACAAAACATAAAGACATTCACAAATAAACACACATTTTTCCAGGCAAAACAAAAGAGCTTTTCGCCAATGCAAAATAGTGGGGGCAAGCTTTTTAGAAGTAAACAGTAATACACTTGCTTTAACAAATGAGTTTAACGTGCATGCTGTTTAAAGAGTCGACGATGTTTCGATCTATAACTAGATACATAGATCATCATCAGGACAAGAGTGTTTAGCAAGCCTGAAATTACGCTGCCTGAATGGCGAGTGTGGGGGAGGAAGGATCCAGGGGTTATGGAAGTACAATGTATGAGCTAATTGGATTGGAGATGGTTGGAACCCATTTCCGATGTTAATTGGGGTAAAATACGGTGCCGGGGGTAAGGAGGGCATCCGCGGGATTCAAGACGGCGGCTGCTTGCCGATCACAAGATAGGCGGCTACTTGCCGATCACAAGAATTGCCGGTAGTTCCTACAAGCCATCAGGAGCAGAATCGCTGGTGAACTCATGTAATGCTGGTTCCCAATGGGTGAACAGCTCTGGAATCAGTGGACTAACCAGGAAGAGGAAACAGTGCTGATGAAGTGAATTTTAACTATGGATTGCCACCCAGCCGACCATCAAGTGGTTCAAGATGCTGTCTCCTGTCAGGCTGCTCAGAGAAAGAGATATTGAGGCATGCTCAGAGTAGACACTCACTGAGCTCCAACACAAAGAACCCTGAGAGGTGAGGTGGTGCCAGCGACAAGATCAAGTAGGCAATAAACTGGAATGCCCTGCTTAGCCTTCCTCCCGGTGGATGGACTTCTGGAGGAGACAGCACAGATAGAAGGCCACAGGATCTTCCCTCTATATGACTATAGGGACACAGTGTGTCTTAACTCCATTTGATGACTTATTGTGGACACATGGTGAGGAGTTTAAGTTTGGTAAACAATTAGAGGAAAGCGTCCTGAAGCAATGCCTCTAAAAGCACCGATCCAATTTATTTGGACCATGGCCATCCACAAGATCAGACAGGAGAGGAAACTCCTAAGCAACATCTAGGGCTGTGGTGACTGGCGGGTCCTACAATGGGACCTCCCAGATTTGGGGGGCCCTGTCCTGTGTGAACTCCAGAGTACATAAAAAAAATTGCCAAAAGGTCACATTGATAGTGAATACCCTACAGACACTAGATACATGGTAGAATGAAACAGGATTGATGTTACACAGTTTGACAGCAATACTGCCTCGAAAGTGGCAAATTAAATTCATCCAAGCCAACAGAAACTTCAGAAACTGTGCAGTAAACACAAAGATCCACCTGGAAATCCAGATTGAAGTTCCATGGTGGCAAACATTCATCTGTCGAGGGTCCCACCCCTAGTGGAAAATATGCCACTTCAAGATGCTATACAGAGATTTTTCTATACAGAGGCTTTTCCTCCATCATACTTATACAGGCCCCCATCCACAAGGTCTATAGACTACCTATCTAACAGTAATCAGTGTTATGGGGAGTTGTAAGAAACTAGGTTACTGATTGGCTGGGATGTGAGCCCTGGTCAAGCAGCAAACACAATCCTGCGAGTTGTATTTTGTACCCTTATTTGTAAACAGAATTTTCTACATACATGTGTACTTTTAAAGTATACACCCGTCTTGCATTATTTGCATTTCTTCTGTCAATATACTCGCTTTGAATTAATATAATTAATTTTGTTTGTTTGCTTGAAGCCACTAATAAAGGCTTTATAAGTGTATTTCTTTGAGCCTAAAAGATTTTCTTTGTTGAAAAAAATCCCTTGTAGGCACTCTTACCTTATCTTGATTTGATTTACCCAAGCCTCCAAGGGTCTATTGGGTTGCCCAACTTATTTTCAGTATTCTCTAAGAGAGGGGCACTTGCTTTGCTACAGTCATGCTGTACCTGTTCAGTGTGGAACAAAAAGTTGCACTGCTGCTGCCCTATTTGTATGTGTCTAGTGACTGAGAAAGCTTGGTCTGAAGCTGGCTAACTGTACCTGTACACTAAAGGAGGGAACCTTGTACTATTTCTGTCCAAGGTGTACCAAATCTATGATGAAAGGGTACTTCCACTGCTGGTTCTCCATCTTATGGAAAAACAGAGCATATACTCAATGCACGTGTGTATCATGCCATATGAATCAGGGGCTGTTTCACAATATTTGATGTGAGATACTGATGAAGATACCTGCCCCTCTAAGGCAATATTCGAGTGTTGAAACATGGCGACAGAAAAGAGGCACCAGTCCAATGCTCAACCCTCTTGTTTTCAATCTTAAACCGTGTTTTGTTCCTCCTGCTACTATCACCTGTCCTGTACCTATTCTTTGTGTTCTGTAGGGTCGCGCTGCTGTTGCTCCTGCTTCACTTTTGTTTTATTGTGAAACTTGGTATAAAAAGTTCAACTACACAAAAGACAAAATGAAAAGGGCATACACACTTTAGCATTGATCAGCACTGGTAAAGTACGCTGTAAAGAAAAGAGTGAGCTCTCACCAAATATGTGTGCAGAGTTTACTTTTGGTTTTCTGTGTGAAGCAAGCAGTTTTTGAAATGGACTTTATGACTTCTTAAAATGGTAAAACTTATTTGGTAAGTAGCTCAAGTGCTTAATTTGTTACAAATAAGTGCTGATGATAAACAATTTTTACATAAAGCTGTCTGCAACTCAATCAGATGGTGCACGGAGCATGACATACTGTTGCACTCACCACCTTCACTGTCTAGTTCATCACGCTCTTTCCGCTGTCTGATTGAATTCAGGGGTCTACACTATGAGCCCCAGTGGGCAGAAATAAGTGCTGGTGGTGCCCAACATCGACCGCCAACAGAAATCAACCAATGGATGTCATAAGATAATGTAAATACATGCAGCCAATTCTAGCACTGTAGCCAGCATCACTTTGCATGCTGGGGTTTTAAGTCCATAATGACAGTGTGAAACGCAAAACTACAAGCCCCACAGTACATCTTGCTGTTTCCTGAAAAGCCAGGAATGGCAGACGGTATCACGGGTCACGGTATCACTTGGCAGACCAGTGAAATCCCAAATAAAATGTATTTCTTGACTTTGTGCGTTTTTTGCATTCGGTGAGTGGCCGGGGATAGTCTTCCTATGCACATGCGCGCATCCCAATGCTATTGGGCTAACATTAACTGGCATGTTGAAAGACAGTATTTAACGGAACACTGCATGTGACCAGCAGGAAAACCGGTCTGAGGAGACAATAAGAACGAAAAACAATGTGCCAGCACCCCTTTTCCTGAGCCCATCCTCGGCCTAGAAGTTGGCGATTTATATGGCGCGCCTGCCTTGAAGGAGTGCAGCACGTGCTGCCCCGCGAGGGCCGCCAGTGACGGCGTGTACCCAGAATCCATCGGGGCTGAGCCTGGAAGGTGTCACAGAGCACCTTAGTCCCCGTGCGCCTCTCCCCAGTAGCAGCTTTCCGCATATTTACTTCAGGAATCCAATTAAGTCCAGAACCGAGTCTGCAGAACAAGTGCTGAAGTAGCGTTTTAAAAACACGCTCGCCAGCAAGATAATGCCTAGAGTCTGCTTTTTAAGAAAGTGGCTTTGACTCAGCATTAACATTAAAACCATTTCCTTGCTATCGTTTCCTAGCACTATAGTAATATGACCATTGACATTACAATGTACATAATTGAAGTGTTTAAGTGCGTTTACAAAAGCTTTCAGAAAATAATCTTCAGCCATCATTCCTCAATTTTTTAAATTTCTTATACCATTTCCATGTTGAATTATGTTGATTCCAGTGCCAGCATTACAACACCGTTATTCAATAAATGGAATACTTATTTTATAATAAAGGCTCAAACGTTCTGCTTTACTGAATGCATATGTAAATACAGAAAAAACAATCTGTTTTCCTCTCTGTATTTATTTTTAAAAACGGTTAAATTCAGAGACTAGGAGCCACGAATACAAAAGGATTTTGTAATTGCAATCCCTTTTTGTCATGTACAAGGCCCATTGTTTCTTACAAAATGCGATTTGGTATGGTATATTTCAATAGTTTGCGTTCACAATTGTGGTTGAAAACCATTGAAAAGTTACAGAATTCTCAAAGGAGGTGGTAACTGATTTGCAGAGGGGAAAGGGTTTCCTTAGGACCCCTTCACTTTGGGACACGGGGTGGCAGCCTCAGAGGCAGTAGGCAGTGGTCCAGGAGACCTTTTTTGCAGCGGCAGTTCCTCCGCTATGACAGATCAGCATCGACTGTCCCCCCCACCAGCTGCGACAAAAATTAAATTATAATAAACCAGGTCTATTATCATTTTGTTTTTCTCTCCCGAGCGAGTCTTGGGGGCGGGGCCATCGTGGGGAGGGGGTGCAGTCAGGGAGGGAAAGTAGTGGGCAGCACTACTGTCACTGCGCATGACGGTTTTGTCGGCCGTCTCAGGCCGGCCAAAGCATCATGTGCCTTGAAGCTCTCCCCCACCCAGCTGCATTAATGGGTTGGAAACAGCAGTCACAGGCTCCCAGTCACCCTACGAGCGCAAATCCTCAGCACCGGGGCCAATCCTGAGGCTGCTCTCATGAATGGCTGCATGGGATTCTGGCCGTCTGTGGTCATGAGGAGGAGAAGAGCGTCTTAGCAGCAAGACAGTCAGATAAGTTATTTTAACATTTTGTCATTATTATTCTTTTTGTACTCCACCTCACCCATCCCCCCCCCCCCCCCACATCACCACTCAGCGTTGGAACAAGCCGCTATTGCTTTTTTTCAGGGAAGCAGTTTGCTTTAAAAAAAGTTTCCAGTTTTGAAATGCAATCTCAGGGATAGTGGTCTGCAGTCTCATGAAGGCCACCGTCCCTGCGATTGCAGCCAATCACAGGGGATTACCAATTGCGACCTGCCTAATGAATATGATTTAGGCAGGTCTTTCTGAAACCCCATGCCAATGGTGATTTTGCAAACCGACGTAATAATAAATAGGTCAGTTTGCAATACCTGATTCCATTCGCAAAACGCCGGTGCACAATGGGCCACCCTTTTTTTGCAAATTGATCATTAGTAAAAAAGAAGAATAAGACCATGATTTCCTAATGAAGATAATTAGCGGCGGATGTGCATGTGTGTTGCTATTACAATGCACAACGCTTATGCTTTCAATTGAATCTACCATCTAATGTTTATGTCAGTTTAGCACACCAAAAACATATAAATATCGAGGTCTCAGTGTACATTTATCGGTTAAATAAATGTGGGTATATATTAGCTGCAAGGTTATTCCTTCAGCAACAAAACTTGTACATACATACTAACAGAAAGGGAAAAAATATGGTCAAATACAGACAGAAATTTCAAAAAGCATGAATATCATAAAAGCGTGAGTTCAGTTTCTAATGACTTGTCTCTCATACTTCATAGTATTGCTAAAGTCCGCTGTGATATTCTCATTGGGAACCTCATTAGCGTGCCAGCACTTTCTGACAAAGCAGGCCTTTCTAGCGCCATGTTTGATTTACAAGAGTGGCCACTGGATGGATTAAATAGGTGGTATTTTCTAATTCTGTGAATTTGTCTCACTTCTTCTGCTTGCTCCCACAATTTCTCAGTCTTCTTCCACACAGGCAAATCTTTCTGTTTTCCCTGTTACAGGGCACGATTCTTTTGAAAACCCCTAAGATGCAAAAACAAGAAAGAAGTACTGCAAGCTCTTAACCATGTTAGGTCAGTGTGTAGGTTTAAAGAAGCGATATTAAATAAATTCCTCACAGTTGATATATGTATTCATCAAGATGTATGCGTGAGTTCCTCACACCAGTGGCCACGAAATGCCTGTGCGGGAGAAGCTGAATCGAGACCTTGGGGTCGCTATAGCAAAATGTGCAACTTCGTGACTCAGTGTGAATTGATACAAAAAGTTCATCAATTATTAGTGACTGAATGTCTTTGATGGGAGCCTCCCGAAAGTAAGTGAGTCTGAAGACAAAGGACATGAGTCGTGAATAGGATAGTGTTGGACCTGGTCCCCTTGGCAGGGTTATCCCCAAACTTTTTGCTTTCTTCCTCATATTTTTTCTGACCTGCTCTTGTTGGCTTTAGGACTCTGGGCACTTTACCATTGATGATCAATGCTAAAGTGCATTTGCTCTCTGTCTAAGTAATAGTGATTGGCTTATCCATGATTGGCATATTTGATTTACTGGTAAGTCCCTAGTAAAGTGCACTGTGTGTTCCTAGGGCCTTTAAATCAAATGCTACTAGTGGGCCTGCAGGGCTGATTGTGCCACCCACATGAGTAGCCCTGTAACCATGTCTCAGGCCTGCCACTGCAGTGTCTGTGTGGGCAGTTTTAAGCTGGCATGTCGACCTGGCAAGCACATCCACTTGCCAGGCCCAAACCTTCCCTTTTACTACATGTAAGGCACCCCTAAGTTAGACCCAAGTTAGCTCTATGGGCAGGGTGCAGTGTATTTAAAAGGTAGGATATGTACTGGTGTGTTTGATACATCCTGATAGTGAAATACTGCTAATTTCGTTTTTCACTATTGCAAGGACTATCTCTCCCAAAGGTTATCATTGGAGCTCCCTTGTAACCTCTTACGCGTGTAACTTTCAATTGGGAAGAGATAGAGATTTAGAGTTTGAGGTCCCTGAACTCACAATTTAAAGATACATCTTTTAGTGAAGTTGGTTTTTAAATTGCATGTTTGAAAATGCCATTTTTAGAAAGTGGGCATTTTCTTGCTTTACAATTCTTTGGCTCTGCCTACCTGTGGAATCCACATCTGAGGGAGGGGGACAGTTGGGCTGTTTGTGCATTCACTCTTGACAGTCACACAAAGGGAGCTGAGGTGTACCCTGCATATCCTGATGGCCCATCACCAGGCTGCTGGGTCTTCCTGAGCTAGAGTGGTGGGAGGAGTTGTCACTGACACCTGAATAGGGCTGTGCCTGTCTTCACACAAAGCTGTCTACCCCATTGTGGTGTGCCTAGGGCCAGGTCAGGGAAAGACAGTGCACTACAAAGACTTTCCTTTGAAGTTTGCCTACTTCAAAGGCAGAAACTGGTATAAGTACTGGACCTGTGACACCATAACTTCAGAACACTTCTGGACTAAGAGCAGATTCTGCCAAGAAGATGAGCTGGAGAAGCTGTATGAGGGGAACTGTCACTTTGCCTATTGCTGTGTTGTGCTGGCCTACTGCTTGCTGCTTCTGTCTTGGGCAGTGAAAAGACTGGGCTTTGCTTTCTATATCCTGCTTCCAAAGGTTTTCAAAGGGCTTGTGTGGGCTTGTCACCTGTTAAGAAGTCGCAGAGACATCAAAGACTTAATGTTCAGTGCCTGAACTACTCTGTTGGGAGTTCTGACCTGCCAATTGATACCAATACCAGTTCTGGGCCCTTGGAGGTGACTTTGCTGCAAAGGACAGAAGAAAATCTCCACATCGACCTTCAGTACCTGTTTTCCTGCCGCAGCAACAGTGTGCAGTTGAAAAACCAATGCATCACCGCAGTGCGGCCAAAGAATCGATGCATCGCCTGCTGTGTGGCTGAAAGATCACCGCAGCCCAAGTCCCGAGCACTGAATCGCTGATGTCCGAGGCACCTACGCCAACCTTGATGCAGGCACTGCTGTGTGGCTGATGAAATTGACGTATCACCTGCCACACGGCTGAGAAATTGACGCAGCGCCTGTTTCACTGCTGACGCATCGACCCAGCGCATCCGGATTTTCAACGCATCACACCTCTGTGCCAAGTTCTTCATCTACGTTGACCAGCAGTAAGGTACTGAGGCCACATAACCGGAAACCAAAATATCACCTCCCCTCAGAGTAAGGAACTGATGCACCACCTGCCCTGACAGTAAGGAACCGACGCATCACCTCCTCTGAGAGTAAGGAACCGATGCATCGCTTTGGTTTTCCGGTGCTTCACCTTCCCACGCCTGTTTTTGTCTTTGATTTTGTTGCATCCCAGGTACTTTGTGCTCAAAGTGACACATCCATAGTTTACTATGGACCGAACTGTTTTGAACCTTTTTAAAGTAATATCTTCACTTGTGTATGTTGGATTTCTGTTGGTTTGGTGTCGTTTTATTCGAATACATTTTGGTTATTTTTCTAAACTGGTTTGGTGTCCTTGTGTAGTGTTTTCACAGTGTTACTGTGTGTGTATGTATAAATGCTTTACACATTGCCTCTAAGATAAGCCTGACTGCTGGTGCCAAGGGATATGCAGGGGTTATCTTGGGTGTGTAACTCCCTTACCCTGACTAGGCTATGGATCCCTACTTGTACAGGGTGCAAGCCACTGTCAACTAGAGACCCGCATTTCTAATAGATAGTTTAGCCAGCTTCTTGCCTTATTGATATATAAGACCATAAACTGATTAACAATTTCTTTTTTACTCTGGGACTTGTTGCGAGTTAAGAGTACTTGCTAGGAGCCCTAGATAATTTAGTTAGTTACTCTGCCAGCAACTCTGTGAAGATTAATACCAACATAACTAAGATAATCTCCTTCAGGGAAGCTCCATTAGCCAGAGCATTGGCGAAAAGAAACCAAACAATTGAATGGTCCTGTATATATATATATATATATATATATTTAGATGCTCTGTTCGTACTGCGTACTCCTTCAGGCAAACAAACGGATACGGACCACAAATCGGTGCAAAAGAGTTTAATCGGTGTAAGAGGTCGCCATGACGCGTTTCAGCCCTTCCCACGGGCCTTGATCACATATATATATATATTATCTACTGGCGGTCGCCAGTAGATAGTTATAGTTAGGACCGTGTTTCCATAGGAAATCTGAAAATTCTATTTTGAATAACTTTGGCGCCGGTTGACGAATCCTCGCGAAATTTTCAAAACTAATGGGGCTCTCCGCTCAGCTCCTACCCTGAAAGTCTCGGGGTGATTTGTCAAGCGGGGGCTGAGAAAAAAGGGGGGTCCCAAAACGCGTTTTTCCCATGCATTTTCCCATAGGACCTTTAGTCGAAGGTACAGCCCGAACGGCCTAACAGAATTACTTGAAATTTGGCAGAGAGGTAGTCCTCAGGTCAGGCATGTGCCTTTTGCATATATGGTGTCAATCTGTTCAGTAGTTCCTGAGAAAATTGCAGTTAAAAGCACATAAATATCTATAGGCGCGCATCGTGCGCGCACCGTGCGCGCACCCTAACGTGCGCGAGCGTAATTCTGATTGGTGGTTACATGTCAGTCAACGTTCGAATCGGTCGAAATCAGGAAGTGTCGGCTGCCATTTTCTGTGTTTTGGTTGTGTGATAGTGAAAAAGAAGGGTGGAGAACGTGAAAAGGGTGCAGGGTAGAGAGTTCCTGACCCCCTAGCCTTTGTCAGGGGGTCCCTGAAGGACCCCGAAGGTTGAAAAAAACATTTTATTCTTTTTCCAAAAAATCGCTGTTCAGATAACTATAACTCGCGCGACCGCCACTCTATCACAAGGATGATGTCATCAGTGATGTCATGAGTGATGCCACTGACCATGTCATGAGTGATGTAATATGTGACGTCATGAGCAGTGGATTGCGGGCGCGCGAGTTATAGTTATCTGAACTAACTATAACGGGGGAATTTCAATGGTTTTTTACGAGTGAAATGTCCAGCTAACTATAACATGTGTGAAACCTATGGCTTTTTAAGTGAATTTGCAAGGTTTTTTAAATGCTAATTCCTAACTATAACGTGTGGGAAACCTATGGTTTTTTAAGTGAATATATATATATATATATATATATATATATATATATATATATATATATATATATATATATATATATATATATATATATATACACATACATATACACACACACACGTTGGAATATGGCTTGATGTAAGAGGCCTCACCATGCTGTAGAAACAGGCAATCAAAAAGCACTGCTCCGCCCCTGAATATATCTTTTATGTTTATGAGACCGCTAAAACAGATAAACAGGACTGATCTCGGCAAAGTGTACAAGGTCACTAATTGAAAAATAACTAGGGGTGGGCAGAATTTGCGTAATCGCGTTACGCAAATCTCCGCGAAACGGTAAAAAATCTCCGCGAACATGCAGAAATTCCGCGAACACACGGAATTGCTTGTTCGCGATACTTTTTTCCTGTTCGCGATCGCTGTTTGCGTGCTCGGGGTGAAATATCTCGCGAACACGCATATTGAGAACGCGAACAAGCAAAAAATTTCGCGAAGTCGCGGAACGCAGATTTTTGGGCAATTTCGCGTTCTCCGTGGAACGCAAAATTACCAAAATTCCGCAAATTCCGCGAGCGGAACGGAATTTACCGCCCAGGCCTAAAAATAACCATACATCTTCTTGTACGAAATGGTGGCTTTCAGAGACACTCTTGCTAAGTGGCTTGAAAATATCAAGTGTAGCACATATAGGTATCTATTCTATGTAGCCAATACAACTTCTCAAGCCCAACTTCGTTTAGAGTTTAACCTTACTAAATTCCAACTGATACTCCAACCCAGACACCTTTCGTACCACTTTATACTTAAAAGGACACAAGCCGATACTCTAAAAATGTACCTTATGGGCCTCTATAGCAAAATGATCTTTCATTATGCGCACTAGAGAGTGAAAATCTTTGGAATAGCGCACTACCAAGTAAGTAGTTAAGTAAACTTTTGAACAAACAGGCAATTTTGCTATCTGGCATTCAGGATAGGTAACAACTCAGCAATAAGTCACACTCCAATTTGGCACGTACACTTTATGACTCCACCAACATTACAGCCTACATTAAGCAGCCTTGGTCATAGGAACACATCAGGCAGCTGATGATCTATAGATCTAGCCTATTCCCCCTAAGGGCCCATTGGTATGGCAGACTGAAGACCGGCCCGGATAGACACTGTCAACCATGTGGGGGCAGAATCAGAATCCCTAGCCCATGTTAAATGTATCTGTCCCAACCATATGGCTGAAGCCTTTATTCAGACAGTAATCATTGACACTTGTACTCTCACAATGGAATCCTGCCAATCAGGTGCCTCCGGCCGCGGTTGCGAGAGAGACTCCAGTAGTCCCGAGCACGAGCACAACTTAGTCATTAATCTGTCTAAGAGAGTTCTTACACATGATGAGATGTCCCTCTTAAATAAAGGTTTAGGGTTTGTCCCCTCTTTCAGAGGCGATTTGTTCTCTATAAATCAAGAACTTGCTCTATTTTTCAGAAAAATCCGTCTGAATTTCTTTTTCCGAACAGATCGTGACAGCTGTTCCGATGATCAAGACCTCAACACGGGCTTGCGGAACAAATCTATATTTAATCCTTTGCCTAGTCAAGTTCCTCCACAGGTACTTACATATGAGAAAGCGGTGACTGCACAGGTGTTAACCACTTGTGCAGCCGAAAGCCGTCAATATCAAAATCTTACCAAGTCTGAGCGTCAGGCCTTAAAGTCTCTCACTTCTGATGAAACAATCATGATCAAGCCGGCGGATAAAGGTGGTGCCACGGTCATCATGGACACCACCTCTTATCGCACCGAATGCTTAAGACAATTGCAAAATGTACATTTCTATCGACCTCTCACTGAGGATCCTACTAAAAGATTACAACAGACCATTCAGATTATGGTAAATGAAGCCAGCACTAATGGTTGGATCACTATTAATGAAGCCCAGTATTTGGTCAAATCTTCCCCGATCGTGCCTTACTTTTATATTCTGCCTAAGGTGCACAAGAATGTGAGTCCCCCTCCTGGTCGTCCGATTATTTCCGGACTTGGGTCTCTCTTGGAACCTTTGTCGGCATTTGCAGATCATTTTTTACGTCCCTTGGTCGCCAAAATGCCTACGTACCTAAAGGACACCAAGGACATTTTGATCCTACTCAAAGATCTATCCTTTGATGGTGAGACGGAATTCTTAGTCTCATTTTATGTAGAGTCCCTTTATACATGTATTCCACAGGATGAGACATTGGATGTCATCGAAACTCTCCTGTCGGCTAATCCACTGGACTCCATCACTCCAGTTTCGTTCATCATGTCATGTGCTAGTTTAGCCATGAAAGAAATTTTTTTCCAATTCGAAGATCAGTTGTTCCTACAGGTGTCAGGCACTTCGATGGGGAGCATTTTTGCTCCCAGCCTGGCTAACCTGTATGTTCATACTTTTGAGGAACAACATGTGTTCGGCACCAATAATCCTTATAAAGATCAAATAAGGATATGGAAGAGGTACATAGACGACGTGTTCGTACTATGGCACGGATCATTGACCTCTTTGTTGGCTTTCAAGAACTGGCTTAACAATTGTGATACCTTCCTAAAATTCACCTGCGAGTACTCCAAGACCCAACTTCCTTTTTTGGACATTTTGATAACCCCCTCTGAGGGAGGCTTGAGTACCGAATTGTACAGAAAACCCATGGCGGTGAATGCCCTTTTGAAATATGACAGTTTTCACCCACGGGCATTGTGGGATAATCTGCCGTTTGGTCAGTTTTTGCGCTTGAAAAGAAATTGCTCCTCAGTTGATAAGTACAGAGAACATGCGAGCAACTTATCTAAACAATTACTGGCCAGACAATATCCCAAGCAACTGATCCGTAGAGCTTCTAAACGCGCAGCCAATAACAATCGTGAGGCTCTACTGGAACCTAAGGTCCCTAAATCCACTGAGAACAGACTTACCTGTGTGCATACTTACTGTAAGTTTTCCAACCAAATCAAAAAAATCATCTTGACGAACTGGAAAATTTTGAACATAGGAGAGGTCAAGTTGCCGAGACCTCTTTTTGCTTTTAAGCGCAGCAGTAACATTAGGGACCAATTGGTACACACCCGCCCACGTACCCATCAAACAGGCACTCAACAAACCCTGTGGGGTCTACCACCAGTCGTAGGACACTACCCCTGTGGTTCCTGCGCGGCTTGTTGCCATACCTCTGTGACTAAAGAGATCGATATTGGCACTGGCAGGCCGTGGACCCTTAAAAGTCACAGCAACTGTAACAGCTCCAACCTGATTTACTTAATCACATGTCCGTGTGGGTTACGATATGTTGGAATGACCACCCGCCGGGTAAAAACCCGTATTCTGGAACACAAAAGCACCATACGGTGTGGTCGTTCTGCTACAAAACTTACCAACCACTACCTAGCATTTAATCATGCACCAAATGACTTACACTGGACGGTCCTTGACAAACCTGTCATACCGTCCCATCTGACAGACTGCTCCTCCTTTCTATTTAAACGAGAACAGCGGTGGGTTTACACACTTAACACGCATGTTAAAGGACTGAATGACGACATTCCTTGGTTATCATTATGATATTCATATATTTTTGTCCTTTCCTAGTCCCGCATTACTACACATTTAGCAGATGGGATTAGTGCAGAGAGCCAGTTATGAGCAGGTCTTATTTACGTTGGCCATGTCATTAACCCTGGTCCTGGCTAGCGCTATCTAGCGCTTGCCCCTTTTTGAACCACTAAGTTTGACACTCTGCGTTAATTGACTATTTTCAGTGTCTCGCTGTTTTTTTTTTGTCATGCACAATAGAACGTTTTTGATTGGTCTTTTGTATGCAACGCATATCCTTCTTGGCGGTATGGATCTTCATTCTATGACGAGCGTCCGTGCGATAATTAGAGAGCGATTGCTTTAACTAATTGTATTTACCCCGTTTCCGCCGTATGAGCTGACGTTAAGCTCATCAGCATAAAGTTTTTTATTTGTCACATTCCTAATCGGAGCCAGCACTTTTATCGAAGGTCTCCCCGATTTAGGTATTAACTTCAGTCCAGTGCCTAGTTACACAGGCCAGCACTGGTGTCTTGTATTTAATTTTGGTCATTGCGCACAGTCCCTTTAAGAGGAAACCACTCCTTTGGCTGCTTTCACCGTTGCCCAGACTACGAGCACAGCGCGGCAGAACAGCGGTGATTGGTTTCTTTATTTTGCGCTTATTGTAGAACGAGCTTTTCCATTGGTCCCTGATCGAAGACATTGACGCTTCATATTGTACGTTTGCCCGTCCCGCGGGACCTCCGGCTTCAGGCTCATATCAGCCGCGGTACCCCGACGGATAGGTAAGCGTTTGGATTAGCTCTCCGTTATTTTTAACTCACTGCAACTTTTTTTCAGTTCTTGTGTTGGCTTACATTTAGTCGTCTCTCTGGCGGCTTTTGACCCTTCAAGTATGAGTGGTCATTCGCTTTTATGCACTATGCACTCGTGTGCTTGTACATTGAGTTCATTCATTGTTTGAACTTAGATTTATATTGTTTTTTCTTTGGATGTGTTCTAATTAAGCATTTAATACAGCGACACTTGTCAATAGCGCATACATTTTAGAGAACCTGGCATTGTGTTTGGTTCTTCATGCATACAGCATTTTGTAGAATTAGTGAAGATACCGGTCTCCCTCATTTCTAGTTTATCAGTCCACCCTTTTTTTGAACCTTCGCTCCTGAGATGTAGATATCAATTTCTGAGCTTCTTACATCATTTTTCAGGGCGGTGTTCCACTTCCTGAGCGGATGCCAGGTGGAGGTTAGAGTTGCACCCAGTGTTCACGGGTGAGTGGTTCATGCAATTAGTTATTATTTCTCACGTTTGATGTTTGTTTAACCTTGCATTTTGAACCAACTTGGTTTTTAAACTGAGTTCTCTTTATTTAGGTGATGCCTGAGATGACTAAGCGACATACACCCATCTAGCAACTATTGGGTGTTCACAGTATCCTTTTTCTGTGTAGTCAGCACACAGTTTTTCATCTTGCAGTAGCTTTTGGTCCTGATGAAAGCCGAGCCCACTTAGGCGTTTAGGCTGAAACATGTCGACCTTTTTCCATTGTTACACACCATGGCTTACATTTGTCTAGTGGTGTCCACGTTTTTAATCTAGCTTCGGCACGGTTGTGTCAAGAGAATCTTCCTTGCCGTCCCGTGACTAGTTTTAATACACTTTCACTGCACTATCAATTGGTCAGCACTGCACCCCTCACTCATACGTAGCTCGTCATATGTGGATTTAGTCTATCCTTTAGTGCACAATCAAAACATCCCTGAGCTCCTCCCTCTCATAGAGGGGGTCGTAGCCCCCAGAGAAACTAGGATTTTTCTCTGGGAGGAGAATCCCATATGATGAAGCATGTCACCCAGGGTGAGTGAGGGATTACGTCCTTAAAAGGGATTGCCCTTTCATTACTTGAATTGGGCCTTTTTGTTTGCCATCTTCACACCACCTTTTCGTTTTTCTTATTTGACGATTTCAGACCTCAGGGTTCTTTGTGTTATAGAGCCTCTGATCAACTCACAGCACAATTCCTAAAGTTTATGAAACAGACAAGCAAAAACAGAATAGTCACACCCTCCTCTAACAGCTTAGCAAAGAGAGAAGCTGGAGGCCTGAGGGATGATTGAGGCAACGTGAAAGCCACCAGTACTGCTGCAGTGAAAGACACTTTTAATTCACTGTTTTAATGTATAAGGTGGTAGTGTGAACTCGCTTGCCATTTTCCCTTTTTTTTTGCGATGGTCTGCTTGCTTGTAAGACTGGCAAATCATTTTTAGTTCAAGCCAAGACAGCGCTTGCCTTGTCAGGTGATCTGTTGTATGTATTTTGTGGGGTCTGACTCCTCCCATGGGTTTGGATTTGTCTTTTTGGCTCTCTTTTAAAAATCCTGCTTTGCCAGTGGGCAATTGGTCTTCCTGTCCCACCTCTTTTTGAAGTTATTCACTCCCCTGGAACAATAAATCATTGTTTCTCCTGTTCGTCCTTCATTAATTCTGTGCAAGTCATATCACATCACAGAGCATATCCACTCTCCTATTGGGCATTCCCTGCCTCACATGACATTGTCAAGACCTATGAGAGACCCCGCGGGCTTGGCATCTTGTGGGCAGTGAATGTGATGGAACAAGCAAGTACACACACTTACAGTTTATGCCTTGCTCAATGCGATTGCCCAGTTAGTGTTATTTGGTTTCTGCATTCTTTTCGAAATGTCAGCTTTTTTCCTGTAAGCCTCACACATTCCTACTGCTATACACTTACCTGTGTCAGCATGCTACAGTTATCTTCTGATTTGACATTGTTTTGTTTTGTTAACACAATCATCAAGTATTTAATGTTTTTTTCACTATGCAGGGATGCTGAGACTCGAACCTGGTTCCCCAGCTCCAAAGTCGGCAGCTTTGGATGTTGCAACATGTCCTATCTCCAAATATTGCAGGGCACAGATCAGTGTCCTTGGGTGGGAGCGACAGAGTTTTTATTTTTTATTTTTGGCATGAAACAATCTGCTGTTGCAAATCCTGCTTCCTTCTTTCTTTCTACTGTAACAGTTGACACTATCAATTCACTCAGCACTCCAAGCATGGACAGTGGGCCAGCTTGCTGTAGTTGTCCTGGCGTAGGCAGAAGCAGCCCGAGCATGCATATGCCCCGATGAGCAGCGGCTATGGATCTGTGATTGCAGTGTTCCGGCCTGCCATCTATCCCGGAGCAGCCCAGAGCGCCGGCCATGGTGCACTCAAGCTCAGCGGGAACCACTGGAGGCTGGAACCTTTTGCTGTTCCTGTTCAGTCTAACAGATTAGTGTCTGAGAAAGGAGGCACCGGTGGAGCGGGGGACAAAGAACTGCAACAGCTGCTCCAAGAGGCACCACTTTCACCCAGTGTTCCTAGAATGGGATCTGTAGCCAAACCAGCACATTCACAAACGAGATGCACAGCCAAGGACTAAGACCCTCTACGGCCTAAACTGAAGTCTACCCCCTCCCTAAGTATTGCATCTGCAGCTCCATACACAATGCTCGAGATCCATAGCAGGACACCCACAGGCACAGTACGAGAATGACAACCACAGCCAGACATTAGTATCCCACCCTGAGTCTCACAGCCCGAAATTCCATGCTGGAAATACCTTTTAACTCTTGGCACATCCTCTTCCTACAGTTTGCAACTTGAAATACTCCAGGCCATAACTAGCATTAAGTGCGTTGATGCCTTGGCCCATCTTTATACTGACGACCTGGAATTCACTGGTAATAAGCTCATAATGACATTTCTTTCCTTCTCATACTTGTTTATTCAATTTGCTAACAAAACTTCAAAAACTGCTTGTGTGTTTCAAGTTTCAAGTTTATTTATTCAAATGTTCAGTCTATTAAAACCATTACACCATATAATTTAATTTACTTACTTAGAGCATCTAAAAACTATTTGTCCATTATTCTACGCTTAGTAAAATCAAGTCCAGTTTATATTGTCCATAAAGTTCTGCAACCCTAAAAATCGTCCTCATCACAAAAACCATCCTCGTCATAAAAACTATGGTTTAGACTGTTTGATTTTCTTATGGAACTCAACCCAATTCCTTTAGATACATGGTTATAAATGTTGCTCCCCTGTAGACCAATGGAATCGAAGACCCACCTAACCAGGTGGTTACACCTTCTCTGTATGTTCGAATATTCATAATAATGAATGTTTCTTTCAAAAATATCTTTCTTTCTTTTAAAAACTTCGAACATGCACAGAGAATATGTGGTAGAGATTCGTATTTGTAGTTGCACAATCTGCAGTCTTGATTTTGATGCTGGTCTTCCCAGGAGGGGATCAGATCCTTTGTTTCCCACATACCAAAGCGTAAATTTATAAATTGATTTTTTTAAACGGCTGAAAAATGAGCTGATAAATAGTCTTGAGGTTTCCTGGTACCATATGGCCTAATCACTGTCCAAGCGTGACGTTTTTGTAATAAGCTGTTTTCATCTGTTGTGTGAATCAAAAGTTTTGTTGACAGGTTAATTACTTTGTTGAGGGCCAGTTTCCCCATGCCTGAGTTCCAAATTTCTTGGGCTGAGAAATCCTCTATGACCTGGGTTACGTAGCAACCCCAGGAACCTTGAGTCTTATTCTCTCTTTGAGCTTCTATTTCTAGTTCTACACAAGCAACTTCAAAAACTGCGTGTGTGTTTCAATTACGCTCATAATTAATGCTAGGTTTGTGTTTCATCTTATGATGGCATATGCAATATTTATAAAATCTGTGGGAAATACACTGTACAGGTTAGTTCTATGTCCATCTACCTAGGGATTATTTATTTCACTTTCATACACAAAATAAAAAATAAAACAGTGACTTAAAAAAATACTATGCCCCATTCTACTGTATATTAATACACTCTACCCCACTCTACTATACACAAATGCACTCTACACTACTCCAGCACAAGGGAAGTGGCTTTATTTTATTTTTATTTAATTTTACCTACCTTGTCGCCTGTTGACCTCCCCCCACCACCCCGCCCTGCACCCACCACATCGCTCTTCATGTGAATGCTGCACCTGCTCTACACAACTGTACTCTACACCACTGTGCTCTACATCACATAATTACTATACTTATAATTCCACTGCACACCATGCCACATAAATACACTCCACAAATTCACTGCACATTAGACAATTCCAAGCGACATAATTACACAACTACCATTTCCAATCCAGCACACATAATTTCACTTAAGCTAAATACACCCACTCCATAACACAAGGCTAAAGGACATTAGCAGTTACAACACCAATAGCTCTAACAAAAAATGCGAGACCTATTGCATTTCTAATGCTTGTTAAATTATGGGCATTAAAGAGCTTTACCATTGAATAATAATTGATCTATAGTACGGGACAAATTCAGCAGAGTCACAAACTTCTGATTTTAGAATAATGTTTGTGACATTTTTGGCCAAACTTTCAGTGTTGTCTTAAATATTTGCAACAATGTTAAGACATTATACCATAAATTATTCATTCATTCACCGATGCTAGGTATGGGGAGGTTTTTTTTGGTTGGGTATGGGTGGTGTTGAGTGGGCTTATTCGGGGTCCTATTAAGTAAACCATACCGGACTTCCGATTCCATCCAGGGATGGAGAATTAATGTTACTTATTCATTGTTCCCTGAGAATTCCTTGAGTAATGAGGCTGCGGCTCTTTTAACTCTTCTCATTCCACTTCAGGCCTCTTTCGCCCGCCACCAGACACAGCTGCCCCTTTATCTCACTCAGGCAGGCTCCTTTTCTTCTCTGCTTGCTCCGTTTGTCTCTGGTCCTCTATCTTTTACTTCCTCTTTCTTTCCCCCATTTGTGTTTTTCTATCTCTTGCTCTGGGTGAAAGTCTGATGAGGAAAAGTAAGCGTCTGTCTCTAAAAATGAGTACTGGTGGGCCCCACCTGCAGTTACCGGCTCAAGTCCAGGACTGTTTTACACTATAGTGTAGCCTAACGAGGATGACTTAAAAAGTCGATTTTCGCTTTTGTGCTGGAAGAGTAGGTTAAAGTTATTATCTTCCCAAGTCACTGTCCCCAGGAATGGATGCTAGCTCATCTGGCTTTTCCGACTTAGGAGCATATTTACAAGCCCTCCGTGCCACTGAAACGTCACTATTTTTTATGATCCGGTGGCGCAGCGCCATTTTCTATATTTACCTGGTAGAACTAAGCCACTTTGCTCCGTGTCCTGCATTTTGGGGTCTTATGCAAAGGCTGTTTACAGTCTTCTCACCATAGTGATGAGAACTGATTGAAACCCCTTTTTATATTGCATTATATAAATATGTAAATGTTGACTGTGCTTCAATGAATGCTCTAAATGAACTGCCTAGAACCATACTTATCTGCATTTGCCAAGACTATATTTCGGCGCCTTCCATGAACTACCACTGGTAGAGGGTTTGCCTAATTTGCTAATATTAGTGGATGGAAGAGGTATGTGCAGTCTTTAATAATAACAATAATACAAATGCTACTACTAGTACTTCTAATATTAATTGCTAATATTATTTCAAATCTTAAAGGACTACACTGCCATACTAATGGTAGAAACACACTAGGAAAATGCATGTCACCTAACATGTATAGAATATGATTTGTTGTGAGGGGCCGGGATTCAGGAAGAAGAAGGTTCCAAAGTCTTGAAGCAAAATCAATGGCGGCTCGTGTGACAAAAAATGATCTGAGGAAACGAGGGACAGAGAGAGGAGGTTGTCAGCAGAAGAGTGGAGGTGGCAGGCAGGGTTGTGATGCTAGCATTTAGTTGCAATGAATGGTGGGTATTATTTGCAAAAGGAAAAGTGCACAAGGGAGACAAGAATCATATACTATTGGCTACCGTGAGCCACAGGGGTATTAACAACTGTTGTATTTGTGATCACTTCTCTTGAGGATGCTCGACTATGAACACTCTGCCATTTGCAGTTGAGAAACAATGGGCAGCCAAGGCATACGCCTACTTCATAGTAGAACCTTAATAAGATGAGAACATTTATATCAATTACTATCTGAGAGAACTTAAGGAATGGGAGGATCTTTTGAGAGTGTGGAGGCGGAACAAGCAGAAATACACAAATGAAGCAATTTTAGGTGTTAATGAACCCTTGAATTCAGGAAGTTTTTCACTGTAAGGAAATGGCTGGTGCAAGGTCTAAGAAGCCAAGGTCCAATGGAGAAACACTTTTCATTAGGAGTACAATTGACATTTAGCAACTTGGTTATGTCTTGAGTTACCTTCAGCAAGTGGTGAAGCGCCCAGCGGTGATGCAGAGACAGCATGTATTAATGGAACAAGCCAGGAGTGAAACTGCAGTTTATGTTCTTCTTAAGCAGGATCCAGATTTCAGTGTTGTGAGAAGGGAACATGAGGCTGAACAAGTTTAAATGGGATGTAATCGGTCATAAAAATGAAATGAGGACGATGGGAAGTCAGACGCCTCTACAAAAATGGCAGGGTTTAGGACATGGACTGAAAATATGGAAAGTAATGAGTTTAGTGAAAGTTCTTAATGACATCAATTAGAAGGCAAGCAAGGGGGATGTAACAGATGACAGTATCAAATGCATCTGGCAGTTCTAAGATAACTTAGGCATTGACTTCCCAACCATCAATTAGCATTCATATATCATCTTAGACTCTTGGAGTGAGGTGATCATTGATTCAGTATGATGGAGGGGAAGAACACACTTGGTTGTCACTAACCAGTTTGTTGTCTCGCTAGATCATATCCTGCCACTAAAAACATATCACTCCACCAGATTACATCCTCAGCCCCATGGTTTACCGAGGAGCTACAGGGAGCAAAAACAGGCTGTAAGAGGTTGGAGAGGGCCTGGAGGATCAGCTATGATGACTCTGCCAAGCTTAAATATAAAATAGCTGTGAAACAGTATGATAGCCTCTGCAGGACAGCCTGCGCAACTTTCTTTTCAGATCAGATCACCTCGACCCAACATAGCCCCAAGATGCTCTTTAGAATGGTAAATGACCTGTCTGACCCCAGTAGGACTACTTTTGTATCCACTTTATCCCAAAGTCAATGAGAGGAATTAGTGGTGTTCTTTTTTTTTTTAGCAAAGTACAGAACATTCAATATTTCTTGAGGGAGGCAGGTGGGGAACCTTTTAAGCTCTCCAATTATTTGTTACCTTCAGCCTCTGTGGACTCTACCAATAATATTACCCACCAGGCTCTAGACACTTGGCATGCTCTGGATCTGGCTTTATTTGTAACGTTGGGTCAAGCCATAAGATCGGGCTCTCCTAAAGATCCCATTCCTCCTGCAAAGCTCTGCCTCTTGGATCTTGACATCATGCTTCCTTTATTAAGGCTGCTGAACTGCTTGTTACAGGAGGGAGTCCTTCATCAGTCTTGGAATCATGCTATGGTTCTCCCTCTTATGAAGAAACCTAATTTGGATCCTTCCATCTGGTCCAATTATAGACCTATTTTGTTGCTCCGTATTCTATCAAAAGTCATAGAAAAGCATGTTTGTAAAACACTTACAACTTCTGTGGGGGCACAAAGTTTATTTCATGACTCCGAGTCAGGTTTGGGAACTGGGCACAGTACAGAGTCCACCCTCCTTTGAGTCACCGAACATCTCAGGCAGATACTAGACGAGGGCGAGATGGCAACGCTGATCTTACTTGGCCTCAGCGATGCCTTCGACACTCTGTCCCATCATATGCTCATTTTAAGGCTGGCACAATTGGGGCTTCAGGGAACGGGAATTCCCTGGCTATTCTCTTGCCTAAAGGGCAGAACCTTTCAGGCTTTCTCGGGTAGTGATTCTTCCAAGTGTCATGAATTGACTTCTGGGGTCCAACAGGGTTCGACCCGAAGCCTAGCACTTTTCAACATTTATGTTTGCCCTCTGGTGAACCTGGAAAGTTGCGGTATAACACTATTCTCCTATGTGGATGATACTCAAATCATATTTTCTTTATCATCCGATAAGGACCACACCTCTGTGTCATTGAACTCCTGTCTGGCATCCTGGATGAATATCAACTCGCTGAAATTGAATAGAGAAAAAATGGAGGTGCTCGTGCTTGGCAAGAATCCATCACTCTGGAGACCTCAGCATTGGCCAGATGTTTTGGTTGATATTCCTATCCCTGCCACTAAAGTTAAGAATCATGGCTTTTTTGTGGAATCTAAGCTCTCCATGAAGCTTCAGGTAGCGAAGTTGTCGCCACCTTAAAATGGCTTTGGAAATTAATCTGGATTCTTCCTTTATCTGCTCAAAGAAAGGTCTTCCAGGCACTTATTCTGTCTCGCCTAGATTATGGTAACATTCTGTATTTGGAGGTTGATAAAACCTCCACAAGACAGATGCAGGTGGTGCAGTATGTGGCCGCCAGACTGATCTACAGGCTGCCAAAACATGCTTCGGCTTCTCCTCTTCTGCGTGAGCTTCTCTGGCTAAGAGTGGAGAAACGTACCCAAATTAAGGTTCTTTGTAGCATCTACAAAGCTAGGGCTGAGGTTGTACCCTGCCATATCATCGGCTTGATAACATTGTATCTACTTGGATTGTCTGTGCTCTAGCAACCTTTCTCTGTGCACAGTTCCCAGGATTAAACGATTCCCTATCTGCCCAAACCTCTGGAACGCCTTACCTTAAGATCTGAGATTCTGCCTTTCACTGATCATCTTTCGCAGACAATTACAGATGTGGCTGTTCTGAGCCATCTGAGTCGGGATCACTCTTGCCTGTTGTCAAAGCGCAGGGAAACCCTGAGTGGGTAGCTGTCATGCTACATAAAGTTCTTAATCTAATCTAATCTTGTATTCAAAGTAGGATTGAAGGTATGGGGTCACAAAAGCCTTTGTGAGTACAGGAAGTAGAACTGTTAGAGGACTCATTTACATATTCTTACATGAATGTGTGAATCAACCCGGAAATGGCTAACTTGTTATTAGTAAAAGTGCAAACAGGACACAGTCCTTTCTAGTAGTACTAATTATATATGAATAGCCCCTAAACATTCACAATTATTCCTATTTTATAAATTTTGGGGCCAATTCATCAAAGCATGTAAAAGAGCACCACAGTAGCACTACTTTATATATTCCAAAATACCTTTTAAATAGAACCCATACAGTCCCAATATTTTCACAAGCTTGTCAGGGATAGGGAGGTTACACATTGGGTAGTAATTCTTTAGAATTGCAAGTAAGAGGAAAGCATTTTAACTTGTTGTGACCACAGCCTGAAAGATGGCAGAGAAGAACCTGAGGCTAGGGCAAGCTCAATGAAGTGCTGTCGTTGGTAGAGAGAAGGTACAGGTACAGCAGGAGCTCCTGATCATGGATAATATATAGTGCATATTACAAGGTAGGGTTGATGTAGTGAAGCTGGGGGGATGTTTCTGGAGTGGTCTCACTGGAAGATTTGGGCAAGGAAAAAGGAGTGTCCCTGGACATGTCATGACACATTGTGCTACCTTGCCTAAAAAGAAGGTGCAAATCACAAAGGGTGGCAGAGGCTGGTATTAATTATGCCCATGGCGTTCATGAGATTAGTTCTTAGAGTAATTAATTACACAATCCTTTTATTCTGAATAAAATTAAATATTTTTTACTGGAATCCAAGTACTCTCCAGACTTGGTGGCATACATATATTTGCAACATAATCTGCTTAATTAATGGATTCAGGAAAAAGGTTGAAGGGATACAAGATTCCACTACCCCAAAACTCCTACCAAACCCATTGGGAACCTCGTCAGTCCACAATTTCACAATCTTCATAACACCACACGCATTTTTTCAAGGAACCAGTCATCAGGGGTCGAGTCATTTTATCATTCCACTTGGCACCAGTAGCTGACATGCAGCAAGTGCCTCAAACATGCAGCAAGTGCACCAAGAAAATCAATCTGATTGGATTGATTCAATCTTAATCTAAATTTAAGACTTGGGGACTTCCCCATTGTTGCTAGGTGAGACACATCTGCCCTTAATTTAAGCTGCAAACATAATTATGACAATCCTTCAGCCATATTTCAGTACATTACAGCTGTACATCAAATGGCTTTAAGTCCCCAGTTAGTTCTCATATCTTTGACAATTTTCCTTAGCAGCCGGGACCACTGCCATAGCTTGCGTGGCGTATAGTATAGCCAAACCCCATTAATACAATGTTCAGCAGCCATTTTCCCCTCTCAAAACACAATGCGTATCTGGCTTACGTCTGCCTCACTTGTTAGTATTTCCTTTCATCCCCTTTTTCTCACCGTATTGTAGAACTATCTTTCAAACTATGTGTTAGCAAATGAGCAGTGCATGTGGCAGGATTTGGCGGGATTTACTGCTCACCATAACTGGTGCTTCGCAGTAGTTTCTAGGATTTGCATTGTTACCATAACAGTTCTACCTACACCACTGTGGTTCTTGTGTATGCTCTCACATACTCTTTTTTCAGTAACGAAGGCTTGACGTCTCCGACGTCGCCCCTATCTGAGTACACACACCGGGACCCCTAGCAACTAAAGTTTGACGTGGTTACCCTAGTAACGCATGTTTTAGCCAATCCCGATCCGCCACCACATCCAATCAGGACTCAGAGATCTGAGTCACGAGCGTTTCCCAGCAACCGGCGCATGACGCGGCCGCACGCGCCAATTCTAGCGCGTTCCTTTTTTCCCATTTAACTGACAGCGCCTGTCACACTCGCTGACAGACTTCGCGAATGACAGGACGCTTGCCTGCGCGCTGCTGATCATGAAGCATTTGCTGTAATCGAGACTTACTCAGATGGTGAGTACGCGCCAATCTTTCCCTCCTTCCCCCCTCCCCCTCCCCTTCCCCCCCTTCCCCCCTCCCCCCTCTCCCCCTCTCCCCCCCCCCCTGAGTCAGCCGCCTTGCCCGGTTGAACTCGAAATCTTGACTGAGTTTAATTTAATTTATCTTGACAGTGAATCGTCCGTCTGAAGGACAATACCTTGTCTATGCTCACGCATTCCCGCAAAGGACGATCAATCCCCAACGCGGATTTGTTCAAATCATTGAACGGAATTCACGCACTTACCAAGTGAGTCTATCCATCTCTCCTAAATCACGCGATCACTTTATTAGCCACGACAGGGCTACTAAATCCTAATTTCTTGAATTAATTTTTAATTTTTAACCAGGGAGAACAGGATACAACTGCTCTTGCCTCCCCTTTACATATCGCCCTACAAGCAACATTGGGCTTCCTACTTTTGGTGAGTCCCCACCCTGCATGCACAATTTTAGACGGCATCCAGTCTTTCGAACGCACCTGACCATATCCCTTACTATTTCATAGGCTGTCAATCCCTGTCCTGATGAAGACCCGCATTGACTAGCTAATAACGCTACCTTGGGTTGAAACGTCGACACTTATTGAAGGATCAGTTGGAAATACTCTGCACAAAAGACTGATTCAATCGATCTGCAGTTTGTTTCGATCATTCGCTTAAACTGGCCTTTGCAAATTATCAGTACCTGCAAAAATCACACTGTATATATTACGCACTTTTCACCACAGCACTGAGCACTTTGTGTCACTTCATGCCACTTTGTCACAATTGTGTTTTACATTTGACAGCCATTGTCATTAGTTATTTATGAATGATGCAATTCATAAAGCCTTTTTGAAAAACTACTTATGGTCTCCATGTGTGTTCGTATATACATACAAATGAAGTTTGTTTCTTGAAGCAATATTGTTTACCCGACAGAACCGTTTGTACTATTTTGCAAACATAATTATGACAATCCTTCAGCCATATTTCAGTACATTACAGCTGTACATCAAATGGCTTTAAGTCCCCAGTTAGTTCTCATATCTTTGACAATTTTCCTTAGCAGCCGGGACCACTGCCATAGCTTGCGTGGCGTATAGTATAGCCAAACCCCATTAATACAATGTTCAGCAGCCATTTTCCCCTCTCAAAACACAATGCGTATCTGGCTTACGTCTGCCTCACTTGTTAGTATTTCCTTTCATCCCCTTTTTCTCACCGTATTGTAGAACTATCTTTCAAACTATGTGTTAGCAAATGAGCAGTGCATGTGGCAGGATTTGGCGGGATTTACTGCTCACCATAACTGGTGCTTCGCAGTAGTTTCTAGGATTTGCATTGTTACCATAACAGTTCTACCTACACCACTGTGGTTCTTGTGTATGCTCTCACATACTCTGCCTGTGTGAAGCAGCTTACAGTTTTTACTCAACTCCCTTCACTATTGGCAGAGGAGTGTAAATGTAATGCTGGGTCTTAGATATCATGCACCAAAGAAACTCAACACCGTTCATTCGCCCATTTCCCCAGAAGGCAAGTGTGAATTGTTTGCCCAAGAATCTTTTCAAGCATCCTTTCCTTGAGAAAGAAGTACAGGATTCCCAGTTCAGCGGAGTCTAATACCTTTGCCCGTTAAGGATAACGGTGTTGACTGCTTTTATTCTGAACTTAAATGTATGTGGGGACATAATCCCAATCATTAATCTCAAGGTCCACTTGAACTCACCCAGCGGTTTTCCAGCCTTCATAGATATTCAAGGTGCCTGCTTCCATAGTTTTAGCCTGCTTGAACACTACAGATTTAGGTACTTGTCAAAGACATTTTTAGTTTTAGGTCTTTCCCTACAAGCTCAAGTCAGCTCATATACAGTTTACCAAGGTGCTGGCTCCCTTGGCAAGTCTTCTCCATGGTGTAGGGATTCCTCTTCATCTCTTCTTGGGAAACTAGTTTTTCATTGCTTATTCTAGGACTCCAAAACTCAGTCTATACAAAGGGTCTGCAATTTTCTTCAGGCTCCTAGATAACTCTTGAATTCGGGCAAGTCTCATCTACTGTCCTTGTATCACCTTGTATTCAAGGGTGCTCTCTCTGACTCCTCGCCTGTAAGGTTTTTCATACGGCTCCTTGGATATGAAAGCTGCAATCTCACCTTCAGTCTCAACTAGCATAACATTCAGCTGCCATGACCACCTATGGCTCGCATTTGGAAAAATATAACCATATTAGCTTTTGTGGCTGCTTGTCAGCAGCTCCTTCTGAAGATCCTAGTTTGTCATGCTCTGTCTCAATCAAATCCGGGCTCCCTTGACGTCAACATCTCAGTTCTCACTTTCATCTCCAAGGCTCTTTAGTTGTGGCTGAAAGTAGAGAAACAGTGTAGATGAGCTGATCTAAATCCATCCGATCACCTAATGGTCATGATTGGTAGCAGAGCAGTTTTGTCCGTCAATACCTAACCTCCCGGTTCAGCTAACAGCCACATGGCTTCCTGTAAAAGCAGTGAAGTTATTGAGCCGTATGCAATTACTGATCTAAGAAGCTTCAACTTTCATGGCTCAAGAGATTTCTTGTTCCTTCTTGGACCCATCCTCTGGTAGTCCTGCATGCAGATTCCAGTATTTGAATACCTGAGGAAGTCACACTCATGATTCTCTCACAAACGTTTCTCTTCTTTTTAAAGAGAATCATTCTGCAACTTCTATTTCAAGGACCTAATTATACAAACCTCCTTGCCCTGGCTACATGAGGGAGAGCAGATATAGTCTTCTAGGCTCTTTTCACGTCTCAGACAACAGGTTTAGTTATTGTCTGATTTTTGTCAGGTCCAGGAGTGTTCTTAAGTGAGTGACTGGGGATGCCACATTGTTAGATTTGGGGGTCTCTAGTTGGCACAGGTAGGTACTTGTGACAAATAGGGACCCTTGCCTCTAGTCAGGGTAAGGGGGTACACTCCTAAAATAACCCCTGCTCACCCCCTTGGTAGCTTGGCACGAGCAGACAGGCTTATCTCAGAGGCAGTATGTAAAGCATTTGTGAACACATACAGCAATCAAGTGACAACACTACAGATGGACACCACACAAGTTTTATATAAAAAATAAGTATTCTTTATATAGATTTAATACAAGACCATAAACGACAAAAATCCACAATACTGTTACTTTAAAATGGTAGAATTTCGCTTAGTTCTCTTAAGATGTTAAATGCGACACTCAGAGTTCAATGTACCTTAAGATGCGACACGCAAGGCAATGAAAGTGTTGCAGGGAAGGCGATGCGGTAAGTCCTTACATGCAAAGGCGGTGATGCTTCGAAGATCTGGTGCAAAGAAACAAAGATGGCATCTTCTTGTTGATGCGACACGCTTCTCCGATGTTGCGAGATGTCTTGGCTCGATGCATCAGCTGCAGCGGCGACACCCTTGTCCAGTGATGCGACAACAGCGGCTTTTGCGGCGACACTCTTCTCCAACGATGCGAGACGCTTCCGCTCGATGCGACAGTTGCAGCGGCGACACCCTTGTTCAGTGATGTGACGACAGTGGCTACGACGGCGGCACGCTTCTCCTTGGATGAGAGGTGCTTCTTGTGATGCGGTGCAATGCGACAGCTCCAGCGGCGACACCCTTGTTCTGTGATGCGAGGGCAGCGGCTGCGACGACGACACGCTTCTTCGATGTTGCGAGACGTTTCTTGTGATGCGGTGCAATGCGACAGCTACAGCGGTGACACCCTTGTTCAGTGATGCAACAGCAGCGGCTGCGACACGCTTCTTCTTCTTAAGTCGCGTTTCCAGCTCCTTGCAACACGCAGTCCCTCAGGAGGCCCGAATACAGCTACAGGCACTTCCAAAGAACTCTTGGGGAGCTGGTGGTTGAAGTCTGTTGTCCCTGAGACTTCAGCAGGAGGCAAGCTCTTCTCTCAAGCCCTTGGAGATCCTTTACAAGTTGAATAAAGTGCACACAAAGTCCTTTCTCCTTTCTTTAGCAGTCAGGCAACCAATGCAGGCCAATCCCCCAGGTTCGGGGATAGTCTCTCCTAAGTCTCTCTGGTTCCACTCCCCAGCAAAGGTTTCTTCTTCTTTCCCAAAGTGATCTAAAGTTCTGGGGTCTAGGTCCCCCTTTTTATACACAGTTTCTCTTTGTTCTCTGAAGGCAGAGTGCCTTTGCCTAGTCCAAACCAGTTCTGGTCAGTCCTGGAGCACTTTGTTTACATGACTCCTTCTTTCCTTTCAGAGTGCAGGGCAGAGACATCAGACTCACCACAGGAGGTGGAGCCAGCATTGTGGAGGGAAGGTACAGGCCTATTCAGGTCCCAGGTGCAACTCCTCCCTCCTATCTAGATGCAGATCTCTCTGTTCACCACTGGGCTGACTCACCCTGTCTCCTGGAATCCCCCAGCCCTGTCACTCAAACTCCAGACAAGGAATACACAGCCTAGCAGAGGCAGGTTTGAATGGTTAGACAAGAAAATACCTACTTTCTAAAAGTGGTATTTTCAAACACAGAATGTTAAAACCAACTTCACTAAAGGATGTATTTTATCATTCAGAGTTCAGGCATACTAAATTCGAATTTCTACCATGTTCCTTGAGTCAGTTAGGATTATAAGATGTAATAATCAAACTGCCCATTCTGGCCTATGGATAACAGGTAGCCTTGCAATAGTGAAAAACGAAAATGGCTGTAATTCACTATTAGAACATGCCACACACGCCAGGGCATGTCTTACCTTATACTTACAATGCACCCTACCCTTGGGCCTACCATCGGGGTGTCTGATATGAAGAAAAGGGAAGGTTTAGGGGCTGGCAAGTGGGTGCACTTGCCCAGTCAGCATGACAGTATCAGACTGCACGCAGGCTCTGCAATGGCAGGTCTTAAGACACACTTTTACAGGCTGCTTCTGTGGGTGGCACAACCAGTGCTGCAAGCCCACCAGCAGTGTTTCGATTACCAGCCCTGGGCACTCCTGGTGCACTGTACCAGGGTCTGACAGGTAAACCAAACCAACCAATCATGGTATCACTAATTCATACATCAATTTACAATAGGGAGCACTTGCACTGTGGCACTGGACAGCAGTGGCACAGTGCCCAAAGCATCTAACACCAGCAAAAACACATAAGGCAACAGCAAAAATGGAAGGGAGACCCACGCCAAGGTGCCAGGTCTAACACACATGTATGCCTGGCATGAGCTAGTGGGTGGGACTAACCCCTTGGGACACACTAACTAATGGGGCAGTGGTTCCTGGGGCTAACCATACCCATTTTGAGTATTTTCAAGATTGTGAAAGTCTTTGTCCTCACTAAATTTGAGCTCTGAAGGCTGGGATGTGTGGGGATTGTACTATGATAGCCCTAGTGTCCTCCCACACCGAACACTACAATCCAGTTTGAGACAGGCCCTTATCTACAACTAACTCAGAGACAGAGGTCTGGCAGCACACAAGCTGTGTTTTCAGCAACCAGACAAGATTTGTTTTGGCATCCAGTTTCCCTCCTTTGAAGTGTGCCCCAGCTGTTATATGTGACCCCAGCAGACCTGTCAAACAGGCTTAGACACTCTAATGTCAAAAAGAGGTTAGATAGGAGCCTGCCTTGTGGAGAGGACAAACAAAGGGCAGTGTCCAAATGTCAGCTCACTTTTGCCTGTAATAGGGGAGACCTCTTTAAAGTGCACCCCAAGTGTCATAGGAAACGCCCCAGCAGACCTGTCAAACAGGGTTTATCATTCAAGCAAGAATTTACACTTTAATATCAAACAGGATGCTCACAGCCCCACCCTGGATAATCTGTCCGGTTGAGAGGGATCATCTCTGCCATTCAGGTGAGCCTATTGTTTGCTCTTGGGAGGTATTTCACAACCATTCACGCTTTTTCAAATGCTGATTACTGGCTGGCAGAAGTGGGAGAACAAATATAAAGGACCCTCTAGAGGCTTCAAGCAGTGAAACTATAATAGTCTAAAAGTCCCCCTTCATTAATACTTATAGTAAATTGATTTTATCATTAAATTGGATATGAAATAACTATTAAAGAGAGCCCTTGAATAGCATTTCTAGCTGCTTCCAACCCGAAATCTGCATTATTAAAGCTAATAATGTAGCCCAGTGTTTTCCTATAGAACAGCCAACCAGGCTACTGTGAAAACAGCTTTTGAGGCTTTTTCGCTGTAAGAATTTGTGAGACATTAAACTTTTAAATGCCATACTTTAAATAACATGCACCCCACCTTATGGCAAGTAATGCCTACTCATGGATGACTTATAAGTATTTAAAAGGAAGGTTGCAGCCAACCAAAAGGGGTTATTTTAACAGGTCCAATCAGTAGTTTGAAATTGCAACATCTATGCCACATGTAGTAGGCCTGCAATCATGTTTGCACTGTCACTGTAGTGGATGGTACAATGGGTGGTAAGGTCCACTAGTGACATTTAACTGACAGGCCCTGAGTACACTTTGGTACCTTAATCTAGGGTTTTATGGGTAAGTTAAATATGCTAATTAGCAGTATCCTAATTTACCATGTTAAAGGAGGAACACAAGCTTATCACTGGTTTGCAGCTGCACAGTGCCCAGAGTCTTCAGCCAGCAATAATATAATGTCCAGCAAAAGACGAGAAAAACAGGATGATCATGCAGATAAGGCAGATTTCCTACAGGTAACATTCTGTATTTATGTCAAAAGTATGGCACACCATAACGTCATCTTGATGGAATCATAGCATTAAAACTGAAAGCATTTTCTACAGAGGCTACTGCAGTAAATGAACAAAATGAGGAGTTTCTTTTTGTCATAGAAATTATGGTTAGTGATCCAGCTAAAAGGAGGACACATTTTTTTAAATTCTCGAATATCTTGATCAATGTCAGAAAAAAAGTTTGGTATGCTACTTGAAACATGTACATCCAACACCAGCAGCAGCCTGTCAGTTAATTCCCCTTTGTTCTACTGAACCTTGACCACAGTGTTGTAAGGAACAAATAGAGTGCTAACATTCGGTATTTAAAACAAACTTGTGCATATCTACATGCCATTTTGATTGAATCAAAGATGTGAATCTGAATGGATTTCCTTTCAAAATGAACACAATTAGGCAGTTCATGTTGTCATGCAAATTGTGGTTAGGGTTTGATAAAGCTAAAATCAGGACACATTTTCTATGAGTTCATAAATATCCTCCTCATCCATGTCAGTAAAGCATTCTTAAATGCAGATTGAGACATAAACGTTCAACACCGGCAGCAGACTGTCAATTAAAATCATGGTGATCAAAAGCAGCTTCACCAAAAAGTTCTAAATAGAACTAGAATAAATACATTTAGTACTCATAAGCACTCCTGAATACTATTTTGTTGGAATAGGAGCTGCTGAATTTAAAACCTTTCCTGAGGAGAAGGCTGAAGTAAATGAACATTGAGATGTTAATGCAGGTATGAAACCAGCAGGTTAAAAATGTGAAGGGAGGTACGTGTTTTTTTGAGTAATTTTCGACATAATATATCTTTAACAGGGTTAAACATTGTCAAAAAGTGAGACATCTGCATAAGGACAGCATTTCCTTTCCACATCCTCTTATCAATTGCTGAATAGATCCCTAATTTTAAAATAGTAAAAAGGATGGTGTTGGGCATCTGCAGAGGGACGTGTGGTCACAGGCTGTGCACAGCAAGGGTTGGCTACCTGCAGAGGATTGGGTCCAGGGCCATGCCACCGTCTGTGCTTTCTCTGGGCTCACAAATGAAGAGTTTTCAGACTTTATAAAGTCATGTAGCAAATCTAGTGCCAATCATTTTCTAGTGCCTCTGCAGCCATCCAGGACCTCCTGACAGCTTAATTCAAACAGCTTCTGAAGAAACCAGGACCCTATCTAACAGAACTGGCTATCTTTAGACCTATGACGTGAATTGTTTCATGGGCATACCGACTGAAAGAGTAACCTTCAAGCAACTATCTGAATTCTTCAAATGAAAGTGTCCTATCAGATGCTGAGTATGGCTTCTGCAGCAGGTACAGCACTGAATTATCTATGATCTCCATCTGGGATAACATTAACATTACCCCTCAACCTTTCGGCTGCCTTTGACACCGTCCACCATTCCACTCTACTATCCAGGCTCAAGGATCTTTGAATTCAAAGTTATGCTTTAGACTAGATATCTTTGTTCCTCTTTGGGTGGATTTTACCTCATCTTCCCCTCTACCATTTGAACCATATCCATTCAACATCAAAGCCGGGATACCTCATAGCGCAACTACCTCACACCTATTCTTCAAAGGTAAGCTTAACATCATGAAGAGATCCACCCACTCCAGCTACAACTATTTTACCAAAATGTGGGTTTTACTGAAGCTACACAAAACAGCTGACCTAGACCACTGCATCATGGTCTCTGTCTGCAAGCAAATGAAAACTGGATAAATACAAATTATCTCACGATCAATGCAGCGGTAGCAATGCTGCAAACATACCAACCAAGGTGAAGCTTAAAGTCAAATATTTAAATGGCATCTCAACGTACCAAAACTCTTTCTTGGCTGGTGCTATTTTCTCATTATAGCCAACCAATTTAGGGAACATCCGCCATGCTCCTTACCTCCTCCCCGAAGGTCTGAATCCATACCACATGTTCAACCTCTGAACTGGACATCTTCCTGGTAATACTAGGGTAGGTTTGAACATACCCATCTTACCTGCCACATCTTCTGCCAGCACTCATGTCTATCTGTAGCATCTTGTATACAGCCTTAGGTATGGATCCCTTCTGAGAACAAATAACACCTTATCTACTCTCCCTCCATAAGACACACCTCAGCCATGACCATTCATGCAAACTCAGAGACCCCAATACTTGCTGACACATCTCCTGCAACCCTTCACACCTACCAGCAACATCAAATTTACAGTGACAAGTTTGGAGCCTCTCTCAGAACCTGACATCCCTCACCTACTCTTCCCACATAGGACACTGCATCCATGGTCTCTACAAACCATTAATTTCATGCATAGACATTAATGCCACCTGCTATCAAATGTGCAAGTCTATTGATCCTGCACTTTCCTAGACATTGGATGAGCTGCAGCAAATCAAGCTTGGAGCACTGCAATTGAAGGCTAAACACTTCACTGAACAACAGACCTGTCTACATACATAGTGCCACCATGTGTCAAATGATATCGGCTATCCTCAGAAGGTCTTCTGGTGAGGATCTGATATCACAAGGGGGAGATAATTTGAGTTGGAAACTCTTGCAGAGTGAGCTTCCAGCTCAAGTTTGAAGGCTGGACACATCTGATTTCCAGGGCTTTGGTGGGGATTGCAACCCACCCAGGACCAGTCACATTGGCAGTGTAATTTGTATTGATGTTTTTCGAGGGAGGCTCTTCCCCATTAACCCCCCTCCTCTCACATGGTGAGATTTATCTCAAAGTTAGTAAGTCTTGAGCAGGGCTCAATGAGTCTAGACCACTGCCCTGTAAGCCTATAGGAGGACAAGAAGAACTAAGAAGCCTGGCAAGAGAAAGCAATGAACAAGCTTTTTTTCCCTATTTTGTGCTGCTAGGACTCCATAAGAACTTTAGTAGTATCTCAATTTCACTTCATAGCCCCTCTCACTGATTAACTTTGACTCATCTACCTTGTAACAAGGGTCTGTGAGTCCTTGAACCCTAAGGAAGCTTTAAGAAGTTGTGGGCCAAACAAAAATGTTACCATCCTGTACATGATCATCTAATGCATGACGTCATTCTTTCTGATGAATGATGGTATAACAGAGCAAATAACAAATACATATAAGACGTTAACAGCTTTACAAATTACATCTAGTCTGAATCAAACATCCTTGTAGCTTCTAAAGCAGTGCATGACAAATGGAAGGGTGGATCTTAGATGGATGAAGGGTGGATGCACATATCATTTTCAAGAGAGCTGCCTTTTACACCACGGGACAGCACTGTCAACACATTCCAGCATGACGGAAATTTAAGCCCACCAAATAATTTGATTGTTATTGCTGTGCTTTGTTCTTTCACAAATCTGGGTTCGAGGTTTCAATGGATGCTATTTTATTTGTATTTTTGTTTTTTAATTTTTAACGGTAACAGAAGCAGGAAGGGAAACCAGGGCCTTTTCTTATGTTGTTGCTGTCCCACTTTTATTATGAAGGGATTCTGCCTCCTTTTCTGTAGGTTGCTAGAACAATATAGCACAGACACTCGCAGATAGTCCTTTTGGCTTGTAGTGTACAGCAGATTTAAATAACATGAAATCAGCAATTTTAGTGTGAGGTTTAAAGCAGGTGTGTTTGCAAAATTTACTGTTGTCATATTCATCAATTTTATTTTCTAAATCTCCAACTTGACAATTTTTGTAAAGTATGAAAAACACAGTGAGTGAAAAGTAGGTTTTAAGAGAGAGAGAAAAAACAACACAAATTACCTTTTGTGGGCAAGATCTCTGGGAAAGAAAAGGATTTTTTGCTCGGAACCTTCCCCTGCATTTGAAGTTTTATGGTTTTGTGCAGGTATTAAGTTTGTTAACTTTGCAAAGGGGGCGTGGCCAAGCCGGCTACCATGGCGGCTGCATCTAGCTAGGGCTCCACGATCGGGCCAGACGAGTGGTCAATTCCAGACGTTGCACCCCCCGGAAAACGCACCCCTGGGCGTCGGAGGGTCCCGGGCATCTGCTGCTCCGCGGAGGTGAAACGCTGAAGGGGAGAAGCGGAGTGGCGGCGCAGTACAGCTCCGGACCGGGACCTGGAATCGCAAGATGGTGGCGGGCGGACCCTGAGGTCCGCGATCGAGTGACCGGAGGACCACTGGACCACGGGTACAGCCGGCACAACTACCCTGTGAACCCCCACTGAGCCTAGACCGGTACCTGCATGCCGCTGATGGATGGTGAAGCTCCGGAGACAGGTTGTGAACGTGAGCGTCCCCTTACCTGCCCTGGCGCGAAGAGAGAGAGCGGCCATGACACCTGCAGTGCCCGTCCCACGCAGCAATCGGCCCCGCAGCTGAGAGGACGAGGCACACCGGACAAGAAACGACGCCTTCCCTGGGGGCACCTGGAGGCTGCGACATCCGCGGTGAGTGCGGAGCTGCGGGGGGAGCCCTGGTGGGTCTGGAGGCAGGATCGGGACGCCTGACCCTAAGATGGCGCCCGACGGGACATCACCACATTGAGGCCTGGAGCCCGTAACTGAGAGCAGGGGACGCCGGTATTGGGGGAGAGCGGCCTCCATTCCTCCCGGATCATACCCGGGATACCCCACCCTGCGGGACGGCATACACCCGGAAGGCACCCAGAATTCGGACATTACCAATGAGGGTGGCCATCCTGGGGATCTATTGAAGAGTACCGAGCGGTGAAGTGCCCTGCGGGAGAGAAGGCACGAGACGAGACGACACCTCCCACATGCTCTGAATAACGGTCCCCGGGATCGACGGACTGCGGCCTCCTCATAGCGCACAGACGGGGGCAGGATAGCGGAGGATCTTGTGGAGCTACGGAGGCCTGTGGCGGAGTACGAAGAGCCCTGGTGGGGGCACTAATCATTGGTGGGAGCGAGATCGGAGACGAGATGTGCCCCCCCTGCCTCCTCGGGAAGAGAGGGGGCACGCGTCCCCCAGCAGACGGGCGCGGAGGATCACGTGGAGCTGGGGAGGCCGGTGGCGGAGTACGAGGAGCCCCGGTGGGGACACAAATCATTGGTGAGAGCGAAACTGGCGACGAGAAGACCCCCCTGCCTCCTCGGGAAGAGAGGGAGCCCGTGCCCCCCAGCAGACGTACCCCGACCGCAACCATGGGGAAGTCCCGGGGGACCCAACAGACGGCGGTTCCCGAGACGGCCCCAGAGAAGATGCCCAGAGCCCGGACATGGGTGGGCGCGGTGGAGCCGCCGCCTGACTCCTCGGTTTCCGTCAAGTTGGACCAGGTTCTGGCCGCCATAGAGCACTCCAGAGTCTCCATGGAGGAACGGCTCGGGACGCTAGCGACGGACATCAGCCTTATCCGTGATGACCATCGGAAGCTGGTGTATAGAGTAAAGGACGGAGAGAAGAAGATGGAAGACATATAGCCAACGCTCGATAAACACCAGCAGACTCTCCAGGAGGTGCTACATCGCCTAACCATCATGGAGGAGCGGGCGGACGATTTAGAAGGGCGCTCAAGACGCTGCAACATTCGCGTAATAGGGCTACCTGAAGGAATCGAAGGCACAGACCCCCTGCAATACTTAGAGACTTGGGTGAAATCCTTCACCCCGGATAAGGATCGCTCCGCATTCTTCTCTATGGAACGAGCCCACAGGGTCCCGGCCCGCAGACCGCCCCCAGGGGCGCCCCCGAGGCCGCTGCTAGCAAAATTCCTCCACTTCCGCGACAGAGATGCGGTGCTACGCGCGGCACGAGTGGCTGGCACCCTGCGGGTCGACAACCAGCGTGTTATGGTGTTCCCCGACTATGCACGGGCAGTTCAACAACAACGGGCCTCCTTTCTGAATGTAAAGAGACGGCTGCGCGAGAATAATATCCACTACTCCTTGCTTTTCCCGGCCCGTCTCAGGGTGGTCTACGCCGACTCTACTGTGTTTTTCACGAACGCCACAGAAGCTCAAGATTGGGCGGACCAGCACTGCACACGACAATCTAGGGCGGAGATCGCAAGAGACCCGCATCCTAAGCCTCCACGATCCGGAAGGCGGTCGCAACGGCGCCCATGCGAGGGCGTGAGTGGCAGAGCTCGTGCACGCACCCAGGACTCTCCTGACCTCGAGCAAATTGTGAAAGAATGGAGGGAGGCCTTGCAAGCGGTGATCGACCTGCAGGCATCTCCTCTACCGGATGACATTGATCGGCCACCGCATATCTTTACCTCGGAGGAGGAGAATGACAGTGATGGAACAGGGACGGGGGAGGACTCCGTGACGCCCCCCGTGGTCACTCCGCAGACGGCGGACCTCCTTCTAGATGAACAATCTGGCTCCCATGCGAAATAAGAGGGGACTCCCGGACCTACCATTGAGCCAAATGTACTTTCTTCCCCACCTATTGAACTCCGGCCCTAATCTCGTAGCCTGCTATAGCAGGTGCAACGTCCATTTTTCCTACTAATGGCCTGATTCGTTTCTGGCCCAGTACGCATGCACCGCCGCCCCCTTCTTATATTGTTGTATCCCCCTTAAGTGGGTAAACAGGTTTGGACGCACCGTCCTTGATGATGGGTCCTAGGCATTGGGGATGTTCCCCGACCCCATTGGTTCAGTTGTATACCCCAGTTGCACACTTTTCCCACCCCCCAAATGGAATGAAACAGATCCAGCCATCTCCCACTTATGCTTACGTGGCGTCGGGGGACACAGACACCCTTAGCCACCTGGAGCGACCGAGTTATGCACACCTCATTAGGCGTAGTCCCTGCGCTTGGCGAACAGACACAGACCATGACGCATCACACGCCACACACTGATGTCACCATCCTCACCCTGAATGTTAGGGGGCTTCACACTCCACGCAAACGATATGCAGTGTATTCCTACGCAAAGCGTCACAACACCCCGATAGTCTTTTTACAAGAGACGCATCTCATTGCAAAGGAGGTCGGGAAACTGCAGTTGAAATGGAGGGGTCTCCTGTGTGCCACAACCTATTCTGCGTATGCACGCGGGGCGCTGGTCTGGGTGCGACCGGGAACTCCCTTCCGGGAGCTTCGGAGAGTGGTCGACAAAGAAGGTAGATATGCGCTACTGGAGGGTCTTCTAGACGGACAGGTAGTACTTCTCGGTAGCGTTTACGCCCCTAATGTTGACCAAGACAAGTTTTGGGACCATCTCACAGGGGTCCTTGCCCCATTTGCTTCTATACCCTGGGTCCTGGGAGGAGACTATAATTGCTCACTTGACTTGAACCTTGACCGATCGCACCCGCCTCCACTGCATTCCCCGGCGCACAAGCAAACTACTAGATTCCGGGCTTGGATTTCACACTGGTCGCTCAATGATGCCCGGCGGATGCGCCACCCCCTGGTCCGCTTGTATTCCTTTCATTCCATCCCACACAACTTGCGCGTCCGACTTGACCGCTTCTTATGTATGGCGACTATCCTGCCCAGGATCGCCCACACAGACTACCTGGGCAGGATCATATCCGATCATGATGCTCATATTCTCCAGTTACACTGGCGGCCCCCACACCCACCGGTCCCCACGTGGCGCTTACCACGGGACTGTCTATCAGACCAGATCTTTCGTCACGATCAGGAAGGTAGCATCCAAGACTATTTCGCACGCAATTCGGGGACAGCATCATCTAGGTTAGTGGAATGGGATGCGTTTAAGGTGGTGGCCCGGGGAGATTGCCTGAAGCAAATAACGGGTGTTAAGCGCGTATTGGAACAGGCCCTCACCACCGCGGAACACCGCCTGGCGACCCTCACCAAACGGGACGCTACGTCCGAAGAGGAGACGCGGCGTATAGCAGAAGCCAAAACGGCCTATCAAACGGCCTCCACGGATCTGCGAAGGTGCAACTTCCGATCCTATGCTACACGGATGCATAGAGAGAGGGACAAGACGGGCACTCTACTGGCGTGGTTGGCCAGGCAAGACACGGAAGTCAAGCCCATCACCGAGATACTGGACCCTGGGGGGGTGTTAGTGCGCTCCCAAGCGGAGATTCTGGGGGCTTTCCGCGACTACTATGCCGAGACATATAGCGACCCCACCTCTACCCCGCAGGATGTAGTGGATCGCTTTCTCGATCCTTTACCTCTCCCAACAATCACGAGGACGGAGAAGGAGGCCTTAGATGCCATACTAGTGTCGGCGGATGTGACGCGGGCCCTGCGTGCCCTGGCCCGAAATAAAGCTCCGGGTCTGGATGGGTTCCCCCTAGAATATTACACGACGTTTTCAGTGCACCTAGTCCCTCGGTTAGTGGAGGTGTTTGCGGCGGCACTGAAGAAGGGAGAACTGCCGAAATCCATGCGAGAATCCGTAATCGTGACGTTCCTGAAACCACATAGGGACCCACAGCGAATGGCCTCCTACCGTCCAATATCGCTATTGTCAGCCGATTGCAAACTCTTCGGGAAGACCTTGGCGGATAGATATGTCCAAATTATACGCTCTCTGGTTCACCCGGATCAGTGCGGATTTATACCCGGCAGATGTACGTCCCAGAACATACGTCGAGTCTTCCACATTCAGGATCAGGTGCGGGGGATATACCCCCGAGCGGCCTGTCTCATCTTAGATCTTGAGAAGGCCTTCGATTCCCTCACATGGCAGTTTCTGTTCTCGGTGCTGCAGCGAGTAGGCATAGGGCCTACCCTCCTAGCCTATACGCGCTTACTGTACACCGGACTGACCTCGCGGGTGCGCCTAGGCCGATACATATCGACGGAGTTTGCGGTTCAGAGGGGCACGCGACAGGGCTGCCCGCTGTCCCCTCTGCTTTTTGCCCTGGCGGTGGAGCCTCTAGCCATACGACTCCGGCGGGAAGGGGAGAGCTGGGGCATCCCGATAGCAGACACGGTGCATAGTGTTTCCTTATACGCGGATGACCTGCTGATCTATGTGCGGGACATTGCGGACGATCTGACACCCCTCTGGGAAACTTTGCAGGAATTTACTGCGGCCTCAGGACTACGGGTGAATTGGGATAAATCCACAATTTATCCGCTGCATCCGGAACTACCTCCGCAGGAGGTTCACATAGGAACCCAGCGAGTGCCTTGGAGCGCGGAGGCCCCCCGATACCTTGGTATTTGTCTCTACCACTCCTCCACAGATATGTTCGAGGGTAACCATTGCAAGGCACTGGCGAGCATTAGGGCTACGATCGGATTTTGGAAGAGCCTCCATTGGCTCCAATTGGGAGAGTGGCGTTGGCCAAAATGATCATGGTTCCGAGATTGCTGTATTTTTTTACCAACCTGCCCGTAATCCCGCCCAGAACCTTTTTCCGGGACCTAGACTCCCTTCTTAGTGCGCTCATCTGGGGGTCCACCAGACACAGAATAGCCCTGACAAAACTACAACTGCCCACCACGCAGGGTGGCTTGGGAGCCCCATCATTCGAAGCCTACTTCTTAGCAGCACAACTGCAATGGCTGTCTCATTGGACAGCAGACAGGTATACTGTGGAAACTCATACCATCGCAGGGCAGGTATCGGTTCCGGAGCTCCGTCGCTTGCTCCTCCCTGGCACACACCCAAAGCCCACGTACCCCTTACAGGTGTTGGTCGCACGTAAGTGCATGTTGCGGATACACCGCATGTCCCCGGGGACCCCGTTGTACTCCCCTCTACTCACTCTGGTAGGATGGCCCAACCGGGAACACTACTACACGAATAGCGCGCTTCGCACATGGACGAGGTGTGGCTTAACGGAGGCGGCGTCCCTTTTCGAGGACGGGCAACTAAGACCGTTCCTTAGTTTGGTGGAGGAATACGAGCTTCCCCCAGGGCAATTCCTGCTTCACCGCCAACTCCTAGATAGCTACCGACCGCATCAGGACCTAAGTAAAGGGGAACCACACACACACCCAGTGCTACACACGATCCTACATATGGGAGCAGGACGCCATCTAACTACATGGCTTTACAAAGCCATACGGGAATTGACTAATAAACCATTGGCGACCCTCCGGGCCACCTGGGAGGCAGAAATCGGGCGGGTGCTCCATGAGGGGGAGTGGGAGAAAGCTTTGAGATACCCTAAGAAAGTCTCCAGAAACGCACGTTTTAAAAACATCCAATATTACATCCTACACAGGGCCTATCTCACACCTGCACGCCTCCAACGATTCTACCCTGACACTCAGTTCCTATGCCCCAGATGTCACGAACAAAATGCAGACTTCCGGCATATGTTTTGGAGCTGCTCCATCATTCAAATCTTCTGGCACCGCATTCACACCGCTTTGAGTACCCTCACTGGGCTAACTTGCATGAACACTTGGGAGGCCAGTGCCATAGGCATCTTTCGCGTAAGTAAGCAGCACAAGGTGCAGACTCGCTTCCTCTCCTTAGCGGTGCTCTTGGCCAAACGCAGCATAGCCATGCATTGGCGTTCCCCCACCGGTCCTCCGGTGGCGGCGTGGGTGGGAGCTACGTACAAATGGGCGGCGGCGGAGGAGGAGACATTACGGGAGGAGGAGGTGAAAGGGACCCGCAAGCACCCTATATCAATGGAATGGGCCATGTTATTATACCAGTTTAGGCAGCTCTCCCCGGGGGCGGACCCACCAGACGACGCATCTACACAACTAATCCAGAGTACACAGTCACAGGCCCTGCCCACCTGAATCCGTAGACTCCCAACTGCGCGAGGTCTTGACACACCCTAGCTCCAGGCACACTATTACGATTCTCGGTCGTACCGACTAGGATAGGCAAACATGAGTATCAGAGGTACCTCACCATCACGACGCTACATTCCCTCACTAATGTAATTGGATATATTCTTCCATATCCATTCCCTAGTTTATGCCTATGTTAAACCCCAGTTCCTTTGCCATATATGGAACCCGAGATCGTAGGATGTGAACGTCACGATAACTGTATGCACTGTTTATGCTTCCTGGTGACGAATCATCAATCAATACAGTTGTTAAGTATCCTTACAGGATGTATGATCGGACACGACCACTTGAAGAATATGAATGATGTACAATGTATGAAATGTGAAAATGGCAATAAAAATAAGTTTAAAAAAAAAAAAAAGTTTGTTAACTTTGCAAAACGTTACCAGCAAAACTACCTGATCACAGCATTACAACAAAATTTAGACTACCAGTAACTAGGTCATCATCAAAAGCCTAAAGGTAGCATGAATGCTAGAACCACAACAAAACTATGCTAGGTAAACATTGAAAACAATGGCTTGAGATCCCCCATCCATATGGCCCGATATAGTGCTTCTTAGATTTTTGCTGTCCTTTGTCTATGATATTAATGGGAACTGGTGTCCATTTGTTGGACCTAACTATAGTTTTCTCCAGAACGTCCAGAACGCCGCCACCAGACTAGTCCTCAACCTACCGCGCCACAGCCACATCAGCCAACACCTACGGAACCTACACTGGCTCCCCGTCGAAAAGAGAATCACCTTCAAGTTTCTCACCCATGTACAAAAGGCCCTCCACAACACCAGACCCGCCAACCTGAACCAATGCCTCGTGTTCCACGCTCCCCAGCGCTCTCTCTGCTTGGCCCAGCTCTCCCTCGCAATGGTTCCTAGGATCAAGAAAAGCAGAACAGGAGGGCGCTCCTTCTCCCTCCTTGCGACCAAGGCATAGAACTCCCATTCTTAGATGGAATTCAGTGAACCTCCAGGATCTGCAGAACCCCCCTCACACCTCCTTTCCCTCAGCACCTTGAGACCCTTTCTGGGTGAGTAGCTTGCGCTCTATAAACCCCTGATTGATTGATTGATAGATTTCATAAGACAACAATAAAAAATAAAAATAGGACTCACCAGCAGATGGGGGTGTTGCCCGAAATGTACCAGATACCATTTCTCCTAAACTTGAAGAGGAATTTCCACTTGGTTTCCTATATTTCAATCAAAGGACAATAATATAGATTCATATTAGCATAGCTGAGCAAAAGGGGTAATATATAATCCAACAAATGTGCTAACAGGCTGAGAAGCAATTTACAACTGTGTAAGATAAGAATGTACAGCAGTAAGTTAATTATATTAAGATTATTTTCTTTAGCTTTTACATAAGCATGTAGATCAGTGGTTCTTAACCTGTGGTCTGGTGACCCCTAGGAGTCCGAGAAGCATACTCAGGGGTCCTGCGATTGCTAAAATAATGAATTATTATCAGATTATTATGGTATATATAAATAAAGAAGCAACATGTAAAGCTGACATTTTTAAAACATTCTGTAAATGTGAAGGAATTTGTAATTGAAGGCTAAAAATTAAGTTAGCAACCTCAGATTGATGAGGGAGCAGTGCAATTACACCAAACAGGATGTGTGGTATGGACAATGAATGGCCTCATTTGAATGTAGAAAGGCTCCAACCTCCTCAATACAATTAACATTTAGTTTTTTTATGTTTGTTTGTGAATCCAATAAAATATTTAGGCATTTGTTTGATAAATGCTTGTTTCTGTATTTGTTGTGTATTGTTTTGCAGTTCAAATCATCGCACATGCTTAGGCCAGGGTCTCCTGCCAGTAATGACTCAGTGGGGATTCTCTGATTCCAATCATGATTCCAATAACGATTCAGTCTGGCTCCTCTGGTTCCATTACTGATTAGGTGGGAGTCCACAGAAGTCAAAAGTTTAACAAGCACTGATGTAGATGATTTTTATAAGTGAATTTTTCCTGCACCCAACTTTTGAATTCTACAGTCATAGACAACAGCCCTGTACTCTCTGTTGTAGAACTTTATCTAATGCATGTCAGAGAGGTGAGGATTCACCACAGTAGGCAATCATAGCCTAGGATGCGGCTGGCAGGACATCTGGGATCTTTCATGCCAGGTTGAGGGCATGGCTGCCCTTTACTCTCCTCCCTGGTAAGTGCTGCCATGGCCATTACAAAATAGAGTATTTTTATAATTGTATATAGTAACAAAAAACTCTTTAAAATGCATCTCTATAGGCATAACAAAAGGAAAGAGTACCGTATGGTAAGTGACAATCATGCACTAAGCACTATAAAAATGTCATAATCATAAAACACACTGAATTCAACATGGGTGGTCACTTGGTCAACACAGTACATTATAAGCCACATGGAGAACCTGCTTAGATGCCAAACTTCGAGGGGCGTGCACGTCCTACAAGCCTACTGGGGATGCATGATCTGGCTGCAGGGACATGTTGAACCACCCTTCTTTAAAACCATGCTGATATGGGCATCAATTATTGGTGGCCAGAGGCAGCAACTGTCCATCTTGAAGTGCCCTTTGGTATGCCATGATTCTATCATTGCAATGTTTGGTTTCAGAGGTCATGAAGGCAGTGCAGTGCAAGTGCAGAAAGGAAACAGGGTTGTTTAAGTTCTGTAGTTTCCATACCTTGCCCATCCTCTAGTGCTTCTGTATAAAGTATGAGGCTAATCAGGCAAATGAGGGGTACGTATAGGAGACACGATCAACCCTGTGACATCACAGGGTTCAAAGGTAGCCAAGCATTCTCTCGAAATGCTGCCCATAAATACTGCATTTATACAGTCACTGCTGGCCTAGCTATAACTCACACCCCTGCAATGCACTGCTTATGGACTCACATATTACATCATTCATGACATGGTCAGTGACATCACTGATGACATCATCCTGTAAGTGTAAGGGTGATAGTATTTCTAATATATGTCATCTGAGTGGCTGTGATACTGTGTGAATATGTTTCTGATTGGCTCTATGAGTGGCTGTATAGCTGTGTGAGTGGATGTGTTAGTGGCTGTATGGGTGTGAACGGGTATGCGAGTGGCTTAATTGGAGAGTGAGTGGCTGTGTGAATGGTTATATTCAAGAGTGTGCAGGTGTGGGAGTAGCTGTTTGGTTGAGTAAGTGGTGTGTGAGTGGCTGTACTGGAGAGTGAGCAGCTGGGTGAGTGGCTGTATAGGTGATACAGTGGCTGTGTGAGTACCTGCGTAGATATGTGAGTGACTGATTGAGTAACTGTATGGGGTAAATTGGGGCTGTGTGATCAGCTGTATGGTTAAGGGAGTGGGTGTGTAAGTGGCTGTATATGTTACGGAGTAGTTGTTTGAGTGTATATATAGATAAATGAGTGGGTATCTGACTGTATTAGAGAGGGAATGTCTATGTGAGTAGGTATATGAGTGAATGAGTGGGTATGTGACTGGTTGTATGGATTTGTGAATGGATATGTATGTGGTTGTGTGAGTGAGTGAGCAGCTGCATGAGTGTCTGTATAGATGAGTGTGAGGGTAAATGAATAGCTGTATGAATCAGTGAGCAATTGTATGAGTGAGTGAGTGAGTGAGTGTATAGTGTGAGTGGCTCTAAGGAAGGATGGTTGATTAAATGAGTGTGAAAGAGGGTCTATGTGAGAGTATGTGGTTATCTCAGTCACTGTTTCAGGTGACTGAGGACATGTGTTAATATCTGTATGAATAAGAGAGTGGTTGTGGGAGTATCTATATGGGTGAGAGACTGGTTGTGTGAGTGCCATTATTTATTTAATGCGTTTTTATATAGCGCAAACATTAACCGATGTCAGAGCGCTTTACAAAAGGATCAGTTACATTGCATAAGGACTTCAGAGTATATGGTTACATGAAAGATACAAAGAGAACAACTCTAAATTCACATAAGAATGGTAGTCAGTGCAAAAGTCTACTACAAATACTTGTGGTTAGAGTTACTTATATAAAAGTTGCAAATTAACTCAATGAAAAGATTCAAACAGATAAACTCTAAATTCACATAAGAATGGTAGTAAGTACATAGACTACTACAGAGACTAGGGGTTAGGGTTGTATATATATATATATATACAAGTTGCAAATTAGCTCAAGTAAAAGATACAAACAGATAAACTGCATTGCGGGGGAGTAAGTTACAGTTAGCTCATGTAACTATAACTGCTGAATTTCTATGGTTTTGTACAAGTGAAATGTGAGCCTAACAATAACATCACAGTTACCCGTAAGTTTTTCGATGAATTTTTTAAGTTGTTTTTAAATCTATTTCCTAACTGGAACGTTCCAGTAACCTATGTTTTTTTCTGTGAATTTCTAAGGTTTTTTTAAATTCCATTTCTTAACTATAACGTCCCTGTAACCTTAGATTTTTTCAGTGAATTTCTATGGTTTTTTAACATTTCCTAACTGTAACCTAGAACCTTTTAGAGTGAGTGTGTGAGTGGTTGCATGAATCTCTGAGCGGGTCTGTGAGTGGCTGCATGAGTCTCTGTGTGGGTCTGTGAGTGCATTAGTTGCATTAGTGGGTGAGTGAGTGGGGGATTGAGTGTCTGTGTAGGCCTGTCAGTCAGGGCACAAGTCTCTTAGAGGGTCCCTCAGTGGCTGTGTGACTCTGTGCGAGTCTGTAAGTGCATACATTACTCTATGACTGAGTGTGTATATATATTATTTTTTTTGGCAAGGTGTGCAAATTATACGGGGCGTCGCACAGAGCATCACAACGGGGCTGCAACTCTAACCACATGGGAAACAAATTTGGTTTGTGGCATTTAAAACTCATAAGGTGTCCTTAAGACACTCCTCCAATGCACACAGGAGGTCAGGGTACCCCTACCCTGGCTCCTTATAATCTATTTAATCTTTGTTTTCTTTCCCCAAGACCCTGTTCACTTAATAAAATGGCGGCCGCAACGTTTTACACAGGTTGCGGTCAGTCAATGACAGCACGGCTCCTGGGTTTGCGTATGCATTGTGGAGGATCTGCGTCCCTATATATACAAATTTGTTTTTCTCTTTATATCTCAAAAACTACTGAACGCATTCACACCAATATACAAAAGGTCGATTTCAATTTGGTGTATCTCCGTTCAGCAGTTTGGGCTATAGTCATGTCTACATGTCTAAAATTGCATGGGGAAATTGCGTTTTGGGACCCCCCCTTTTTCTCTGCCCCCACTTGATGAATCACCCCAAAACTTTCAAAACACAAGCTGAACTGACTGTCATACTAGTTTTGAAACTTTTGTGAAGATTCGTCAAACACGCCAAAGTTATTGGCAAAACCAAAAATGCTTTTCCTATGGAAACTAGATCCTAACTATAATTAGGTACTGGCAACAGCCAGTAGGTGTGATAGATATATATATAGCGATATTTATATATATATTTATATATCACATATATATATCTATACATCAGAAAGGACAGATTATATTTGGATTCATGGATTTTACAGCTTTGTGTGTAGTACACCACCTTCATCCTTCTACGTACAGCCTTGTCCTCTCCTTGACTAGACAAGCTCACACTTCCTTGTAAGTCATCTTCTCTTACTATATTTCTCTATGCCCTGATTGCCTTTCTCTCATCTTTCTTTTAAAGTGAAACATCAAGCTCCTTTCCTCAAGAAAGCATCCCTCTAAAACTATAGTCGTTTTTTCTGTCCGCAGCAAAAGCTAGTCCATTCCAATACATTAGGAAATATTATCTGACTTTGAAGCTGTTTCAGGCTATAAAAACTATTTGGATAAATCAAAGTTAATGCTGTTCAATTATTCTAAAGATGTTTTCCCAGATGACTTCACTTGAAATGGTGCCTGACCTTGATTGAGCATGTAAGCATGCCAATTCCACAGCCCTGTTTTATGATCTGAATTATGCTCGCCGGTGTTGTCAGCTGCTATATTTAGATGCAGCATTATCTCTCTTGTTCTTTATTTCCCTCTCTTTCTCTCTCTCGCCATTTATCTTTTCTTCTCTCTTTCTCCTTGTCCTTACGGAGAGTTCAATTTAAAATTATGAAGAGGTTTTTTATGGACCTTTGCCTAGTACACTCAGTCCTCCTGAATACTGGAAGTTCACAATCTGTGGGTCTGAACCCTTGTATCTGTCCCCTCTTTACATTCAGCTTTTTGCTTTGGTGCCAGAACCCTTAGTCGGAGACCCAGACAGCATTTCAAATATGTGATAATGACATTAATAATAGTTATTACCAATTTCCGTTTGAAAAGTCAAAAGGCCTGATTACAATTTGTGTTTGCCATTTAACACACCTGATAAATGACAGAACCATGGGGTATGTTATTTATTGGGTGCAATAAATAGCACCTATTACAAGAGTGTGAGGAAATATATGTGCATTTTGGTGTTTAACACACCAAAACCTGCATGGTACGGTAAATACCCCTTGCTAAATTCTGGCAGTTATAACTAATTAAACTAGGGCCCTCATTTACAAGAGACCTGCACCGCTGGATTGTCACAATTCATGACGATTCAGTGGTGTAGACCTACAGCAGGAGTACGACCTAGCGCCCACAGAAACGTTCTGATATCTGCAAATTAGACATGCCTTAAATGTTGTGATACCACGGGGAAGCAACCTCCCTGAGGCTTCCCCATTGGAAGACAGTCTATTGAATGATTACATAGAGTGCAAAGCTATATCCCTGACCTACCAGACACTGATAAATAACTCCCCTTACCCCCCGCACCCCAACAACTCCGAGAGTGCTGGCATACTGACTTGAGAAACTTGGAGGAGGAAGATTAGGTATCCCCAAAAGAGTCAGCTATGTTGTCAAAACTTAGGTTAGTTCAACTTAGAATACTCCATAGATCCTACTTTTCCTGTAACACCTTAGTAAAGATGGGAAGAGGATTAGACTCTAAGGGGCATATTTACAATAAAGTAGGGAAGTGTGTCACTATGCCAAGAAGGCTAACAACACGATTCATCACTTTAGAAACGCATGGCTGCACCACATTTACTAGAATATGGTGCAGCCCTTCGTTTCCCCCTGCGCTGGCACTAACTTTGGCTGCCTGGCGCCAACGCAGGCACCCTTGCACTATAGTACAAGGGTGCCTGTGTTGAGGGGAAGATTGTTTATATGCAGGAAGGTCCCCCTTCCTGCACATAAACAATCTTTAAATGCCGGTTTGTAACTTCTATGTGTGTTGCTTAATGCAGCACACATAGAAATTGCAAAACAGCATTTTTTTTAAATGATTATTTATGTGCAGGAAGGGGGACCTTCCTATACATAAACAATCATAGGCAATTTGCTGTTTGTATGTGTGATGCACAGGGCAGCACACATAAAAACAGCAAAAAAGAAGAGAAATAAAGCATTTCTCCTCGTTACGCCTGTTTCAGACCAGGTTTTCCCCGGTCTTAATTTTGGCGTTACCTCCTACTTATCAATCAATCAATCAATCAAAACATTTATAGAGCGCGCTACTCACCCGTGGTCGGGGGGGGGGGGGGTAGAAGCAGCTACTGATTGAACAGCCATGTCTTAAGAAGTCTCCTGAAGGTCAGCAGGTCCTGGGTCTGTCGCAGGTAGATGGGGAGGGTGTTCCATGTCTTGGCGGTGAGGTGGGAGAATGATCTGCTGCCAATGGTCGTTCGGCGGATGCGTGGGATGGTGGCAAGGGCGAGGTCAGCGGAGCGAAGCTGACGGTTCGGGTGTAGAAGGTGAGTCATTCATTGAGGTATGCTGGTCCGGCGTTGTGGAGTGCTTTGTGGGCGTGGATGAGGAGCTTGAAGGTGATCCTCTTGTTGACAGGGAGCCAGTGCAGGTCTCTCAGGTGGGCGGTGATGTGGCGAGGGATTCAGAGGATGAGGCGTGCAGAGGCGTTTTGTATGCGTTGGAGTCTTTTCAGGAGCGTGCTTGTGGACTGAGCGGATGTTGAGTAGTATGCATCTGAGACTGTTGTGCCTGCTTTGGTGGGATGGGCAGGACGTGCCGGTGTGCGCTGGCTGGTGTAGCTGCAGTTGCGGCAGGTTAAGGGTCCGTGGGTGAAATTCGGGGTGGTCTGGAAGCAGGCGGAGTGTCGGCCGGTATTGAGTGCGTGGAGGGTGTTGGAGTCGTAGCGGCGTCGGGTGTCGTGGTGCTCACGGGGGCCAGGGGTCTGGCACTGTGCGTGGTCCAGGCACGGACAGGCGTGGACAGGCGCAGACAGGCTTGCCTTAGGGGCACCCGCTCCGCGCATCCGCTGCGCGACCACACAGTGGTCGCCATTAAGAAGGGGAGGGGGCGGGACCAGGGTAGGGAGGCAGGAACGGGGACTGTGTCGGGGGGAGGGGCCGCGGGGCAGCAGCGGTGGGAAAAAGAATACACACAGCGAGAGTAACAGGGGTGAAAACAAATAAGGCACAGTGCAAAACTCAAAAAAATAACACCTACAAGCACATGGACAGGCTGAGAGACAGTGGGGGCAGCACATGTAAGCAGGAGGTGAGGGTGACGAAAATACACGGGGCGCTGCGGGCTAGAGAGATGCCACCGACTGAGTCGGGCGGAAGCTGGCGCGAACCCTGCTTCAAGGGGAGGCTCCGCACGGGAGCGAAGTGGCGACGAGGCGATGCTGCTGGGGAGAGTGTTGACCTGGATGAAGGTCTAGGTCTCACACGCGCACCCCTGCAGTGGTCACCATTAAGAAGGGGAGAGGGGCGGGACCAGGGTAGGGAGGCAGGAACGGGGACTGTGTCGGGGGCAGCGGCCACGGGGCAGCAGCAGCGGGAAAAACAATACACACAGCGAGAGTAAGGGGGATGAAAACAAATAAGGCACAGAGCAAAACCCAAAAAAATAACACCAACAAGCACAAGGACAGGCTGAGAGACAGTGGGGACAACACCTGTAAGCAGGAGGTGAGGGTGACGAAAATACACGGGGCGCTGCGGGCTAGAGGGATGCCACTGGCTGAGTCGGGCGGCAGCTGGCGCGAACCCTGCTTCGGGGGGGCTCTGCACAGGAGCGGAGTGGCGACGAGGCGATGCTGCTGGGGAGAGTATTGACCTGGACGGACTGGGACTTAGGCTGCCCTTGTGAATAGGAGGCAGCATCAAAATCAATGGGTGTTGCTGTGGAATGGCCACCGCAACACCCATTTCCCTCGCCTTTCGAGCTAAATACGGTGTGAAAGGGTGCCTTATTTACAAGGCAGCATTAAGCCATGATAAGTGGCTTAGCGCTGCCTTGTAAATAAGGCGAGGCCCATATCACCATCAAAACGTCACTGGAAGTGACGTTGTGGTGGCTATTGGGGCATGTAAATACGCCCCTAAGTGTCACAGAGGATGTGTAACACTAATGTTCTGCCTTCTGCAGCACACATAGAAAGAAAGAGGAAAAAGCCTCTTGTGATTGCCCGAAGATTAAAACCTATTGGGGAAGCTATAATACAGTGCCTGTGAGGGGTGTGCAGGGTGAATTTGCAACCCACACCTAAGTGGTGCCTTCTTAATGTATGGGACGCAACGGATCATGGCTGCAAAGAGCAAATCTGGCTAACGCTTGTGACAACAGTTGCTAAGCTTAATAAAACCCGGAGATGGGGGGCATCGACAGCACCAACACTAATAGAAGATGCACAAGACTAATAGAAGAAAGACATGTACTGGTGTATGGTGGCAGAGAAAGTTGTCAATGAAGGCAGGGGAAGCCCTCAGAAATAGGAACAGTTCTGGGGGAAATGGAACTCTTACACAGGAATTATAGGCATCTCCCCATCCACCACTCTGAGTGGAGTTGTCCCACGACTAGCTGCCCATGAGGAACTGGATAGTTAGACCTACAAGGGGCTGCAAGGTTAGGGGAAAGATAACTGTACTGCTCTGTTGTTTTGAAACCTTGTGTATGGATGGCGGCATAGAAATGCTTACCACTGTATGCTCTTTTATAAGTATTGTCCAACCCTAAACATAAACCAGCTGAGAAACAAGGCTTTCCTGGTGTATAGCTTTTTACTGCTATCACCGTGGAACTTGATTTACCTGTGCTGAAACCGTATCTTTTACACAAGTCACATTCATTACATTTTGTGTGTTTTATAATATTCCTAAAGATCGAGCAGTATTTTAGGAGGTACCATTTTTGGTAGGAGAAAGGCGATCCCAATTGCTTTCATAAGATTCCAAACAGCCCAGTGTTTGAGATTTATCAGGGAGATGAACAGTTTCATATAGTGACTGTAACATGGATGCCCAGTGGTGCCAACTGCGTCCCACCTGTGAAATGTTGTTGCTTCTATTGTATGATATTTACTGTGTATCTATTCTTATTGATAAGTCATTATTAAATTATTGCTGTTTTGCGCAACATAACTCTGGGCATTCAGCGCCTCATTTATGAGGCCCTGACGACACTATTTTTTGAAGTTCTGGTGTCGCAATGTGCCGCTGGCAAATGTATAAGGCCCTGTAAAGCAATGTTACGTGGCTTTTCATGTCCTTATAAATATGTGTCCCTTTCACGCAGAAAACTGTGTGATAGGGGCATTCCAAGGGTGTTTCCCAGCAACATCCATGACTTTTTGACACTGCCCCAGATGTATGAGAAATCATAAGTCTGAGGCAGCGCCAAAGTCTTACGCCTCCCCAGGGTTAAGGGAGACACAATATGGAGAAATATATTTATTTCTCTTCGTTTTTCCTCTTTCTAGTGTGCTGCATTCTGCAGCACACATAGAAAGAGGAAAACGCCTCTTCTGCACAAAAATAATCATTCCTGCAATGCAGGCACCCTTGCACCATGGGGCATGGCAGCCCATCGTGTGCCGGCGCAGTGGAAAAGGACAGGAATGCACCATATCTAAAAAGGCGCATTCCTGCCCTTTTCTTTTGCCGCAGGGCAGCGTAGCAGCAAGGCCTGCTGCGCTGCCGTACGGCAAATAAACATAAATGAGGCCCTTACTCTTTATAGTTACTGTGATAACCATGCTGTGTATCATTTACTTTCAACCGTTACACCACTTCTTCGAGCTTGGTTTTGACTGCTCAACCAGGTGTCATTGATTGAGGGTCAAGAAGGTCTGGAATACCAACTTTCAGTTGCGAACAGAGCACCTACTGTCCTTGTTTGTAGGGAACACTTGCAGTGTCCTGTTTCAGATTACTGAGTGGTCACTGCCACTTCAAGGATCAGGAAAGAAGACCGCTAACAAATTACCAGAGGAGTATTGACTAGGGGGGACCTCCAAGTACTCTGATGCCGCTTCTTTAACAGCTGAACGGGATGGCACTCTCTCTGCACCACAAAGCTTAGAAACTGGGGACGAATTACCAGAGGAGCACCACTGGAAGGGAGGGCTCATGGCCAAAGAGAGCAGCAATCCTTGTAAAAGGCTCAGGAAAGAGTAGCACCAAATCGCAGTCTCTCAGTGCAACACTTCAAAGCACAAGATTGTACGTTGCTGCTCTTCAAAATTGGAAATCAATTATTTTTTTGCACTTTTGTGATTTTACTTTCCGATTTTGGAATGTTCATATTTTCTGATGCATCTGCATGGAAACATGCCTGGATTCACTTCCCCCACACTCAACGCAAGGTTCATTTGATGGCTTCTAGCTGTTGTGCCAGTAAGTTGAAGCAAATAGCTGGTTACGGTGCCAGTATGTAGAAATACTCACTTGAGCTGGCACAAATGTTTGAGAGTCTGTATTGAAGGACCCATCTTTTGCATTCAGAAATTTCCAAGGAGGGCTTGTCCAGAGGCCCTCGGCACCGCAAATGGCCACAGAGAAAGCAAGTACAAAGCTGGAGACAACGTACCTTCTAGAGTGGCCAAGAGTCCAACATGAAATATCTCTGGAACCAGTTTCCTTTACAAGGCATGGTTTATGATTCTGAGCTAGGGGTGACCTCCTCTAGATACCTCTATGAATCCCCAGGCCAGAAAGTGACACTCAGTTCATCCTTGAGACCTCTTGAGGCAACCAGAGTTCCCACACCCAGGCTCCCCTCCTGCACATTGTCAGAGAAGTAGGGATGAAGCAGGCCTCAATGCTCTGTGCAGTAGCAGGTGATGAAGATGAATGACACATGAGTAGGTAGCAAGGTGCTGTTGTGTCCTGAGCAGGCATAATACAACAAGGGTTACCTCAAATACTCTGTGTCAGCTGAGCATAGGACTTCGCTGGTGGCAGGCAATCCTTCTGAAACATGCAATCATTCAGCTTCTCCGTAGAAAGGAAGGGCTGTCTTCTGACAAGTGGTCCTAGCTGTGCTTCTCTCAGGATCTTGAGAGAGACTCATTCCTAACGAGCAGGGTTCTCTTGCTGGCTTGTGGTTTTTCTTATTTACACTGTTGTGCAACTCCTTCTCAGGCTGACGAGACATCACAGAACATCACAAAAGAAATGGAGGCTTTTGGAGGGGACAACTGAATATCTTATGTGTGGCCATCAAAGAATGGTCAAATTCATGGATATGAAGAACAGAGGACCGGGAGTCAACATATGCCGCTAATTGCACCCCACTGCTACAGTCCCTCAAGAAAGACCTAACAGATGGTGGGTGATGGCCCCATCCATGAAGCGGAGAATAGAACCCATCAAAATTAATTTGTTTTAGAGCCTTTTGTTCCTGTTCCAGCATTTACCCTTATGAAGAACAACAGTAGTTACCTGGAGAACTACAGATGACATTTTATCTGTCTCGTTCTCAACCTGGTGTATAAAGTACTGTTCTTTGTGATCGGAGGAAACATGGCTTTACAGTATTATGAAATGGCTCAGTTTTCCATTTTTGGTAAATAGCTTCGATAAGATAGGACTAGGGCTCGGTGACTGCCAAAACCATATAACACCTATTCCTTTAAATGCAGCGGTGCTCCTTCAGTGTGGGGCGTCTGGCTCTCTAGCGGGGAATGGTTTACTCTCATAATTTCAAACTTAAACTCGACTGAGAGACTGATAGGTCAATATGAATTAGGTGCGAGGCAAGATTGACTGCCCCTCTTAAATGCAATACTGATTTTGCACCACGCTTAGAGGTTTTCTTCGTATTTCTAGGCAGAGGGCAGATTGTCTAACTCATTTTTCACAATTCATTGCAAAGAGTAAAATACAATATTTGATGACGCAGGAGGCAATACTGCCTCACACACATACATTTTCACAAACACCCTGAAAGCAAAAATGAGTTCCAAGCTCAGGTACACCGTGGGAATGCCACCTTGAAGCGAGGGATTTGCCTGCTCATTCAGTTACACCATGCCCTCAGGGGTGATATCACTAAACATCTGATCTCAACCTTCTACAGAAACTGCATTAACATCTATGAGGTCATAGAATACTGCATACCTTTTACAAATATAACAAAGATAAACAAAATAGCAGAGAATTTATGACACAAGTGGGAGCGAGATCTCACACACTTTCTGAAACGGATGAATGGGAACAACTGTTCTGAGATATAGTCTATGTCTCAATCAATCAATCAATCAATCAATCAATCAATCAATCAATCAATCAATCAATCAATCAATCAATTAATCAGGTGTTTGTTAAGCGTGACTACTCACCTGTATCCTTTATGAAGTGATTTTCAGTGGATAGTGCACATTAGATATTTTAGGGTTCCAGCTCAGACCAAGCACTGGGTTTAAGGAAGTGTTTATTGCTAGAGAGGTTGTCAGCATCCAAGTATTCACTTGGCTGGCATACATTCTGGATATACCCCGCTAAAAAAAAACAGTTATCAAAAGCTGCAGGTCCCACATCCACTTTGAGACATAGAGTATTATATTTGTAGCCCTTCCCAAATATTCTTTCCCCATATTGTTTAGAACGTGAGAAGAGCGATCACCTTAATCAGAAAGGAAGATATCTGTTGTCGAGCCTCATGGCAGATGCAAATAAATGCGTAACCTGGGGACATAGTTAAGGCGCTCACAGAAATGGAAAGGCTGACATACAGGCTACCACTCAGGGATGTTTTATTTATTGCGTGTTGGGCATCAGATGATGATCTCTACCAGCCAGAACAAATAGGAGTCTAGTGGCAACCAAGAGACACAAATAATGCAAAACCTTGTGTTCAAATGTATGACAGAGATAAGGAAAATAATCACACTGGTGCCCAAGATGACATGGACACTTTAAGGAAGAACTCACACTTTTTGGTTGAGTTTTGTAATGACCTAAGAGAGGCTTACCAGTGGCAGCTGGGCTTATAAGGATACATGATGATGTGGTTGAAACAAAAGAAGGATTGGGAGTATACTATCTGCCCTCCAACTTGAGTACCATTATTGGAAAGGCATGCTCAGGGACGTAGCATAGTGAGGTTTGGGGGTGTGAATCTCAAATTTCCCAACAAAAAAAACCTGTGGAACGCAGGATGGAAGAGTGCGATGATCAAGGTTCGGGAAAGACTGTTTCCATGAGGAACAGGGTCATTGCTGAGTTGCTTAGGTGGACTTTTGTCTGGAGCGGCACTGTGGGCAAAAAACAATGGGTGTGAATGGTACCCAAGCAATTGCCAGTGGTTAGACTATTTGCGAGCATTCATACCATTGAGTTTGAATGCCAGTAGTATACCTGGAAATCCGAGACTGGTGCAGCATTCTAAGCTCACTACTGCCAATGTTTGTGGATTGCAAAAATAAATACATTTGCACCCATTTATGAAGTACGTCTGTGGATGCAGATATACTACTTTTTAGGTCGAGCACTCGAGACCTCTTGTATATACTTTAGTATATACTTATATGTGTATGTACTTAGTGGGCTCGTAAGATCAGCCCTAGGACTTGTCTGCTTCCGCTGAGGGACTTTGTTTTCCATTCAACTGCCTCTAATTAACTGTCTTAATAGAAAACAACCAGCGGAGTTCAGTAAAATACCAGAATTGCTTTCTGCTTAGGGACTTTCTTTTTTAAAAATTTTCTGGCAACTGCCTCTATTTAACTTTCTTATTAGAAAACGACCAGCAGAGGTAGCAAAATACCACAATCACTTTAGCATTCTCTAGATTCCAGTCCATAGAAATTGTCTTCCACAAGCACCCGTAGACAATAATCTTTTTTTCAAATCTTGCATTTTCAGTGATATGACCACCAAAGGCCCTGATTTTATATTAAAAACAGAGCTTTGGACCATACCATTTCCCGCTGAAAGGCAATATTTCTCTCCATGTGTTCCCATACCTGGCATGCCACACACTTTGGTGCTTATTTTCCCTCCATGTTAAAGAACAGAAGATGTTTCAGCACCCAGGGTAATGTGCTGCATAGCTAAATACATATAAGGTCCCAAAGGTGGGACCGATTGCATTGCAAATGCTTGTTTGGTAAACCTGTCACTATGTATATATATTTAATTTTCAAATCCAGAAAAGTAAGAACTTAAAACATCTTAGTGAAATGGAAACAACAAGAAAAACCAACTCAGTCATAGCAGATCCGACTGAGGACCCCCCAGAACCAACTACTGAGCCAAGATTATATTTACTAGGGTGGTGTCACACCCAAACACCCAGCCTCTCCTTGAAGCCAGAAACCTGGGAATGCGAGCTTCAACCTTGATGAGCAGATGGTTTGCCTTAGTGTTCTCTCCTTGCTCCCAAACGATGTTTCCTCTGTTTTAGATGCTGTTTGAGAAATAATTGGGCCAATGTGACCAAAAAGGAAGAACATGCCCGTTGAAGTTATGATCGTGGTTGAGGGAAATTATTATTAGAAGAGTAATGTTTCTGAGATGTTTCTCTTGTTTTAACTGTAACACCAAGACCTTTGTAGGCTGCTTGGAATGGCTCTAATTTCTGCACTTGTACACATTTGATGAATGTTTATTTGAACTATTATATGTATACTGACTGAAAAGTTACACTGCTAAGCGTAAAATTCCTATCTTAATTTCTTAAATAAAATTCGTTACAAAAACGGATATCATGGATGTGATATTAAGATACGTGAACATACATCGAGACAACATGGCAGGATAATTAGCAGAAGACTCAAGAAACAAATACAAATTTGGCTAAAAGACCATGGTCTTACGGAGATGAGTGCAAGGCCAGGCACAGGCGAAGACTATAACATTCACTTGGACACAGGGTGAAAGAACACAAACAAAGACATAGTAAGTTAGAGTTATGTCACATACACCTTCAGGTTCCTTTGAGTACTCTCAAACTAGTTTGGAAGCATATTGTACTGGGCTTAGCCACAGTCCACAAACTGACTAAAAGTGCATAAACATGCTCATGACTTGTGTAGACGGGTTCAAGACTGCCTTTGGAAGACCTTCCATTGGGACTACCCACAGCGTTGATGATCACACAAACAAAGGTATGCCAAAGATTGCAAGATGCACCTTCTTTCTCTGGAGCATCCTTAATTGTAACAGTCAACTACTACCAACAGACTCCCATGAAGATCATAAAACTCATCCACTGCTTCAAAAACACTCCAGAGCAAAACTGCACTACATAGACAGCAATCTGTCAACTGACTACCAATACCGCTTGGAAACCATGTAATTAGCGAGCAAGGTGCAATACAAAATATGTGTAGCTCTCTGTGCAACACCACCTGCAACACATGCTCTTAAAAGATTTGCACATTGCACATGAAAGCCTGCAACTTCTGCATTCGAGATATTAACACAGAACATCTGTTGGGCTAAAGAATTTGTCACAACATGCCTTAATGGCCAGCTGTATCATTCATAACTTTTCTCATTTACCACACACTGGGCTAACCTTGGTCACCCCTTTCCTACATCACATTGTTTCTATTCCGATTGCTACATGATCATACCCTTATGGTCACCTTATACACAAAACTTTCACAGGCCTTCCACCTAACTAAATTACATGATGAAAGACAAGGTTATTTCTAACTTTGCTGGTTATGAATCAACATCATCATTAAGACCATTGAATTACAGGTACCTGTTCCATTCCAAATGTCATGTCATGAACATGGAATATACATTTCGACCTCACCACCTTGCACACACATTTTGCTATCTCGCCCCACATGATTCGAGGGCCTCTTAACGATAATTTGCAGACCTTCTAAAAACTTAGACTCCCACTAAAGAAACAAACCTCAAAGTAGGAGACTTAAGTAACTGGAAAGAGGCCACAGAAGCCCACCCAACCAGCAAATTCAGAGCATCCTCTATACATAGCAAAGCTCTTTTAATAACTCCTCCAGCACATGTAAAAGACCACAGACGGTCTCAACAACATTCTGTTCAGAAACTTTTCCATTTTCTTTACCATATCCCAGACAGACAATTCCATGCCAATAACTCTTCTTTGAGAACCTCATCCTCTCTAAATATCCCAACACACCTTCAAACAGGTTAGGTCAGCACAAAATACCTTGATTCGGGATAAAAAAATAACAGGGACAAAAATGGACACTTTGGTACGCGCATATGATGAATGTGGTGTGCGCGTACTGGAAATGGAAGGCTACTATCTAGCAGCCCAGAAACAATTCATGGCGGGCTGGTTGTGACAAAAGCAGCATTGATAAAGAATTGTTAGGTGGGAATTGTCACTAGATAACACATGTGTTCACAAACACTACAATTCCCTCTGATAAAGCTTGTTTGGTAAAAGATGCAATACAGTTTAAGGTGGGTTAGACAGATGTTGTACATGCGGGACTTGCTGTTGTGGCAACTGCCTGAAATTGGATGCTTGAATCAAAGATTATATATCTATAAATGGAGATCATGGGGATGGGACCACACAGAGCCTTTACCATACAGCTTTTACCACGCATGCATTTACCTGACATGCATACTTTGGGTCTTTTACAATGCATACCATTACCACACATGGTAAGTCTATGTAAGGTAGGTATATGTGTGTGTGTTTATATATATATTTATATTCACACAAAAAAACAAAGGTTACAGGGACGTTATAGTTAGGCTCAGATTTCACTCGTACAAAACCATAGAAATTCAGCAGTTATACTTACCTGAGCTGACTATAACTTACGCCCCCGCAATGCACTGCTTATGACCTCCATATTACATCACTCATGACATGGTCAGTGACATCACAGATGACATCTCAATTGACATCACCGATGACACCACTGAGTTTTTTAAAATGTATATTTCCTAAGTATAACGTCCCTGTAACCTTTGTTTTTTTCAGTAAATTTCAATGGATTTTTACATTTTATTTCCTACCTGTAACCTTTGAGAGTAGGTGTGTAAGTGTGTGCATGAGTGTCTCACTAGGTCTGTCAGTGGGTGTGAGTGGGTCTGTCAATATGTGTGTGAGTGCCTTAGTAGGACTGTGAGTGGGTGCATTAGTCTCTGTGTTGGTCTATGAGTGGGTGCGTGACTGTGAGTGGGTGTGTGAGTGTTTGAGTGGGTCTCTGAGTGAGTACATGAGTGTCTGAGTGGGTCTGTGAGTGAGTGCATAAGTGTCTGAATGGGTCTGTAAGTGGCTGCATGAGTCCCTGGCTGGGTCTGTGAGTGGGTGCACGAGTCTCTGAGTGGGTCTGAGAGTGGGTGTGTGAGCCTCTGAGTGGGTCTTTCAGTGGATGTGTGAGTGTCTGAGTGAGCCTGTGAGTAGGTGCATGAGTCTCTGAGTGGATCTGTGAGTGAGTGCATGAGTCTCTGAGTGGGTTCGTGAGTGTGTGCTTGAGCCTGAGGGGGGCTGTGAGTGGGTGTGCGAGTGTCTGAGTGGGTCTGCTAGTGGGTGTATGAGTCTCTGAGTGGGTCAGTGAGTGAGTGCATGAGTCTTTGAGTGGGTCTCTGAGTGTGTGCTTGAGCCTGAGTGGGTCTGTGAGTGAGTGCGTGAGTCTCTGAGTGGGTCTGTGAGTGAGTGTCTAAGTGGGTCTATGAGTGGGTGTGCGACAGTCTCAGTGGGTCTGTGTGTGGGTGTCTGAGTGGGTTTATGAGTGGGTGTATGAGTGTCTCATTGGGATTGATTTACATGGTAAAAGCTCTTTGCAGCAGGCATATTAACCTTCTGCACTTCTTTATGATGAATCAGATCTATCTCCTGAAGGAACATTAATCACCAGAGTTATCTCTACATTTTTATTGTTACCTAAAGACTGCTCAACACACAAGGAACTCATGTTATTTCTAAACAGGGCGCCTCCCAAAGGCAGCACCAGGTGCGACTGTACCGGTTGCACCACCCTAGAGTTGGCCCTGGGGACAGGTGCTGCAGGCTGGCACAGTCTGCTGTGAACACACTGTAAGCGGTGGTTTGGGTGTCTGGCTGTGGCACACAGAAAGAGCTGCAGGGCTGACATGGTCATTTTGCCTCTGACCACACTGAACAGCACACAGACTGCAAGCTGGCATTGAAGATCCCAGCTATGAGATTGTGACAGACAGGACTTGCTGGCTGGCAGTCCTTTGGTTATTATGATAGCTCACAGAGGCCAGACGTGTGCGTCATGAGAGGTTTCCAGTCTGTCGGGCAGGTCATGCTTCCTCACTTCCAGCAGGAAACATAATCTGTATAAGCTTTTCAGCTAGGCAGGATATGTTTTTTTCTGCCTAGCTGCAGCAAGAATCCTCAGCTTGGAGCACAACATAACATTTCCTGCAATATTTCTTTTTATAACAAAACTTTCAAAACGTGTTTTATACTTCCAAGTTGCTTCTAGGCATTGGGGGGCTAGCTGTAGCAAAGTCACAGGACTCCAAACGGAGCAGTTGTTCAATTGCCACTGAAAAAGAGGGTAGGTCAATGATTGGGCGGAGGCTGGCACAAGGAATGAGAATACCAGCAGTCTGGCACTGTCTGGCTAGTGTGCCCACTATCCTGGCTATTACGCTCCTTTCCCCTCACCCTCGCACTGGTAAATCTGAACTCTGAAGCTGGAGTTCTTCCTCTCCAGCAGCGCATTAATTAATATTGAAATCAATAGGGTGCATGGGAGGTTGGGAAAGGGGGGATGCGCCTGGTGTCGATGCGATGTGCTCAGTGTTGTCCATACCTCAGAAGGGGAAGGAGCCTACACTGGCCCGGTCTCCACCTTCTTTTCCAGCTCCTGTCTCCTCATATGTCTGTCAGCTGTAACTGAAGTTACATTGTTTTTCATCTGTGCCTCAATCATGTCCGGGTGTCCCAAACTCCCCTTGCTGTTCGTGCGCCTCACCTCCTAGTGCTCTGTGTCTCAAACTCCTCATACACGCATGCACACTGTGAGTGCCTCAAGCTTTGTAGTCCTCCCGTGTAGTAGTTCCCTGTGCATTGCCCACTGCCTATGAACCCCCAAATTATTACAAAATGTCAGCAAAACACAGGTCCACTCTCATAATGACTCCACTAACCCCACCATGGAGAAAGATTGCTGGCGGGTACAGTCTGCTGCCCTCAATAATAAGCAAGAAAGTAATAACAGCAGGCCTTACGGGAAGGCAACTCTGATCTGTCCCTCTCCATCACCAGGGCACCACAGGGGTCTCAATTTTACCCATTTTATGTATTATTCTCGGTTTCCTGGCAGCTAAAGGGTGTGGCTGAAACTCAGTGTGTGGGGCCCCTGGGTGAGGCACACAGCTCTTGCTTCTGACAGCTCCCGGGTCCTGCTCAAAGCCCTGTGTTGGTGCCTATGGCATTATGTAGAGTGTCTAGAGATCTTGTGGGCCGAACTGGCTGCTTTGTAGTTTGGCACTGGTACCCACATTTTGTGACGTGTTCTATTGACAGCTCATGTGCCTGGCAGTTAGCAGCAGACAACTGAATGATTCGGGACCACGTTCTTGTACTTTCGTAGGGTTTGTACAGGAAACAGATTATTTCTGTTACAGCAGTAATGCTCCAAGTCAAAATTTGTGTAGATGCCCCTGGGACCTGGCCCACCGGGGGCTGCATTCAAAACAAGCATGGGAGCCCGTGCTTGGTTTTAAAAAAAGTGCTTTTGCCCTTTTCAGAGTCCTTCTGTAGCCCCATGAGCAGAGCTAAGGGGTTAGGGTATTCCTACCCTCTTTTCTTTTTTTCAAAATGTATTTATGGGACTTAGTTTAAGCCAAATCCCAAGATGGCTACCAACACTTCCTGGTTGAAGTGTTGGCAGCCAATCAGATTTCAGCAAGGGGACTGTCGGATCACCGGAGGATCTGCATCCCTATATATAAAAATGTGATTTCTTTTATTAACTCCGCAAGTACTGAATGGATTTACACCTAATAACTAAAAGCACTTTTTCTGGACCAAGAGATCGCAAATTTGGTATAATTTCATCGCACGAATCGGGCTGTAGTGATGTTCAAAATTCCTATAATAACTAGGGAAAAACGTTTTTTTTTACCCCCCCCCCTTTCCTCAGCTCCCGCTTGACAGATCTCCGCAAAACTTTCCATGCACAACAAAAACCACTGGCACACTTATTTTGGATAATTTCATGAAGATATGTCAACGGCACCAAAGTCAAAAAACTCTTTTCCTATGGAAACATGGTCCCAACTATAACTAGGAAATTAGTATATATATATGTTAAGATAATTTGTCAGTGACAACATCAAAGTTTTGAACTAAACAAAATACAGGAATTCACCAGATATAGTTAGCAGAGCTAACTATGACTTGTGCCCCCGCCATGCACTGCTTAAAACCTCACATGACATCACTTATGACATGTTCTATAACATCATTTATGACATCACAGGCAACATCTCAAATTATATCATTGATGACATCACTAATGACATCACTGGTGACATCATCCACGCTTCTTTTGTACACATTGCTCTTAAACAGGTATACCATTAGAGCCATGAATTAAGTGCAAAATAGCTCAGAATAATTTGAAGCGTCTTTAGTGCTAGTTCACATACAACCCCATAGGTAAAGCAAGGTTGTGCTGTATGCAACATTGACCATATACCATACACTCCATGGGTAGCCAACCAAGGCACCCACCATGCTCTTGTTGGAGACCGCAGGTGGAGCCCCCAGTCCCCCACAGCTCCCTGCATATAGTGGGAGCTGGCACTGCTCCTGCCCTCATGGAGCAGCTCCTAATGCTTTGATCTGTTTCCTTACCTGCTTCACTGCCAGCAGGAAAACAGATCAAAAGTCAACTCCCAGCAGGCGGGAGCATTTTCAAAGCTCCTGCCCACTGGGAGTGGACTTGGTGTTTACTCCCGCTTGGCAGGAGTTTTGAAAATACTCCAGCCAAGCGAGAGCGAAAACAGTTTCCTTGCCCGTGCCATTACGGGCAGGGAAACTGTTATGTCCCAGGATGGGCTACCCAGAACATAGCATATGAGCTGGTTATGGGAGATGAAGTACATGGGGCCAGAGAGGGGAGGGACACGCGGCCCCCCACCTTCACAGTAATCAACCTCAGAGGTGGGCTCCCTGGGGCCGGTAATGGCTCTGGGAGGGGGACCGTGCAGCTCCCCTCCCCATTTTGAAACATTTTGGCCCAGGGGGAGGGTTCCATGGGGTCCTTGGTGGCTCAGGGAGGGGGGCCATGCTGTCCTGTTCCCATTTTCTCAAATTTTGTCTCTGGAGGTGAGCTCCCAGGGCCTTTTGGAAGCTTGGCTCTCCTTCCCATATAAAATAAATTTCAGCCTCAGGGGTGGGCTCCCGGGGCCTCTGGAGGCTCAGGGATGGAGGTCAAGCAGCCCCCCTCCCACTTCATGAATTCAGCCCTGGGGGTGGGCTCCCAGGGGCATAAGCTATTTAAATGTGGCCATTTGTTTTTTTTCCGATCCCTGGAGAGTCTTGTGGGTTCACAGCATTTTTTGCCAATAATTTTCATTTTTGGCCCGGGGGGGGGGGGGTCCCTCTGATTCCCCCCATGGGACCTAGAGATAAGGGCATTGCTACCATGCCCCTTCTACAATTTTCTTTTTTTTTATTTCAGGGCAGGGGACAAAATCCCTGAGTCCTGCAATGGCTGCCAGCAAACTTTTTCTCATTTTGCTGGCAACCAGTCAAAGTGCTCCATACCATAGGAGTCTGACTCCCGCAGGACGGGATGACCCAAGGAAAATAAAGCTCCCTGCTCCAATCAAATTTTTGAAATGGCACTCCTGCTGGCCCAACTGTCCAGATATACAATTATTTTTTATCCTTAATTTCTCAAAATGTACACCAAATTATAAAACTCACAATCTGCGTACCAAGATCTAGCTTCCTGCAAAATTTTTAGTAATTTAGTTCAGCAGTTTTTACTGTAGCCTTGCCTAAAGAAGTCAATGGAAAATGCATTGGAATTTTGTGTTTTGGGACCCACCCCTTTTTTCTCTGCCCCCACTTGATGGATCACCCTGAAACTTTCCAGGAAGGAGCGGAGGTTGATGAACATTTTTTTATTTTGTAACTAAATTCTGTTATCACCCTTTATGTGCTCCTTTTTGTGACCCTCAAAACCTGTCATTCACAACAGTGCATTTCAGTGAGGACCTTGTCCCAGAGTCCCGTAATGGCCACTACAGCATGTTGTCCCCTTGTGGCCAGAAAATAAAGGGGGGGTCCCATTGGGGTCTGGGTGTGCTTACTCTGTCTCCATACATATTATTTTTAATTCATTTACAGGACACAGGGACCAAGTCCCTGAGTCTTGTAATGGCTGCCAAAACATATTGGTCAGGTTGAAACCAACCAATCAGGATTGACTAGTCCACTTTTAATTAGCCAAACAGAGCCTATCTGGACACCAAGGTGCCGATTCCGATCCGTAAAAAAAAAATTTGCGTACGACTCGTATCCGTATTTTTTTACATACGAATCGTACAAGTCCCGTACAACCGGTTAAGTACGATTCGTACGTTAAAAAATACATACAAATCGTATCGGGAAAAGTCTATGAGACGTCCCCGGACAGTTTTACGTACGAGTCGTAAAACTGAAGTCCGAGCGCACAAGTCCGATCCGTACCGGCGTTCCGAATACACAAGCGTATGGAAAACGTCCCGTATGGAGCGAACTTTGTACGACCCCTACCCCTACCCTGGGTACACTTGTGCCCGGGGTACGAGTCGTACGGCCCCCCCAGCCTTCCCCACCCGCTTATGTTCGCACCGTACCCCCCACCGTATGTACGGTCCGTACATGCGCAAGGATTGGGGTACGCCTGGGGTACGGTGCGGACATACGCGGGTGGGGGGGTACGGTGCGGACATACGCACCGTACATATGCACTGTTGGCCTATGTTCGGTGCGTACCCCAACAGCGCGCATATACGCACCGTACATATACAATGTTGGGGTACGCACCGTACATGATGACATGTACGATGTGGTTGAGGGTGGGTACGTCGCGTACCGGGCCCCCTTTTCGTCATGCATCGCAGCGTACTTAGCTTTTCCAGCACTTTTTGGCTCCCGTAAAATAATAGCCGTGCGGAGTGCTGTAGGTACGAATCGTACTTGCTGGTCCGTAAAACGCTGCCTGACTCCGTGCGGACGTCGCGTACGCGCTGTCCAGGATCAGAATAGTAGGTATTTTCTAGCCGTACGGAGTTTTGTACGATTCGTACGGAAATGGTATTTCTGTACGAATCGTACTTGCTGGTTTGTAAGGTGGATTTCCCGGGTACGAGTCGTACAGAGAATACGCTCCGAACGACCATTCGTACCCGGGTTTTACAGGATCGGAATCGGCACCCAACTATACATATATCTAATTATTTTTGGACCTTAATTTCTCAAAAGCTACTGAACAGATTTCTACCAAATCACAAAAAGCACAATCTACAGACCAAGATCCAGCTTCCTGACAAATTTGGTGTAAATCCATTCAGCGGTTTTTGCTGTAGACCGTCTTATAAGAAGTCTATGGAAATCGTATGGGGATTTTTGCGTTTTGGGAACCACTCCTTTTTCTCGGCCCCCTCTTGATGGATCACCCCTGAAACTTTCAAGAAAGGAGCTGAGGTGGATGAACCTTTTTTATGGACAGCTTTGAGAAGATTTGTCAAACGGGGTCGAAATTATTAGCAAGCCAAAAAAACACACTTTCTATGGAAAAGCAGATCTAACTGTAAGTACATAATGGCTCAGAAACCAAAGGTTACAAGGATGTTATAGTCAAGAAATAGAATTTAAAAAACCTTAGAAGTTCACTAAAACAACAACGGTTACAGGAACATTATACTTAGGTTCAGATTTTACACACTGCAGTTATAGTTATACTTATCTGAAGAAGCTATAACTCGTGCCCTAAGATAACTATAGCTTGCGCTCCCGCCATGCACAGTTTTCCCATTAATAATTTTATTGCAAATGTTGCAGTGATATTATGAATGATGTTATAAAAGATGCCATGACTGATGTAATATGTGAATAATTAGCAGTGCACGGTGAGGACAAGAGTTATAGTTACCTTAGGGCATGAGTTACGTTCGGGCATGAGTTACCTTCGACCAACTCCCCGCATGCAGCCAACCATGCGCCGGTCACACAGGGTCCAGCCTGTGGCAATGCCATGCGGCTAATATCTGCATGCAGCCAACCCCATGTCACATGGCCTTCGCCCGTGTGTGATGGGGAGTAGGCTGCAGGGACAGGCCACTGAGGTTGACAATTCCCCAAAAGCTGGCCAACCCAGGAGGGGGGCATGCTGCCCCCCTAACTGGGTAAATTCTGGCTCTGGGGACACCATTCCCCAGGCCAGTCACATTTATTTTTAGGGGAGAGGGTACATGACCCCCCTCCCTGGCTGTTTTTGTCCATGTAGACCACATCAGCCGGAGCCCACGCCTGGATTAATGAGGGAGGGCTGCCCCCAGGCCAATTTTAGCCCCCCCCCTGAGACCCCATCTCCCGGGGCCCGGCCATATTGTAAATGGGGATGGGTGCACACAGCCCCACTCCTCGGGACCACATCCCTGGGGCTCTACACTTTTTTAAATAGAGAGGGGGGCACACAGCCCACTTCTCCGGGCTGATTTCAGCCCCGGGATCCCCATTTCTCTGGACCCTGCCACTAAAGGGTGGGTGACTTGGAGTCCACCCAGGACACCCACTTCACCATTGTTGGGGCCATGGGGGAGCCTCAATACCCTGTGAAGGCTGTGTGGCCTCACCCCCTTTTTTCATGGCAGGGACCCATGATGTGGCGGTTCCCTTCCTCATTTTTACATGGCTGGGCCCCGGGGGTGGTGGCGTGCAGGCCCAAAATCGTCTGGGTAGGGGGACGCATGCTCCCCTCCAACTTTAAAATAAGACTGGGCCCTGGGGTATGGGGTCCCTGGGGCTGAAATCGGCCTAGGGAGGGAGCCACATGTGATCCCTTCCCACAAAGGTTGTTATTTCAAATTCTCCGCAGGACCTGGCCAACAAGTGCAGGTAGTTGCGCTTGATTTTTAATAAGAATTCCAACAGATTAGTGGATCCTCTACGAATTTGTGGCACAATAAAAAAAAAAACATTTTTGGTCGCCTTAGTGGTCAGGGTATACCTACCTTGCCCCCTTATGTTATTTTTTTGTCATTTTTCTTGGGACTCAGTCGAGTCCCAAGATGGCTGCCACCACTTCCTAGTTGACGTGGTGGCAGCCAATCAGATCTGATCATGAGATCTGACAGATACGTGGAGGTTCCACATTCCTAGATATGCATAAATCTTATTTTCTTTAATAACCCCAAAATTACTGAACACATTCTAGCTTTCTGCAAAATTTTGTGTAATTCCATTCAGTGGTTTGGTCTGTAGTTGTGTTCAAAATCCCTATCGGAAATTGCATTAGGAAAACTTATTTTGGGACCCCCCTTTCTCTCGGCCCCCGCTTAACAAATCAGACTCAAACTTTCCAAACTGCAGCTGAAGTGTGTGGCAAACAAGTTTTGAAAATGTTGTGAAGATTCGGCAATCAGAGCTAGAGTTATTAGCAACAAAAAAAATGGTAAGCAAGTCCTAACTATAACTTTTCCCTTTTGGGGAAAACCCCCCTCCACAAACCCTCTAATATAGTTCTTCAGAGAGGTTTAGCTTTGTCCAGACACAAGGGTAACGAAACACGTGTCAGGAGTCACTTTTATTAATTTCAGGTTGGCTTGGATGGTATTTTACCAATCCAAAGCTATAATACTGTGCCTGGAGTGATAAATGACTTTTGTCATTTTACAGCTCAGCATGAATGGCACTGTGATAATCCTATACTTAAAGACTTTGCTGTAGAAATGGCAAAAGACTGTCCCCTTCTATCTCAGCTTGGATGGCACTGTGCTAATCCTATGCTGCAAAACGTTGATAGAAAAGCAGACATTTGAGGTTAGGAAATTCAGAGTGTTGATGGTGTTGTAGGGTGCTCTATATAGGAGCTGCTCTCCAACTAATCTTGAGAACTACCCAGAGTTCTCTTCTTCTTTATTTACATATTTTATGCAGCACTCTATGCCTGCAAGGTATTGTTTTTACATATATATATATATTACCTATTGGCGGTCGCCAGTAGGTAGATATAGTTAAGACCTATTTTCCATAGGAAATCCGCAACATTCTATTTGGAATAACGTTGGCGCCGATTGACGAAACTTTGCGAAACTTTCCAAACTTTTGGCCAGCTCCGGTCCGCTCCTATCCTGAAAATTTCACGGTGATTCGTCAAGCGGGGGCCGAGAAAAAAGGGGGTTCCCAAAACGCGTTTTTCCCATGCATTTTCCCATAGGACCTGTTGACGCAGCTACAGCCCTAACTGCTGAACGGAATTACACCAAATTTGGCAAAGAGGTAGTCCTCAGTTCAGACTCATGCCGTTTGCTTAAATGGTGTAAATCCGTTCAGTAGTTCCTGAGAAAATTAGAGTTAAAAAGATAGATATATCTATGGCCTCGGAGGATCCGCGCACCCTCCCCGCACCCAGCGCGCACCCTGCTGTGCACAAGCTGTATTCTAATTGGCTGTCAACACTCCAGATCAGGAAGTGTTGGCAGCCATCTTGTGGCTCGGTAGGACCGAGGTACAAGAAACCTATAAAACAAACGCAAAAAACGCGACAAGGGCGCAGGGTAGAAACACCCTGACCCCCTAGGCCTGCTCAGGGGGTCCCAAAAGGACCCCAGGGCCAAAAAAAGCATTCAAAAAAATCGGCGAGATTCGCGCACCCAGTGCGAATTTCGGCCGAAAATTTAAAAAAAGAAGCGCGGGGCTCCTTTGGTAAACCCCGGGGGCAGAACTAAAAAAAGTGTGGGGGGTCCCAAACCCCCCCCCCCACAGCCCCGGGGACCGCCACCCCCCGGGGCTCAAAGATACTATATGCGCGGGGGGGCAAATTTCCTTTTTTTTTATAAACAAAAATTGGGGGCAGGCCCTGGGGGATGGGGTCCCCAGGGCCACAAAAATGGAAAAAAAAAAAGAACGGGATCGGGCCGGAGGCCACGCCCCCTCCTTACACCACTCTGCAAACGCGCCCCCTGGCACGTTTGCAGAGGGGGAACTAATTCCCCTTGAATACTGGGGGTCCCTGGGGGACAACTAGCTCACCAGAAACCTCCAGTATGCGCCAGGGGGCTGCTTTGCAGAGAGGTGTAATGAGGCCACACCCCTTTTTACACCTCTCTGCAACACAGCTCCGTGGCGCTTACTGGAGGTACCTGGTGGCATAGTTGGCCGCTAGGGGACCTCAGGATTCAAGGGGCCTTAATCCACCAACTTAAAATGTGCCACGGGGCGCGTATGCAAAGTGGTGAAGGTAGGGGGCGGGGCCTGAGGTGATACTGTGCAAACACGCCCTGTGGCGCATTTTAAGTTGGGGAATTCATTCCTCTTCAATCGAGAGGTCCCCTAGGGGCCAACTAGCCCACCAGATACCTCCAGTAAGTGCCACGGGGCTGCGTTGCAGAGTGTATAAAAAGGAGCGTGGCCTCTGAACACCTCTCTGCAACGCAGCTCCCTGGTGCATACTGGCGGTACCTGGTGGGCAAGTTGGCCGCCAGGGGACCTCAGGATTCAAGGGGACTTAATCCCCCAACTTAAAACACGCCACAGGGAGCGTTTGCACATTTCACCTCAGGCCCCGCCCCCTTCCTTTACCATTGTACAAATATTCCTCTAAAATCAACCGAACTGCGAATTCCGATTTACTCACCTGTTATCAGGAGAGAACCCAGGGCTGCATCTTTTAGACCAGCACTGACCCTGAAAAGTAATTCTAAGCGTACTTAGTAGTAACTTGTATTTCCTTCCATAGGAATCCATTGTGTGGTTTTCAGCAGAAAAGTTTCAAAGTGTCCATTTTTGAAACGTACAAATATTCCTCTAAAATCAGCTGAACTACGAATTCCGATTTACTCACCTGTTATCAGGAGAGAACCCAGGTGTGCATCTTTTAGCCCAGCACTGACCCTGAAAAGTAATTCTAAGCGTACTTAGTAGTAACTTATATTTCCTTCCATAGGAATCCATTGTGTGGTTTTCAGCAGAAATGTTTGTCTATTTTCACAAACTAAAAATATTCCTAAAAAATCGTCTGTATGACTTAAACACATTCTTTCAACTGTTTACAGGAGATTCACCTGTGCTGGATCCAGGATCCACCACTGAGTAAGAAAAAGTAACAATAACACTACTTACCTGCTAAGTGAATTTTCTGCTATAGGATAACATTGGTGATTCTATGTGAACACTTTTCTAAGTGTCAACTTTTAATATACAATAATAATCCTTAAAAATCACTACTGTAACCAAAACGCTTTTACTCAACTGTTTACAGGAGATGTCCAAGGACTGAATCTAGCATCCAGTCCTGTGGTTAGAGAAGTAATCCATAAAGTAACTAATTGCATTTGACTAGAAATTCACATTGAGCTCAATGTTGCTTTGTGCTTGAAATTGTGTTGCCCATTGCAACAACTGTAACTACTGTACTTAAAAGTATATTGCCTATTTGCAAAGTATTTAAACTAAAGTAATTCATTCTGAGAAAGTATTTTTTATATTGTAATGTATAATGTAATTAAAAAAATAAAATATCTAAAAATAAACAGTTTAAACAATGTAGTAAATCAGTATAAAAAACATCAGTATAACAATTAATACATTAAAATTGTCATTTACAAAACCTTTGAAATTCACTGAAAAAACATAGGTTTCAGGCCTGATATAGTTAGGAATTAGCATTTAAAAAACCTTTGAAATTCACTGAAAAAACATAGGTTTCAGGCCTGATATAGTTAGGAATTAGCATTTAAAAAACCTTAGAAATTCACTGAAAAAACAATAGGTTTTAGGGGTGTTATAGTTAGCTGGACATTTCACTCGAACAAAACCATTGAAATTCCTCCGATATAGTTAGTTGTACTAACTACATCTCTCCGCCCGCAATCCACTGCTGATGATGTCACATATTACATCATTCATGACATGGTCAGTGACATCACTGATGACATCTCAAATGACATCACTGATGACATCATCCACTTGACAATCAGATACACCTCATCATACACTAGTATAACCTTTCATCACTCACTGTAAAATAGAGAGTGCCAGATTTAAAACCATTGAAACACCAATACAAGTTTCTAAACACCCACTCAGTGATTCCTAGATCTATACACACATCTAATCACTTACCTATAGATTCACTCATACACGCTGTCAATGATCAATAGAACACTATCAAATATACTTATACACCTATATCGACATTACACACCAGCACACATCCTAATCACTTATGAAGTCATCCTACTCACTTATGCAAACAATGGATCATAGTTACTTTTACTTAGCTATACACTTATAAAAACACCACTTTATTTATTCATATAGATAATAACTCATACTTAGTGTGTTATAAAAACACTATTCCAACTATACAGTTATCCATACAGTCACTCATACAATCACTGAGTCTTATGTATACTTATTTATATACAACAACTGACACATACACTGGCTTTTATTTTTCTAGTTTGTTGGACATGTACCATTGAGACATAGATTGGCTCATCGCCACACCCATAAAGATATTCACTCACCCAAACAACTGTTATAACATGTAGTTTTAACTTCAGATACCTACTGAATCAACTATTCACACATCTTTGGGCAGTCACACACCTCCCACCGAACCACACACATTCACTCTCCCATACAAATACTCAGTTACCTAATCAATAAATAATATAGTCTTTCACGTAGCTAGTAACCAACTGGTGCAGCAGTTTACACAACAACTGACAAAGTGATTCAGATATTCACACAGTTTTGTCACTATCCAATATATTTAGTGAGACACTATAAATTAGTCAAGTAAACAGTCAATCACACTGCTAATAAATCCTCCATCCAGATATTTATATTTATATATCCACCCATTCTTCAATGCAAATTGCTATATATAGATATATAATACATATTTAAATACTGAACCAAACCACATTCACTGGATGATGTCATCAGTGATGTCATCAGTGATGTCATTTGAGATGTCATCAGTGATGTCACTGACCATGTCATGAATGATGTAATATGTGACATCATCAGCAGTGGATTGCGGGCGCGTGATATGTAGTTAGTACAACTAACTATATCGGAGGAATTTCAATGGTTTTGTTCGAGTGAAATGTCCAGCTAACTATAACACCCCTAAAACCTATTGTTTTTTCAGTGAATATATATATATATATATATATATATATATACACACACACACACACACCGAAAATACTAGTAATGGTAGATCCCGCTTACTGCATTTCGATTTTGTGCGCAGGACAGTCATGACCAGGCAATGCTCCATAAAATTCACTCCACAAGGGCTGCATCCTTTCGTAAATGTGGAGAACTAGTGGTTTCATTTCATTTCAGTTTTAATTTGATATGAGATTATCCAGAGTTAGCAGACTACTAAAACAAAGTAGCAGTCAGATGCACAAAAATCAGGCATATCAAGATTCAACTGCTAAAACATGTCTTAGGTATACATGCTATAACCTCAAAAATATAGTCAAGGAAAGGTTTGTTCAGTTTACCCTGCTATTGCTATTGGCAAAGAAATGAAGTACAATCAATTTATAGAGCTAAGAGTGCCCATGTTGGCCTTGTGACCAACTACTCGCATGGTGTCATAGTGAGTCTTGTTGTGCATGAAAAGTTTTGGGGATATTCGTCAAGGGGGGGGCGAGAAAAAGAGGGGTCAAAGAAAGTGTGTTTCTCATGTTATTTTCCTGTGGGGGTTTGAAAAAGACTACAGCCTGAATCACTAACCGGAATTAGACCAAATCTTACAGAAATTTAGATTTGGTTACGCAGATGACACTTTCAGTTATTTGGTGTAAGTCTGTTCAAAAGTTGCTGTGAAATTCAAGGAAATTCAAATTTGTATATCTGCAATAACAGTTAATTTGGGAATAATAACGAGCTCTTGCAGGGAAATTCAGAGCTGAAATTTGCTGCCAACACTAAAGCCAGGAAGTGTTGGCAGCCCTTTTAGAACTCAGCTTCAGGCGAGCCTCACAAAAATATGGAAAAAAAAGAAAAGGGGTCAAGGTTCGAATACCTTGACCCCAAAGCCTTGGTCTTGGGGTGCCCCCGGGACCCTGCCACAGCATAAAAGCATTTTTGTTTCACAGTGATTTTCACGAAATATTCACAAATATCACCAGGAATTAAGCCCCCAGGTGGGCTAGGTCCTGGAGGTATGCAGGTTTAATAAAAGAAAAATGGAGGGGGGCACGGGCCCCCCTCTAATTGTTTAAAAATGCCTCTGGGACTACCACCCTCTCGGGGCTAGTTTTAATATTAAGCAGGGGGCCACAGGGTTCCCCCAGGCCCCAAGGACTACCACCTCCCCGGGGCTACAAATGAAAAATTATATTGGGGGCCCCAGGGACCACCACCTTCCCAGAGCTACAAATAAAATGCTTCAGGGGGCGCGCAGACACCCGAGCTTCAGGGAGCACCACCTCCCCAGGGCTAACTTAAATGTGGATCAGGGGTGCACGGACACCCCGCACGCTCCTGGAGACAACCACCTACCCAGGGCTTTGTTTTTTTTAAAGAAGAATGGGGCCGTTCTTGGGCCCGGGGACCACCACCTCCCTGTGGTGGCCATTGCAAACAGAAGGAAGGGTAACGCATGGCCCATGTCGTGGAGCCATACATGACCCTGTGGACCGACCCCTGCCCCCCTCCCCAGGGCCGGCTCCTGCTATGTACCCGGGTGGCCACCCCTGGGACATAGCTGTTTGCTTTTGCTTGGTGGGACGTTTGACAGCTCCTGCTAAGCAACAGCAAACATTCTGGTTCCAGTAGGCGGGAGCTGTCAAAGTGCTCCTATCCACTGGAAGAAGAGGTTTTATCTTTTTCCTTTTCCATAGATATGAAACAATTGCTCCTGCACTGAGGTAGATAACTTTCCAGCAGCTCCCTATGTGCAGCAGCAATGCCGGCTCCCGCAGGAGGCGGGGAGCCGGCAGGGACTGCGAGGGCATTCAGGCTCCTCCCGCGGTTCTAGTCAGGGATAACAAAGGCTGTCATTTTCTCCACCAGGCGAAAGCATGTCCAGATAGTAGTCTGATGTGGCTGTGCATTAGATGTGAACTCAGCTGCACTGGAAGAATCCGAGGCGCACCGTGTAATTGCGGTGTGCACTTGTGCAGTCATGAGCCAGCTAATTACAAATTAGAGGCCGACAATGAACTTCAACATGCACAGTCAAGCCACCCAGAAAAAAAGCATGGGGAATTCAGATAAATCGCCTTCACAATTACAAATGAACTGCCTATATTCGGTCTGTGAAAAAAAGTTAATAAGGTGTTTCCATCAAAGCATGTTTTAAACACTTGTATATTTAGAAGGTGAAGCATTTTTATTTGCTCTTTTGCTGTGTATTTTGTTTCAGGTGTGCTGTTTGCTTTCGGAGATTCTGTGGGCTATAAACTCTGCTAGCATATATAAGTTTGCGCAGAACCACGCACCTACTTTAAAAATGCAAAGTAACACTGTAATTTCCTGCATCAGTGTTTACACCTTGTTCTGCAGAGACGTTGCCCCATCCACATGAGCGCACACATGAACTTTGCTCTCACGTCACCGGTTATTAACAGCAACACCTAGTAAAAGAAGCCCAGAGCATTTAGGAGCTCATAAGGAGGGATCTGCATTAGAAAGTTTGTTTGGGGTGAATTATTAGTGGTTGCTGTTTGCTTCAAGAATTATAGCTAGGACAGATGCTATGTGGTAATGTTGATCGTTATGCTTCTCAACTATTTCCCTAACAAGGATGTGGCTTGCCCCTAATTTCCACACCCTAAACAAACGCAAGGTTGCCTTCACCTTCACCGAACTAGTCTATTTGGTTCACTTATTGGAGCATTGTCAGGGAACCTATCTGTCAGATAGTAGCATAAAGGTAGGGGTAGCAGGACCCTCAGGGCAACATCAACTGACCCCAGGACAGTGACACTTTCCCTGAGGCTGGACAGTCAGTGGGGGGGGGTCTTTCAAGAACGCCTATGCAGTGACTCTAAGGATGAGACTGTAAGCACCCACACCAGATGCTCACAGGTTTTTGGGAGACAGCAAAAGTGTCACTCATTTTGGCTTATGGTGTACTGCAAATTGCAACCCCACTTGCCCATCCCCACGTAATGTATGAGAAGGCTGATGGGTTCACCTCAGCTCACCTCACCTCACCTCACCTCAGTGTACTGCTTCTCTGTGGAGGTTGGTTCCATGTGGCATGACCACAAGCATGCTAGGCCCAGCCATTTTGCACACCAGGTGGGTACTCAATCACCCACTCACAGACCCACTCAGAGACTCACATATCTACTTACAGACCCACTCAGAGACTCACACACCCTCTCACAGACCCACTGAGACTCCAAGAACCACTGACAAACCCACTGAGACATTCATGCATCTACTCACAGACCCACTCAGAGACTAATGCACCCACTCACAGACTTACTCAGACACTAACACATCCACTGAAAGACCCACTTAGAGACTCACACACCCACTCTCAGACCCACTCAGAGACTCACACACCCACTCACAGACCCAACCAAGGACTCATGCAGACACTTACAGACCCATTCAGACACTCATGCACTCACTCACAGACCCATACAGCCACTCACAAATTCACTGAGCTCCTCATACAGCCACTCACACACCCACACTCAAACATAACAGGTTATAGTTATGTAGTAAAACTTCAAGAAACTCTTCAAAAATCAACCGTTATAGGGATGTTATAGTTAGGTAATAGAATACAAAAAAACTTTAAAATTCACTGAAAAAAACAAGGGTTACAGGGGCATTATAGTTAGGAAATAGAATTTTAAAAAAACTTAGAAATTCACTGAAAAAAGAAAAGGTTACAGGGATATTTTTTTTAGGCTCACATTTCACTCATGTAAAACCAGAGAAATTCAGCAGTCATAGGTACCTGAGCTAACTATAACTTACGCCCGCAATGTACTGCTAATGACCTCACATATTACATCACTCATGACACGGTCAATGTCATTATTGATGACATCTCAATTGACATCACTGATGACATCATCCAGAGAACTACTCAAACAACCACTCACACCTCTATACAACCTCTAATACACCCACTCAAATACCCACAAAACCACTCACATACCCATTCACAGACCCATACAAGTACTTACACAACCACCCACTCCTCCATAGAACCATTCACTTACCCATAGAGTCACACATACAACCAGTCACTCACCCATACAGCCACACATCCACCCATACAGCTACTCACACACAGGCTTATTCACCTATACAACCACTCACACACCCACTCACTTACCCATACAGCCTCTCAACACAGCCACTCACTCAACCATACAAGCACTCACACATTCACTCACACACCCACACAACCACTGACAAACCCATTTACACATCCATCCAAACACTTCCATATCTGCTCACTCATCCATACAGTCATTCACACAGACACTCACTCTCCAATACAGCCACTCACATGCCAACTCACTTAACCAAACATCCACTTACACACCAGTCAGTAACTCATACAGCCATTCAGACACATACTCGCCCATACAGCCACTCACTCACCTATACAGCCACTTGCATGCCCACTCAAACACCCATATAGCCACTCAGACAACCACTCACACACTGATATAGACAGTCACACAGCCACTCAGGTCACATATATTAGAAATAGTATCACTCATTAGTAGTACAACAAGCATACTAATCTAATGTATAATAAGTTAGTATATATGTTTAACACTCATAAACTCTTAGAAAACACTTACACTCATTTGATGATGTCATCAGGGATTTCATGAGTGATGTCACTGACCATGTCATGAGTGATGTAATATGTGTGGTCATAAGCAGTGCATTGCAGGGGCGTAAGTTATAGGTAGCTAAGGTAACTATAACTGATGAATTTCTCTTGTTTTGTACGAGTGAAATGTGAACCTATTTATAACGTCCCTGTAACCTTTGATTTTATCAGTGAATATATATATATATATATATATATGTATATATATATATATATATATATATATATATATATATATATATATATATATATATATATATTAAAGTAGAATGGAGGGACAACATCAAAGCCTGGTATCAATTCATCGATGATCTTTTTATTATTTGGAAGGGTCCTTTGGAGAGTGCTAATGCTTTTATAAATGCTCTTGATGTCAATGCACTTAATCTGTTATTCACCAAAACGATCAGTGATACCAGCTTACACTTTTTAGATCTAGAAGTTTTTATCCAAAATGATTTATTACATACACAAACTTTTAGAAAAGAAAGAGCAGAGAATGCCATTTTACACTCTGAAAGCTTCCACCCGAAAAATCTAACGTTGAGTATCTCATATGCAGATCTATGCATGCAAAGAAACTGTAGTGAAGGGAACTCATTAACTCTAGCACAGGCAGAATTGACAGGAAGATTCAGGGAAAGAGGGTACAGTGAAGCAGTTTTAAAATCAGGCGAAGGTAGAGAAAAAGTCCCAAAATCAGTTCCTAACAGTAAAACAAGAACAGAATGGAACTGCAAAGGCCCCAGCTCAAGATGTCCGAATGATAACCAGGTACAGTGCCTATCATGCAAGGGTGAGAGACTGCATGAATAGGCACTGGCACCTGGTAAAATCGGATCCCACTTTGGGTAGTAAAATCTCCCGTAAACCCATGCTTACATACAGAAGGGCCTGCTCTATGAGACAAGAACTGGTAAAAAGCAGCCCTGAGATAGTGGAGAGTGGGAGTTGGCTTAAGGCCAATCCAGGCTTCACCAAATGCCCATGTCTGCAGTGTAAAGGTTGCAGACATGGGAAAAACATGAAGGAAGTTAAGCTGCCCCTTATAGAAAAACCGTGGAAGATTCCGCGCTTCCTAAACTGCAAGAGTGACCATGTGGTCTACATGTTGCAATGTACTTGCCCTTTAATATACGTGGGAAGTACAATCCACATGGCACACATTCGAATTTTGCAACATTTAAGGGCAGTAAGGAATAAAGATCAATCATACCCTGTTGCAAGGCATATACATGAGGTTCATGGGGGCAAAGTGGAGGACCTGACATTTTATCTAGTAGACTCGGTCCCAAGACAAAGAAGAGGTGGGAACAGAGAAGCAAATCTAAGGAAACTAGACTCAAGATATATCTTGATGTTTGACTGCAAAACCCCAAATGGGCTGAACAGTGACGAAGAACTGTATGTTCATTTGACTTAAAGATTTGTAAACAAAAAGGCGCCCAGTTATGCGAGTCCTCCCCCCCTTAAGATTTTATGCAGTTCTAGAGATTTGTTAGTGCAAGATATATGACTAGGATGTAGTATGACCTCTAGGTAGGCTAGTTGACATAATTTATATTTTTGCAAGAAATGTATTAGTACCGCAAAAAATGTATAAGGGTCATCTCATTAAATGAATGGGTCCAAAGGGATGTCACCTATATAGACGATGATAGGTAAAGTATTGACAGTACCAAAATGGAGAGTGTTAAATGGATGTGCTGTTAAAAGACTGACAATTAGTGAATAGTCCAGCTCAAAGGACAAAACCAGCTGAGATAATAAGCACTTGCACTTTAATAAATAGTAGAACATATTTACACAATTTGCACAGGTAGCATAGGGGTATCTGTTTAAGAAACATTATTCACAAGAGGGAATAACAGTATACTCTACAGCACTTGCACGTTACAAAAAATTTGCACAATTTGCACAGTATTTTGAAATCAGATTATGCTGCTATGATACTTAGGTGCACTGGCACTTTATTCTCTTTGCGTAAATTTGCACAGTTATATTATTAAGCAGATGGCTTACATCAGCAGAATTGAGAATAATACTTCTGTTATGTTCTAGTACCACAGCTGTATATTGAGATTCTGTACGGGCCAAGAAAATTGTAATATGCTGCTATTTTGGGAAGTTGTGATCTAGTGCACTGCACTTTATTCGCAATCAGACTTGCACAAAGCACTTGCACTTTATAACAAGCCTATATCGCGATTTTAAAAGTTGTAGGCGGTCAGAGTTATTACAAAAGAACATGAGTTGGGAATATGTGTATGTATATCTATATTCACTTAAAAAACCATAGGTTTCACACATGTTATAGTTAGCTGGACATTTCACTCGTGAAAAACCATTGAAATTCCTCCGTTATAGTTAGTGCAGGCAACTATAACTCACGCGACCGCAATCCTTTGCTGATGACGTCAGATATTACATCACTGATGAGATATGTGTCTTTCTGAAAAAAAAATATTTGTAATATATGTATAGCTAAAGATTAATGGAAGAAGACATGGGTAAATAGGTGTCTAAATACAGTGATGTAATATCTGACGTCATCAGCAAAGGATTGCGGTCGCGTGAGTTATAGTTGCCTGCACTAACTATAACGGGGGAATTTCAATGGTTTTTCACGAGTGAAATGTCCAGCTAACTATAACATGTGTGAAACCTATGTTTTTTTAAGTGAATTTGCAAGGTTTTTTAAATGCTAGTTCCTAACTATAACGTGTGTGAAACCTATGGTTTTTTCAGTGAATATATATATATATATATATATATATTCAATGAAAAAACCATAGGTTTCACACATGTTATAGTTAGCTGTACATTTCACTCGTAAAAAACCAATGAAATTCCCCCGTTATAGTTAGTGCAGGCAACTATAACTCACGCGACCGCAATCCTCTGCTGATGCTAATACTGTATTTAGACACTTATTTGCCCATGTCTTCTTCCATTAAATTTTAGCTATACATATATTACAAATATTTTTTTTTCATAAAGACACATATGTCATCAGCAGAGGATTGCGGTCGCGTGAGTTATAGTTGCCTGCACTAACTATAACGGGGGAATTTCATTGGTTTTTTATGAGTAAAATGTACAGCTAACTATAACATGTGTGAAACCTATGGTTTTTTCATTGAATTTGCAAGGTTTTTTAAATGCTAATTCCTAACTATAACGTGTGTGAAACCTATGGTTTTTTCAGTGAATTTGTACGGTTTTTTAAATGCTAAGTTACTTTACGCCGTTCGTGGCGTGCGCGCCCACTTAACGCAGTTCGTTCCGCGCGCACAGTGACCACGCGGTGCGCTTCGCGCACCGCGCGCCCACTTTACGCAGTTAGTGCCGTGCACGCACGGTGGGCACGTGGTGCGCGTAGCGCACCGCGTGCCCACGTTACGCTGGATGGGCAATGTACGCACGATGCGCTTCGCGCACCGTCCGCACACGGAGGACATATTATGCGCTTCGTTGTGAAATGTTAACTATTAAATGTTCTTTTCTACATTGTGCCATTCACAAATGGTGCACTGCGGGCACCATTTGCACACGGGGGGGGAAATGTGGATAATTTTTTTTTATACTTAATTTTTACCGTACGCGTACGGTAAGCTTAAGCGCCGTTTTTTCGAAAAAATTTAAAATTGAATTTTTTGCCTTGGGGGTTCTTTTGGGACACCTTAATCAAGGCTAGGTGGTTAGGAGCTGTCTAACCAGCCCCTTTAAATGTTTTCCACCTTTGTTTTTCCTCCCCCCCTCAGAGTGCAAGAGAGAAAATGGCGGCCGCCGCTTCCTGGTTTCGACCGATTCGAATGTTTACTAAGATCTAACAGCCAATCAGAATCGCGCTCGCGCACGGCACCGTACGCGTACGGTAAGCTTACCGTAAGCTTACCGTAAGCGCACCGTAAGCTGCCACAGATATATATATTGATTTAAATGCTATTTTCTCAGGAACTACTGAACAGATTTACACCAGACCTACAAAAGGCACTTCCTTGACCTGTAGACTACCTCTCTGCCAAATTTCAAGTAACTCTGTTCAGCCGTTCGGGCTGTAGCTGTGTCTAAAGGTCCTATGGAAAAATGCATGGGAAAAACGCGTTTTGGGACCCCCCTTTTTTCTCAGCCCCCGCTTGACGAATCCCCCCGAGACTTTCAGGGTAGGAGCGGAGCGTAGCGCCCCATTAGTTTTGAAAATTTCGCGAGGATTCGTCGACCGGCGCCAAAGTTATTCCAAATAGAATGTTGCGGTTTTCCTATGGAAACAGGGTCCTAACTATAACTACCTACTGGCGACCGCCAGTAGGTAATATTTTTAGATTTACCCATACAGGATAACAAAATAGGCCATGCAGTAATGAACACATTGTTGAAATTGTTATTTCAATCAATGAGACCCTGGTGGCAACAGGGGAATGCATAGTCAATACGCAGCCAAGCACTCTCAGGATATACAAAGAGATCCATTCCCGACATATGTTGCAAATAATGTGGTACAATAAAGTTATTTGAAATGTATATAAAAAACAGTTAACAGCCATTTTGACGCAAGAAAATGATCAAAAATAAAAAATAAAATGAAATAAATATATGTGTGTATAAAATATAAGAGTAGCCTCAAAACGGGGACAGTGAAAATAATGCATCAATGTAAAAAACTGAGAAAAAAGAAAAAAAGACACACATAGAGTATGGTGTTGGGGTCTATCAACATGTGATGTCAGAAAAAAATAGTTTAAATTGTTGTAATGAACTGGTGTCCGTTGTGTGAGCAAGGCAGGGGATCCTGCCGAAACGCGTAGCAGTCTTTCAAGCAAAATGAACATTTGGAAACTTACCTTCGGTTTTCCTGCACTCGCTTCAATGAAGCAAAGCAGTTTGCAATGACAGGGCAGGAGCCTCGCGGCTCCCACCCAGTCATTGCAAACTACAGTGTCCCGGGGGTGGGCACCTCGGGACACTGCAGGAGCCGGCCCTGGGGGGTGGCGGTCCCCAGGGCCTATACAAGGCTCCAGGAGGGGGGCCGCGTGGCCCCCCTCCCACATTTTCAAGTTGCCCCGGGGGGTGGCGGTCCCCGGGGCTGGGGGGCATGAGAGCCCCCCACACCAAATAGTTCAAGCCCCGGGGGGTGGCGGTTCCTGGGGCTGGGGGGGCTGAGAGCCCCCCCACCCATTTTCAAGAAGCCGCAGGGGGTGGCGGTCCCTGGGGCTGCGGGGGGGCGGTGAGCCCCCCGCATATACTATGTTAGAGCCCCGGGGGTGGCGGTCCCCGGGGCAGTGTGGGGGGGATTGGGACCCCCCCACAATTAATTTTTTTATTATGCCCCCGGGATTTGGCCCCCCTAGGGGCAAATTAGCATATTCAGCGCATCCTCCCGTTTAAAAAAAAAAAGAAAAATATGTTTTGGGCATTGGGGGTCCTTGTGGGACCCGCTGAGCAGGCCTAGGAGGTCAGGGTGTTTCTACCTTGCCCCCTTTTCGCGTTTTGCGTCTTTTTTTTGGGTATCTTGTGCCAAATTTTGTGGCTTGTGTGCATGGACTGCACAACGCGGCGCCCCCCCGACCTGGATTTGGTAGAGGTATCGGGGAGAGGGAGCAGATTGACTGCTAGTGGGCTGACCAGCAACGATGGAGTCTGCCAGGATGTTTCCCACAATTCTACAAGGAGCTGGTGGTACCAATGTATTATCATATACGAGAGCGGGTCACTGCACCGCGCTCTGAACTATGGACTGTCCTGTTTCTGCTAGTGGGAGGTCATGCACAACATAGATCCTTTGATTAGAAAGAGGCTAGTACTGACTAGGTGGAACTTTCCCTGTCCTCTTTCTGTTACTATAACTTCCAGTCAATAGGAACCCTCGGAAAGATCTTTATCAAAGACCCGCGAAAACCTACCCTTTTGAACTTTCAGCCAAACGCCCGGCATTGAGAAAGGCATCCGCCGAAAGGCGTCTGCCAGGAGCTGATGGCGTGGACATCGCGTCGTTTCTTTATGTGCACCCTGGATGCATTAAAATTGTGTTGATCAGCCCAAGCAAGTGTCAGACCCGGTTTTTTGTGTGAAAGCGGGATTGGAAGTATATATATGTATATATATATATATATATATATATATATATATATATATATATATATATATATATATATATATATATATATATATATATATATATATATATATATATATATATATATATCAAATCCACTAGGTGCCTGCTGAGGAAGAGCCCAAGTCAGGTAAGATTTGCTGAAATATCTTTAATGGAGGTTGCTGTACATGTTGGGAAAGTCTTGCCACTCTGAATCAAAGTCCTGCTCCCCGACGCGTTTCGTGCTGGCGCACTTAATCATGGGCTGCGGGCTGAAAATCGATGAGACTGCATCACATTGTTTGAAGCACTTAAGTAGCAAAAGTCCCCGCCTCAGTGGGCGTAGCCACAGCAAGTGGCATTCTGGTCTTCGTAGTAGCTTCGTCTTCCTCAGTGGGCTGTGTGCAATCCAAACGAAAATGAAGTGAAGTATTACCCAGGTGGGTTGTGGTCACATCACTCCCCTTCACGACAGCGCCTCGATCCTCCAAAAGCAGCTACCATCCCCGCCACTGCAACGCCGGTTGACGCTGCTGCCGGTCTGAACAAACAGCAGGGCTCCTCCGCGGTCCAGGCGGAACCGCTGAACATCAAATCCACTAGGTGCCTGCTGAGGAAGAGCCCAAGTCAGGTAAGATTTGCTGAAATATCTTTAATGGAGGTTGCTGTACATGTTGGGAAAGTCTTGCCACTCTGAATCAAAGTCCTGCTCCCCGACGCGTTTCGTGCTGGCGCACTTAATCATGGGCTGCGGGCTGAAAATCGATGAGACTGCATCACATTGTTTGAAGCACTTAAGTAGCAAAAGTCCCCGCCTCAGTGGGCGTAGCCACAGCAAGTGGCATTCTGGTCTTCGTAGTAGCTTCGTCTTCCTCAGTGGGCTGTGTGCAATCCAAACGAAAATGAAGTGAAGTATTACCCAGGTGGGTTGTGGTCACATCACTCCCCTTCACGACAGCGCCTCGATCCTCCAAAAGCAGCTACCATCCCCGCCACTGCAACGCCGGTTGACGCTGCTGCCGGTCTGAACAAACAGCAGGGCTCCTCCGCGGTCCAGGCGGAACCGCTGAACATCAAATCCACTAGGTGCCTGCTGAGGAAGAGCCCAAGTCAGGTAAGATTTGCTGAAATATCTTTAATGGAGGTTGCTGTACATGTTGGGAAAGTCTTGCCACTCTGAATCAAAGTCCTGCTCCCCGACGCGTTTCGTGCTGGCGCACTTAATCATGGGCTGCGGGCTGAAAATCGATGAGACTGCATCACATTGTTTGAAGCACTTAAGTAGCAAAAGTCCCCGCCTCAGTGGGCGTAGCCACAGCAAGTGGCATTCTGGTCTTCGTAGTAGCTTCGTCTTCCTCAGTGGGCTGTGTGCAATCCAAACGAAAATGAAGTGAAGTATTACCCAGGTGGGTTGTGGTCACATCACTCCCCTTCACGACAGCGCCTCGATCCTCCAAAAGCAGCTACCATCCCCGCCACTGCAACGCCGGTTGACGCTGCTGCCGGTCTGAACAAACAGCAGGGCTCCTCCGCGGTCCAGGCGGAACCGCTGAACATCAAATCCACTAGGTGCCTGCTGAGGAAGAGCCCAAGTCAGGTAAGATTTGCTGAAATATCTTTAATGGAGGTTGCTGTACATGTTGGGAAAGTCTTGCCACTCTGAATCAAAGTCCTGCTCCCCGACGCGTTTCGTGCTGGCGCACTTAATCATGGGCTGCGGGCTGAAAATCGATGAGACTGCATCACATTGTTTGAAGCACTTAAGTAGCAAAAGTCCCCGCCTCAGTGGGCGTAGCCACAGCAAGTGGCATTCTGGTCTTCGTAGTAGCTTCGTCTTCCTCAGTGGGCTGTGTGCAATCCAAACGAAAATGAAGTGAAGTATTACCCAGGTGGGTTGTGGTCACATCACTCCCCTTCACGACAGCGCCTCGATCCTCCAAAAGCAGCTACCATCCCCGCCACTGCAACGCCGGTTGACGCTGCTGCCGGTCTGAACAAACAGCAGGGCTCCTCCGCGGTCCAGGCGGAACCGCTGAACATCAAATCCACTAGGTGCCTGCTGAGGAAGAGCCCAAGTCAGGTAAGATTTGCTGAAATATCTTTAATGGAGGTTGCTGTACATGTTGGGAAAGTCTTGCCACTCTGAATCAAAGTCCTGCTCCCCGACGCGTTTCGTGCTGGCGCACTTAATCATGGGCTGCGGGCTGAAAATCGATGAGACTGCATCACATTGTTTGAAGCACTTAAGTAGCAAAAGTCCCCGCCTCAGTGGGCGTAGCCACAGCAAGTGGCATTCTGGTCTTCGTAGTAGCTTCGTCTTCCTCAGTGGGCTGTGTGCAATCCAAACGAAAATGAAGTGAAGTATTACCCAGGTGGGTTGTGGTCACATCACTCCCCTTCACGACAGCGCCTCGATCCTCCAAAAGCAGCTACCATCCCCGCCACTGCAACGCCGGTTGACGCTGCTGCCGGTCTGAACAAACAGCAGGGCTCCTCCGCGGTCCAGGCGGAACCGCTGAACATCAAATCCACTAGGTGCCTGCTGAGGAAGAGCCCAAGTCAGGTAAGATTTGCTGAAATATCTTTAATGGAGGTTGCTGTACATGTTGGGAAAGTCTTGCCACTCTGAATCAAAGTCCTGCTCCCCGACGCGTTTCGTGCTGGCGCACTTAATCATGGGCTGCGGGCTGAAAATCGATGAGACTGCATCACATTGTTTGAAGCACTTAAGTAGCAAAAGTCCCCGCCTCAGTGGGCGTAGCCACAGCAAGTGGCATTCTGGTCTTCGTAGTAGCTTCGTCTTCCTCAGTGGGCTGTGTGCAATCCAAACGAAAATGAAGTGAAGTATTACCCAGGTGGGTTGTGGTCACATCACTCCCCTTCACGACAGCGCCTCGATCCTCCAAAAGCAGCTACCATCCCCGCCACTGCAACGCCGGTTGACGCTGCTGCCGGTCTGAACAAACAGCAGGGCTCCTCCGCGGTCCAGGCGGAACCGCTGAACATCAAATCCACTAGGTGCCTGCTGAGGAAGAGCCCAAGTCAGGTAAGATTTGCTGAAATATCTTTAATGGAGGTTGCTGTACATGTTGGGAAAGTCTTGCCACTCTGAATCAAAGTCCTGCTCCCCGACGCGTTTCGTGCTGGCGCACTTAATCATGGGCTGCGGGCTGAAAATCGATGAGACTGCATCACATTGTTTGAAGCACTTAAGTAGCAAAAGTCCCCGCCTCAGTGGGCGTAGCCACAGCAAGTGGCATTCTGGTCTTCGTAGTAGCTTCGTCTTCCTCAGTGGGCTGTGTGCAATCCAAACGAAAATGAAGTGAAGTATTACCCAGGTGGGTTGTGGTCACATCACTCCCCTTCACGACAGCGCCTCGATCCTCCAAAAGCAGCTACCATCCCCGCCACTGCAACGCCGGTTGACGCTGCTGCCGGTCTGAACAAACAGCAGGGCTCCTCCGCGGTCCAGGCGGAACCGCTGAACATCAAATCCACTAGGTGCCTGCTGAGGAAGAGCCCAAGTCAGGTAAGATTTGCTGAAATATCTTTAATGGAGGTTGCTGTACATGTTGGGAAAGTCTTGCCACTCTGAATCAAAGTCCTGCTCCCCGACGCGTTTCGTGCTGGCGCACTTAATCATGGGCTGCGGGCTGAAAATCGATGAGACTGCATCACATTGTTTGAAGCACTTAAGTAGCAAAAGTCCCCGCCTCAGTGGGCGTAGCCACAGCAAGTGGCATTCTGGTCTTCGTAGTAGCTTCGTCTTCCTCAGTGGGCTGTGTGCAATCCAAACGAAAATGAAGTGAAGTATTACCCAGGTGGGTTGTGGTCACATCACTCCCCTTCACGACAGCGCCTCGATCCTCCAAAAGCAGCTACCATCCCCGCCACTGCAACGCCGGTTGACGCTGCTGCCGGTCTGAACAAACAGCAGGGCTCCTCCGCGGTCCAGGCGGAACCGCTGAACATCAAATCCACTAGGTGCCTGCTGAGGAAGAGCCCAAGTCAGGTAAGATTTGCTGAAATATCTTTAAAGGAGGTTGCTGTACATGTTGGGAAAGTCTTGCCACTCTGAATCAAAGTCCTGCTCCCCGACGCGTTTCGTGCTGGCGCACTTAATCATGGGCTGCGGGCTGAAAATCGATGAGACTGCATCACATTGTTTGAAGCACTTAAGTAGCAAAAGTCCCCGCCTCAGTGGGCGTAGCCACAGCAAGTGGCATTCTGGTCTTCGTAGTAGCTTCGTCTTCCTCAGTGGGCTGTGTGCAATCCAAACGAAAATGAAGTGAAGTATTACCCAGGTGGGTTGTGGTCACATCACTCCCCTTCACGACAGCGCCTCGATCCTCCAAAAGCAGCTACCATCCCCGCCACTGCAACGCCGGTTGACGCTGCTGCCGGTCTGAACAAACAGCAGGGCTCCTCCGCGGTCCAGGCGGAACCGCTGAACATCAAATCCACTAGGTGCCTGCTGAGGAAGAGCCCAAGTCAGGTAAGATTTGCTGAAATATCTTTAATGGAGGTTGCTGTACATGTTGGGAAAGTCTTGCCACTCTGAATCAAAGTCCTGCTCCCCGACGCGTTTCGTGCTGGCGCACTTAATCATGGGCTGCGGGCTGAAAATCGATGAGACTGCATCACATTGTTTGAAGCACTTAAGTAGCAAAAGTCCCCGCCTCAGTGGGCGTAGCCACAGCAAGTGGCATTCTGGTCTTCGTAGTAGCTTCGTCTTCCTCAGTGGGCTGTGTGCAATCCAAACGAAAATGAAGTGAAGTATTACCCAGGTGGGTTGTGGTCACATCACTCCCCTTCACGACAGCGCCTCGATCCTCCAAAAGCAGCTACCATCCCCGCCACTGCAACGCCGGTTGACGCTGCTGCCGGTCTGAACAAACAGCAGGGCTCCTCCGCGGTCCAGGCGGAACCGCTGAACATCAAATCCACTAGGTGCCTGCTGAGGAAGAGCCCAAGTCAGGTAAGATTTGCTGAAATATCTTTAATGGAGGTTGCTGTACATGTTGGGAAAGTCTTGCCACTCTGAATCAAAGTCCTGCTCCCCGACGCGTTTCGTGCTGGCGCACTTAATCATGGGCTGCGGGCTGAAAATCGATGAGACTGCATCACATTGTTTGAAGCACTTAAGTAGCAAAAGTCCCCGCCTCAGTAGGCGTAGCCACAGCAAGTGGCATTCTGGTCTTCGTAGTAGCTTCGTCTTCCTCAGTGGGCTGTGTGCAATCCAAACGAAAATGAAGTGAAGTATTACCCAGGTGGGTTGTGGTCACATCACTCCCCTTCACGACAGCGCCTCGATCCTCCAAAAGCAGCTACCATCCCCGCCACTGCAACGCCGGTTGACGCTGCTGCCGGTCTGAACAAACAGCAGGGCTCCTCCGCGGTCCAGGCGGAACCGCTGAACATCAAATCCACTAGGTGCCTGCTGAGGAAGAGCCCAAGTCAGGTAAGATTTGCTGAAATATCTTTAATGGAGGTTGCTGTACATGTTGGGAAAGTCTTGCCACTCTGAATCAAAGTCCTGCTCCCCGACGCGTTTCGTGCTGGCGCACTTAATCATGGGCTGCGGGCTGAAAATCGATGAGACTGCATCACATTGTTTGAAGCACTTAAGTAGCAAAAGTCCCCGCCTCAGTGGGCGTAGCCACAGCAAGTGGCATTCTGGTCTTCGTAGTAGCTTCGTCTTCCTCAGTGGGCTGTGTGCAATCCAAACGAAAATGAAGTGAAGTATTACCCAGGTGGGTTGTGGTCACATCACTCCCCTTCACGACAGCGCCTCGATCCTCCAAAAGCAGCTACCATCCCCGCCACTGCAACGCCGGTTGACGCTGCTGCCGGTCTGAACAAACAGCAGGGCTCCTCCGCGGTCCAGGCGGAACCGCTGAACATCAAATCCACTAGGTGCCTGCTGAGGAAGAGCCCAAGTCAGGTAAGATTTGCTGAAATATCTTTAATGGAGGTTGCTGTACATGTTGGGAAAGTCTTGCCACTCTGAATCAAAGTCCTGCTCCCCGACGCGTTTCGTGCTGGCGCACTTAATCATGGGCTGCGGGCTGAAAATCGATGAGACTGCATCACATTGTTTGAAGCACTTAAGTAGCAAAAGTCCCCGCCTCAGTGGGCGTAGCCACAGCAAGTGGCATTCTGGTCTTCGTAGTAGCTTCGTCTTCCTCAGTGGGCTGTGTGCAATCCAAACGAAAATGAAGTGAAGTATTACCCAGGTGGGTTGTGGTCACATCACTCCCCTTCACGACAGCGCCTCGATCCTCCAAAAGCAGCTACCATCCCCGCCACTGCAACGCCGGTTGACGCTGCTGCCGGTCTGAACAAACAGCAGGGCTCCTCCGCGGTCCAGGCGGAACCGCTGAACATCAAATCCACTAGGTGCCTGCTGAGGAAGAGCCCAAGTCAGGTAAGATTTGCTGAAATATCTTTAATGGAGGTTGCTGTACATGTTGGGAAAGTCTTGCCACTCTGAATCAAAGTCCTGCTCCCCGACGCGTTTCGTGCTGGCGCACTTAATCATGGGCTGCGGGCTGAAAATCGATGAGACTGCATCACATTGTTTGAAGCACTTAAGTAGCAAAAGTCCCCGCCTCAGTGGGCGTAGCCACAGCAAGTGGCATTCTGGTCTTCGTAGTAGCTTCGTCTTCCTCAGTGGGCTGTGTGCAATCCAAACGAAAATGAAGTGAAGTATTACCCAGGTGGGTTGTGGTCACATCACTCCCCTTCACGACAGCGCCTCGATCCTCCAAAAGCAGCTACCATCCCCGCCACTGCAACGCCGGTTGACGCTGCTGCCGGTCTGAACAAACAGCAGGGCTCCTCCGCGGTCCAGGCGGAACCGCTGAACATCAAATCCACTAGGTGCCTGCTGAGGAAGAGCCCAAGTCAGGTAAGATTTGCTGAAATATCTTTAATGGAGGTTGCTGTACATGTTGGGAAAGTCTTGCCACTCTGAATCAAAGTCCTGCTCCCCGACGCGTTTCGTGCTGGCGCACTTAATCATGGGCTGCGGGCTGAAAATCGATGAGACTGCATCACATTGTTTGAAGCACTTAAGTAGCAAAAGTCCCCGCCTCAGTGGGCGTAGCCACAGCAAGTGGCATTCTGGTCTTCGTAGTAGCTTCGTCTTCCTCAGTGGGCTGTGTGCAATCCAAACGAAAATGAAGTGAAGTATTACCCAGGTGGGTTGTGGTCACATCACTCCCCTTCACGACAGCGCCTCGATCCTCCAAAAGCAGCTACCATCCCCGCCACTGCAACGCCGGTTGACGCTGCTGCCGGTCTGAACAAACAGCAGGGCTCCTCCGCGGTCCAGGCGGAACCGCTGAACATCAAATCCACTAGGTGCCTGCTGAGGAAGAGCCCAAGTCAGGTAAGATTTGCTGAAATATCTTTAATGGAGGTTGCTGTACATGTTGGGAAAGTCTTGCCACTCTGAATCAAAGTCCTGCTCCCCGACGCGTTTCGTGCTGGCGCACTTAATCATGGGCTGCGGGCTGAAAATCGATGAGACTGCATCACATTGTTTGAAGCACTTAAGTAGCAAAAGTCCCCGCCTCAGTGGGCGTAGCCACAGCAAGTGGCATTCTGGTCTTCGTAGTAGCTTCGTCTTCCTCAGTGGGCTGTGTGCAATCCAAACGAAAATGAAGTGAAGTATTACCCAGGTGGGTTGTGGTCACATCACTCCCCTTCACGACAGCCCCTCGATCCTCCAAAAGCAGCTACCATCCCCGCCACTGCAACGCCGGTTGACGCTGCTGCCGGTCTGAACAAACAGCAGGGCTCCTCCGCGGTCCAGGCGGAACCGCTGAACATCAAATCCACTAGGTGCCTGCTGAGGAAGAGCCCAAGTCAGGTAAGATTTGCTGAAATATCTTTAATGGAGGTTGCTGTACATGTTGGGAAAGTCTTGCCACTCTGAATCAAAGTCCTGCTGTGGCTACGCCCACTGAGGCGGGGACTTTTGCTACTTAAGTGCTTCAAACAATGTGATGCAGTCTCATCGATTTTCAGCCCGCAGCCCATGATTAAGTGCGCCAGCACGAAACGCGTCGGGGAGCAGGACTTTGATTCAGAGTGGCAAGACTTTCCCAACATGTACAGCAACCTCCATTAAAGATATTTCAGCAAATCTTACCTGACTTGGGCTCTTCCTCAGCAGGCACCTAGTGGATTTGATGTTTAGCGGTTCCGCCTGGACGGCGGAGGAGCCCTGCTGTTTGTTCAGACCGGCAGCAGCGTCAACCGGCGTTGCAGTGGCGGGGATGGTAGCTGCTTTTGGAGGATCGAGGCGCTGTCGTGAAGGGGAGTGATGTGACCACAACCCACCTGGGTAATACTTCACTTCATTTTCGTTTGGATTGCACACAGCCCACTGAGGAAGACGAAGCTACTACGAAGACCAGAATGCCACTTGCTGTGGCTACGCCCACTGAGGCGGGGACTTTTGCTACTTAAGTGCTTCAAACAATGTGATGCAGTCTCATCGATTTTCAGCCCGCAGCCCATGATTAAGTGCGCCAGCACGAAACGCGTCGGGGAGCAGGACTTTGATTCAGAGTGGCAAGACTTTCCCAACATGTACAGCAACCTCCATTAAAGATATTTCAGCAAATCTTACCTGACTTGGGCTCTTCCTCAGCAGGCACCTAGTGGATTTGATGTTTAGCGGTTCCGCCTGGACCGCGGAGGAGCCCTGCTGTTTGTTCAGACCGGCAGCAGCGTCAACCGGCGTTGCAGTGGCGGGGATGGTAGCTGCTTTTGGAGGATCGAGGCGCTGTCGTGAAGGGGAGTGATGTGACCACAACCCACCTGGGTAATACTTCACTTCATTTTCGTTTGGATTGCACACAGCCCACTGAGGAAGACGAAGCTACTACGAAGACCAGAATGCCACTTGCTGTGGCTACGCCCACTGAGGCGGGGACTTTTGCTACTTAAGTGCTTCAAACAATGTGATGCAGTCTCATCGATTTTCAGCCCGCAGCCCATGATTAAGTGCGCCAGCACGAAACGCGTCGGGGAGCAGGACTTTGATTCAGAGTGGCAAGACTTTCCCAACATGTACAGCAACCTCCATTAAAGATATTTCAGCAAATCTTACCTGACTTGGGCTCTTCCTCAGCAGGCACCTAGTGGATTTGATATATATATATATATATAAATATATATATATATATATATATATATATATTATCTACTGGCGGTCGCCAGTAGATAGTTATAGTTAGGACCCTCTTACCATAGGAAATCCACAACATTCTATTTTGAATAACTTTGGCGCCGGTCGACGAATCCTCGCAAAATTTTCAAAATAGGTGGGGCGTTGAGCTCCGCTCCTACCCTGAAAGTCTCGGGGGGATTCGTCAAGCGGGGGCTGAGTTAAAAGGGGGGTCCCAAAACGCGTTTTTCCCATGCATTTTTCCATAGGACCTTTAGACAGAGCTACAGCCCGAACGGCTGAACAGAATTAAATGAAATTTGGCAGAGAGGTAGTCCTCAGGTCAAGGAAGTGCCTTTTGTAGGTTTGGTGTAAATCTGTTCAGTAGATTCTGAGAAAATAGCCTTTAAATCAATATATATATCTGAGCCAGCTTACGGTGCGCTTACGGTGCGCTTACCGTACGCGTACGGTGACGTGCGCGAGCGCGATTCTGATTGGCTCTTAGATCTTAGTAAACATTCGAATCGGCCGAAACCAGGAAGCGGCGGCCGCCATTTTCTCTCTCGCACTCTGAGTGGGGCAGCATAAATGAAGCCAAAAAATGTCTAAAGGGGCAGTATATTAAGATCATAACCACCCAGCAGTGATATACGGGTCCCCAAACAACCCCCAAGGCCAAAAAAAAATTATTATTTTTTTTCGAAAAATCGCCGTTTACGCTTACGCGTACGGTAAAAATTAAAAAAAAAAAAAAAATTATCCACACTCTCCCCACCCCGTGTGCAAATGGTCCCCGAAGGGCACCATTTGTGCATGGCATATCAAACATATGAAAATAATAAAGAATATATTTCACAACGATGCGCATAATATGTCCCCCATGTGCGCACGGTGCGCGAAGCGCATCGTGCGTACATGGCCCATCCCGCATAACGTGGGCACGTGGTGCGCGCAGCGCACCGCGTGACCACCGTGCGTGCACGGCACTAACTGCGTAAAGTGGGCGCGCGGTGCGCGAAGCGCACCGTGTGCTCACTGTGCGCGCTCGGTGCGCGAAGCGCACCGGGCGCGCACGGAACGAACTGCGTTAACTGGGCGCGCACGCCACGAATGGCGTAAAGTAACTTAGCATTTAAAAAAACGTACAAATTCACTGAAAAAACCATAGATTTCACACATGTTATAGTTAGGAATTAGCATTTAAAAAACCTTGCAAATTCACTGAAAAAACCATAGGTTTCACACATGTTATAGTTAGCTGTACATTTCACTCGTAAAAAACTAATGAAATTCCCCCGTTATAGTTAGTGCAGGCAACTATAACTCACGCGACCGCAATCTTCTGCTGATGACATATGTGTCTTTATGAAAAAAAAATATTTGTAATATATGTATAGCTAAAATTTAATGGAAGAAGACATGGGCAAATAAGTGTCTAAATACAGTATTAGCATCAGCAGAGGATTGCGGTCGCGTGAGTTATAGTTGCCTGCACTAACTATAACGGGGGAATTTCATTGGTTTTTTACGAGTGAAATGTACAGCTAACTATAACATGTGTGAAACCTATGGTTTTTTCAGTGAATTTGCAAGGTTTTTTAAATGCTAATTCCTAACTATAACGTGTGTGAAACCTATGGTTTTTTCAGTGAATATATATATATATATACCTGTTTTGTTACCAAGCATCTGGTACTCAGGAGTGTGTTCCTTCATATATAGATACATATATATATATAGTGCTCCGTCTCCATGGTGAGGTTTGATGGCAGCGCTAACCTTTGTGCACCACCAGCGATCAGGCAGCACGCCAGTATACCGCAATTTGTACCTGAATATATAAATATATATATATATATACATATATATTATATATATATATATATATATATATGTGTGTGTGTATATATATATATATAAATATACATGTGCAATTGAAATAAGTCAGTGATGGCCTGATTGAGTTTCAAACCCCGTTGCAGGCGGAAGAAAATGAGGCACCTCCCCTCTGATGATGTAGGAGGTGCCTGTAAGGAAGACAGAAACAGCGGAAACAAAAGAAAGTGGAAGAGAAATCTCTACCCAGGCATAGTGGACCTCTTCTTGAATACTGTAATGTGGAGAAAAAAATACTCACTATTAGTAATATTGAAGGGGCATTCTACTGACATTGTTTACTTCTACCGCATTTATTTATTAGCGGCTTAAAATTCTATTGACTCTGATTAGAAATGAACGTTTATCATGTACCTGTAGAGCTCGAAGCCTATAAAGCAATTATAAGAGATTGAAGAAAAATACCAGGAAGGCAAACAGCACAATTTTCAGGAAATTTATGTAAATCTATCGAGAAACTATGATGTCACTATTTCACAAAAGAAGGAATTGTAGTGTTTGTTTATGTGCTCACACTTTACAACATCCATGGCAACGAAGCTTGTACTAGAAGTTCCATTAGAGATGTATTCAGAAAGCTGGAAACACAATACATTGTGGTACACAGACTAAAAGGGTTGAATGTGCTTTTTAAGTTGCTTGGGAACAGTACAGTATCTATACATTGTCCTGTTACCATTTTGTAAGCTGTCATTCATCATTCCACATATATGTATTTGGTTTAGATATGCCTTTAGGCTGCCTGATACTGTAACAATCGTTTCTAGATTTAGAGGGAGGAGGAATGGTTGGCCACCGTCACGCCCCTTTCAATAATAATTCAACTTTCGAAGACAAATCTTAGGCATTTGACCCATAACATACACATTAATGATGGCTGCGCTAAAAAGAAAGGTACGAATGTCATTGAATGACGTGGTCATTTTGCTAGTTGAAAGTTGCTTCCTTGAATCTGAGATGATGGATGGTGCCTCAATAGCACATTGACACAGTTGTTACCAATTTGACATATTTTGTAATATACAAATCAGCTCATTCATCATGCACATGACCCCATTTTGTTGATGCAATTCTATAGCTATTATAGGCGTTTAACGAAGGATCTTCAAGACTACATGTGGTCCAAGTAAAGAAGATCACATAAGGACAAAAGTAGGTTCTATGTCCTTGTCAGCGACTCATTGGTTCATCCTAATTTCAAGTCAGAAGCAATATTAAGATTTAATTAGTTCACTCAAAGAATTACTACTTAAGGTTCTCCTGCACAACTTCAAAAACACGCAGAATAAAGTTTGATGATGTGTCTGAACTTCCATGTCGCTTAATTGTGACACACCTTAGTGAGTTGATTTATTAGTGATAGGCAGTTTAGCATGTGCAGGTGGAAGGATGCCATCAGATGCAGGAAGCACGGCACGATAAACAGAATTGTTTACTTTTACCCATAACATTGATGTGTGTGGTTTGAAGAATACAGATTTAACAAGAAATCTCTAAAGGTACGACAATAAATAACTTCATCCTTACCCTCCGTGGAATCGTCCTCTTTTCTGCTCCTGCTGAATGCGGATGTTCTCCAGTCGGAGGGGACTTGGAATGAAACCGATCTCACAGCCTTCTTTAACCAACCTTCCTATCCACCAGTCATTGCTGTATTTCTGCAATAAAGGTAGACAGAAAAAGAGTCATCAGGGTGCTTAAAGTTACAAACGCATCTATTTTATTTTTACATTCACAACAGTCTTGTAACTTCAGTATCATAGACAAAAACGAATCTCTACGTAGCCTGACAACAGCCAATATATTTAAAAGTAATTGTTCACCTGTTCCATGCCATCACAGTGCCCTGCCTTTGGTATTTTGGTTTGGGCAGCCAACCACCAAGCCATTTCGGTGCGACTGGCAGCAATAACGGGGCAACATAAGTCCCATCTATGCATTCCCTGTCATCTGAGCTCACCATAAACGTTTTCTCCTAAAAGCTGCTACGCAGACTCCTCTTGTTCTCTGTCTGATGCTCAGGCACTCCCTTGTGCTCTGGTTGTCTGGTTCTAATCAGCCGACTTTTGCTCTTCCCGAATTTGCCATTTTTAATCAAAGCGTGAGATTAAATGCAGGTTCAGTTTACAGACAATCCTTGTTGTTTTCTGTCTAACTCTTTACCGGTCTCTGCCTATGCCCAGATAATCCAGAGTGGTCCTTTGGTTCCTACTTTAGTTTCTAGATTGTCCTATGCTCTTCTCCAGACTGTGGTTTCAACGGAGCATGCCTCCGCTCTCTATTGGCATCTACAACCTCATCCACTAATTTGCTTTGCTTGGCTCTCCATTACTCCAAGGTTCTTCCCAGTCAACATTTCCCCCTTCAAGGCCAGCAAGGTGTAGCCGACAAGGCTTTTCCACCAGCCTCAATTCCTTATTCCTGGCATGTAGAGTTCAAGTGATGCTCCATAACCTCTGACTGCATTCTGCGGTTCCTGTCTGCTACTTCACTACTTTCATGCCCGTCAGCTTTCTCACTGAAGTAAAGCAGATTGCTTTTGAGCAAGGGGAGCTGCATGTTAGCAGCTCCCCTTGCTCAAAAGCAATGCCGGCTTCCACAGGAGGCAGGGATCCGGCAGGACAGTGGGGGCATTGGGGCTCCCCCCACGTTCCCCAAAGCAAAGGGCCGGCCCCAGGAGATGGGGTCCCCGGGGCCAGGACTGGCCCGGGAGGGTGGCCACTCGGCCCCCCCTCCTCCTTAATAAAAAAAAATGGCCAGGACCCGGGGTATGGGGTCCCGGGGCCAGAAATAGCCCAGGGAAGGTGGGCCACGCAGCCCCCCTCCCCGCAAATATGATAAGAAATAAATGAACCAGGCCAGGTCCCAGGGGATGGGGTCCCTGTGGCCAATAGTGGCCCAGGGAAGGGGGGCCATGCAGCCCCCTTCCCATTTCTTTTTTTTTTTTTAAAGTAAAAAGAAAATGCTCAGGCCTTGGGGGATGGGTTCCCGGGGCCAAAAGTGGCCCAGGGAAGGGGGGCCGCGCAGCCCCCCTCCCAGAAAATAAGAATTAAAAAATATATAAAAAAGAAACCGTCGACTCGCCGGAGGCCCCGCTCCCTCCCTACAGCACTCTGCAAACATGCCCCCTGGCACGTTCTAAGTTGGGGGATTAAGCCCCCTTGAATGCTGAGGGTCCCTGGGGGCCAACTAGCACATCAGGTACCTTCAGTAAGCGCCACAGAGCTGCATTGCAGAGAGGTGGTCTGTGGCCACGCCGCTTTTACACCTCTTTGCAATGCAGCTCTGTGGTGCTTACTGGAGGTACCTGGTGGGCTAGTTGGCCCCCAGGGACCCTTAGGATTCAAGGGGACTTATTCCCCCAACTAACAACGTGCCAGGGGGCACGTTTGCACAGTGGTGCAGGGAGGGGGAGAAGCCTGATATAACAAGTGTGCAAACACGCCCCCTGGCGCGTTTAAATTGGGGGATTAAGTCCCCTTCAATCTGAGGGTCCCTGGGGCCAACTAGCTCACCAGGTACCTCCAGTAAGCGCCACAGAACTGCGTCGCAGAAAGGTGGTCCGAGGCCATGCCCCTTTTTACACCACTCTGCAAACGTGGCTTCTGGTGCACTGCTGGTGGGGTGATGAGGTCCTCTTGTGTCCTGAGGACCTTAGGACACAAGTGGACTTTATCCTCTGTGTGTACATTTCACTCGTACATAACCTGAGAAATTCCACTGTTATAGTTAGTTCAGCTAACTATAACTCGTGCACCCGCAATGCACTGCTGATGACATATTACATCATTCATGACATGGTCTGTGACATCACTGATGACATCACTGATAGCATCTCAAATGACATCACTGATGACATCATCCACTTGAAAATCTGATGGACCTCCTCACACCCTAATATAACCTTATATACACCCACTCTAAAATATAGACTACCATTTTCGAAACCATAGACACACCAATACCAGTTACTACATACGCACTCACTGATTCCTAGGTCTACACACATATCCACTCATTCACCCATACAGTCACTCATCAATACAACACTATCATATGCACTCATACATCTATACAGACACTCACACACTGCCACTCATACAGAGTTACTCACACACCTATTCCGTCATGCAAAGAATCAATCACACTTCCATTTACTCACCTATACAGTTATACACACACCACCTCACTTATTCATACAGATACTAACACATACTTACTCTCTTATACAATCACTGATGCAAGTACACACTCATCCATACAGCCACTCTCACAATCACTGACTCTCACGTATAGTCATTTATATACTCCAACTCTCACATACACTGCCTTTTACATGTGTAGTTACTTGGACATGTACCACTGAGACATCCATTCACTCACCAACACACCCATACACACACTCACCCACCCATACAGCTGTTTCCACATGCACTCTTGAACCCATACACCCAGTGAATCAACCACTCAGAAATCGCCTGGGAAAATGCAGCCGAAGTATACGGATGAAAACCGATCAAAGCAACTAGCTAAGAATAAAAACGAAACATCTTTGGACCCTGGCCTAGCTGGTCTAAAAGGTACAGAACGATCTTGTCTGACTTGGGAGACAGTGACCTCCACCCCTTGAGAATTGGCCTACAATTTGGAAGCTGTCTATTTTAAATATTACCAGGCCTCTTGTGCACTGATCACTATTTGTGAGACAGTTACGATCCCTTTTTTGAAGAAGACCAGATAAGGATAATTTCAGATAACTCCACAGCCCACGCGTTTGTATGACTTTGACTGAACTTTGTTTTTGGTCCTGATGAAAGTGACTTTAATCTAATAACCCCCGAAACGTGCGTAGACCTTTTCTCTACACAAGGGAATCCGACCAGGGACATTAAACAAGAAAATAACGGGAAGTGCAACTATCACAGAAAGGATTTAAATCTTTCTCATGTCTCTACCAGATGAGAATAGGATCCCTGATATGTTGTAAAATCTCTTTTGCTCTGTGATATTGGTCATGGTGTATGTATGGTATTGCGACTGTAGTATTCGTGAGAGGTTTGAATGTAGTGCTGATGAGTGTTTTTGTGGGGTATTACAAAACTGTCCAAATTGTGTTTTTAAGACAATGTCTACATCAAAAATTGTAAACACATGTATGTTGAGTTAAGTGTGACAAAATAAATATAAATGTTATTTTTTTTTTTAAAAAGATAGAGAAATATATAACCAAAAAAATGCACTTTTATCAATAATAAAATATTTTTGTATGAACTACTAATCTTGCAGAAATGTATTTCTTCTTCTCAGAGGATATGTTTGACTTATGAGAGCCCATAGCCAGTAGTTAAATCAAGAGGGTTAGTTTGGAGGTTTTTCTTACAGTTACTTGGACATGCACCACTGAGACATCCATTCACTCACCAACACACCCATACACACACTCACCCACCCATACAGCTGTTTCCACATGCACTCTTGAACCCATACACCCAGTGATTCAACCACTCACACATCTATGCAGTCACACACCTCCCACCCACCCACACACACACTCAGGCACCCATACAAATACTCAAGCAACCAATCAATAACCCATATAGACACTCATGTAGCTACTCACCAACCCATGCAGCAGCTTACACAACAACAGACAGACTGATAAAGACATTCACACAGTTTAGTCACTAACCCATGCATTCAGTAAGACACATTTATTCACTCACTTATACAGTCAGTCAGGCACCTACTAAATCTTCCATCCAGACACTTATACACCCACTCATTCTTCAATACACCGTGGCATATATATAAAACATATTTAAACTTTATAGAAACACACAGTCACTGGATGATGTCATCAGTGATGTCATTTGAGATGTCATCAGTGATGTCACTGACCATTTCATGAATGATGTAATATGTGACGTCATCAGCAGTGCATTGCGGGGGCGCGAGTTATAGTTAGCTGAACTAACTATAACGGCGGAATTTCGCAGGTTTAGTACAAGTGAAATGTCCAACTAACTATAACGTCCCTGAAACCTATGGTTTTTTCAGTGAATATATGTATATATCTATCTTATATAGATTTTAATTGCCATTGCACCATATGTTGTTGGTGAAATATTTTCCCTTCCACTGGTGATGTTCCTTTAGGATGGACACATGAGAAATGTGTGCTATCCAACAGGGAATTGCTATTTTGACATTATGCATTAGCATTGTTCTGTTATTTTGCACCTTTGAGATCTAATGAGAGGATCCAACACTCGTCTATAGTATTTTACTAGAGGTCACCGATCCTGAGTATCGCCATTGAGCTTTGTACTAATGTAAATGCTAAATCTTATGTTCATCAAATTTTAGTTGGGCTTCCTGAAAAAGCAAATAGAGGGAAAAGGGCAGAATCATCCAAAGAATTTTTCTATGTCTATTGAACACGTGGGAGCAATGTGGTATAAGTAGTGCAGTGAATATGGTATCCGTCATGTTGAAAAAGGCCAGTTTTGCAGCCGAAACGCATTTAGTATGGCAACCTGCATTTAAATAAAGACGCGCAATGGGATGTCCGAGCTGTGTCAGTCCTGATTTCTATTGTAGAACAGGTTATGGAGGAATATATATATATATATATATATAACGAAGCACTCATGGGATATTCTTTGATTTATTCAGAGTAAATGCATTTCGGCACACTGCCTTCCTCAGTGCCCATTACAACTTCATCAAAGGTAACGTATGTTTAAATTACTGCAAGGGTAATTTCATTGGAGGAACCTTAAAAAATGTGGCGTAATAAAAGAAATGGTATCCACAACAAAAAGGCAGCATAATTGTGGAACGTTGCAGTCTTTGAGGATGAACTCATCGGTAAGCATTGGAGGAGTTTATGCTACTGCTGGTTCTAGCATTCCAGTAGCAGGCTTTAAGCAAGGCTGAGGTGTGGAAGAACTAGGGATGACAGCTGTCGTTAACAAACGAAAAAGAAATAATTATTTTGGCACTTACCAATGAAATAATTAGCAAACTGGTTTTGAACTGAACTACATCAGAATTGAAGTGCATCATTTGTGTTTACCATGCGTTACATATTTAAATGAAGTATTGTGATGGTATATTTTAGATTGACAAAGGCTGTTGATCTGCCGAAACGCGTCCCATCTATTTGCTGGGTCAAGAGAGGCCTGAAGCAATACAGATTTATTTGAGGATCACCCAGATGTCGAACTTGGGATGGGTGCTATCTCCTGATAGCATGAGGATGAATCACGAAGAAAATATAAGGCTCAAAACAGGCACGAAGCACTCACAGGATATTCTTTGATATATTCAGAGGAAATGCATTTCGGCACACTGCCTTCCTCAGTGCTCATTAAAACTTCATCAAAGCTAGCGTGTATTTAAATCACTGCAAGGGTAATTTCATTGGAGGAACCTTAAAAAATGGCAAGTGACAAAGGACTGTCAAAGTTCATGGTGCAAATACCAGCATTTCTGGCCGCCATGTCCGCATGTGCTTCCTTTACTTTAACCAGATGGTAATCCCTTCGTTTTCTCTTGCTTATGGAGTCTCTCATAGACAATGCAGCGTTTATTATAGCCCAAAACGAAAAACGAACTGTTCATGATGTATCTCACATGCAGCTTGCATGTGCAAGTCCTTTGTCACTTGCCATTTTTTAAGTTCCTCCAATGAAATTACCCTTCTAGTAATTTAAACATACTTTACCTTTGATGAAGTTGTAATGAGCACTGAGGAAGGCAGTGTGCCGAAATGCATTTGCTCTGAATAAATCAAAGAATGTCTCGTGAGTGGCATTGTGCCTGTTTTGAGCCTCATATATCTATATCTAGATAGCTCTCTCTATATAAAGATAGATAGATAGATAGATAGATAGATAGATAGATAGATAGATAGATAGATAGATAGATAGATAGATAGATAGATAGATAGATAGATAGATAGATAGATAGATAGATAGATAGATAGATAGATAGATAGATAGATAGATAGATAGATAGATAGATAGATAGATAGATAGATAGATAGATAGATAGATAGATAGATAGATAGATTGATGCACATGAAGAAGGCGAGACTTCCGTTGGCCCCTGTCTTGCCCCATTTACTCTTTTTGTACTGCATTTGTTACTCCTCGACTTAGGGAGCAGGGAGTAGCCAGCAGAAACAGAAAGTAATTAGGGCCTTTTGTTTACTTATACTTACTAGGGTTCTACTTCTGTTACCCCAGCAGCCTCTGAGCAGCCAATAGGAGCGCTCTGAGTGGATACGTGTGTGACAATGGGGCGGTCTTCTGATGCAATCAGAGGTCAGATGCTGCGTCATGTCCCTTCTCCAACTTTTGGCATTTTGGTGAATCAACATCATAAAAATATATATAACATGCAGCAGTCTGTTTTCTTGTTTTAGTAAGCATCAAGTACTTATATACCGCTATATTTTGGAACATTACAAACACATGTACTATGTGGGTAAATGAAGAGAGATCGCTATACGAGTAATTGAATGGAAACAATATTTTATGTTTTTATACATCGGGATACGACCTTATACAAAGCGAATGCAAAAGTCCTGCCAGAGAATATAACAAGGGAATCGCCTGTGAAACGTTTTTATTGATTTTAAACAATAAAAATCCTCGGGGGAGTATGCTGCTATTGCCAAAATACTGAAATGTGATCGATAGAGATGGAATAGAATACGAACAAAAGCCATCCGTTCAGGAATGGGTACTGGGCAGATCCCATAGGAATGAGTCAGCGCAGTGCCGGTCTCAATCCACAAAGCGCACTTATTGTGCTCATAACCTTTTAATAGTTTTAAACTCATTAGCGGAATTAGCTTCATCTCGAAAATGTCTGACGAAGGTATATTGGGATTTGTACAAGAACGGATAACAGAAGCAATAGTGTGCCTTGAACACCTGCGACGCAGTAAAAACGATAGAGGGAGAAAGTGACAGAACGGTTGTAGCTTGATGTCTTCTGGTTTGCACACTTCTGCATGTTCCACATCTGGTCTGCACATCAGTGTTGCATAACGTCCATATATGGCCTGCTGCTTTACAGCGTTGGACTCTCGTACCAAAATTCTCAAATGAGCCTGCTTCTTTCATCTCCCCGCACACTCCCTCTCTTCAGCCATTCTCCTTCTCACCTACTCTCTCTCCTCTCTCTTGATTGCTTTCTCTCTACCTTCCTCCTCCATCTGTCTCTTGTCTTTGTCTCTAGAAGCCTCAGGGATCTGGGTAAAGTTACAGAGGCACCATTAGCAGCTCGGGGCTTCTCCAACCCACCGGGAAAATGCTGGGTGGAATGAAATGCCTCTCTGGCCTGATAAAAATACCCCAAAATTTGCCAATACTGATACATCATTTAAGAACAAATCAAATGTGTACAAGAAATGTAATCAATATAACCCAAATTCATCTTTATCAAAATTACTTTTTTATTTAATTACATGACAAGATTCACATTTATCATTCCTTAAAATGTGGTTATCTTATTTACAAAACATACACAAAACACCACTTAACAACAATTTGGACCCTAAATGCATTGGATGAATTCGGGTCTGTCAAAACATCTCCTCAATGGCAACATCAATATGGAAAACTCATATACATAATTTAGGACAAAACATAAAACATATAACATGAAACACACAGACTTTTGTTCAAAATAGGGTGTTTTTTGATTTAGACCCTTTTTGAAGAACCACACAGTGAGACAAATAAACAGTGTACATTTTTCAAAACCAGAATTTCTGCACTGCGCCTCACATTGCACTTAAATTTCATAATTTGTTTATCAGGCAGAAAACCATTCCTTTAATCACACTTGTTTGAAAAAATAATAAGGTCTGCGTTTCGAACCCCACGTTTTTCTGGCTGGGGGTTCTCTTCAGGACCAAACACTAATAGTAGAGATCAGTCGATCTCATTTGTGGATCAATTCAACGTTCTAATCCCAGTTTTTATATCCAGATGACAGAGTCTTATCTAGTTTGGAAGTCAGTGGTGTGTAGATTGGCAATTCTTCTGGCAACATTTTTGGAACCTGGGATGCTATCTTCAATTAAATGGAATCTCTTTCTGTGAATTTGACATGCCGCCCAGTGTACCTCTTTCAAAGACCGGAATCCATTGCGATCGTAATTTGCCCGATAAGGCGACCCAATTGTGTCTTTTGCCTGTTCTGATACTCCCTACTTTCTGTGCTGAACCACACCCATGGCACCCCACTTTTCATGTGATGTCCTCCCTGTCCTAACCGACAGCCAGGTGCTTACATTCCCTTGTACCATGCTTAGATGGATGACCAAGGAAAAGACAGGACTCATGGTTGCACATGACACCCACCTACTCCAAATATCATGCAAGCAATGTAAATAATCCTCCTGCGCCCAGACCATTCATATTCCTAGTAACCAGAAGAAGATTCATATTCCATGCTCTTGCCTGTCCCGTCTCCATGTATTGTGTTCAGCCTCATGATCTCCTCACCAGACCCATTCATCTCGCTAGCCGGCTTGGTGGGACAAATATCCTCTCTGATACATCCAAAGGCTCCACAACTTTCTTAAATCATATTCAGGGGCTCATTATGATGTCAGGCGGAATCACTTCCGCCTAGCACCGACTCGGTCATGGGACCGACCGATACCCAGTCGGCAGTCCCGACGGCCCCATTAGGATGCGACCAAACTTTGTTC